>NW_022436979.1:15577086-15583498 GCF_009761245.1 Sapajus apella | reverse complement strand
AAAATTATATATATATATCTCATATATATAAAATTATATATATATATATAATTTTTGTTTAGCACTGAGTCTATTTTTTTGTTCAGCACTGTGAAGCTAAAGGGAACTAGAAATGTGTACTTCAGCTATGACATTTTCCTTATGCTGTTGTCTGACAGAAATTTAGAAAAATAACGAAACCAAAAGGTGATTTCTGCTGAAGTTCTGCATTTTAAATGGCAAGCTGAAGGACAGCGCTGCATGCATATTGAGCGAGTGGGTTTCTAGCGATTCAGGTTTCAGTTGTAACCTGTGGCCAAATGGATCAAGTGAATAATGGTCAAGGCTATGTAAAAGGATTGTCATCCAGAGAAACTGGGAAGCACAATTCCTTTGAATCTGTATCAAACTGAGAAAAAGATTGTTTAGCGCTACAGTCAGGTGTAGTGCAGGATGAAGAGGAGAAACAGCCTTTTATCTCTCTCTCAGGGGCTCCGTTGGGTTTTCTTATCGGATTCCCTTACACAATTGCAAAGGAAGCTTTGTTCACATTTCCTGATTGCCAGGGGCTTGGGATGATGGAAAGAGCAGGACATTTGGAGTCAGACAGCCTAGATTCAAATTCTGGCTTTGCCACTTAAAACCTCTGTGACCTTGGTAAGAGGACAGGTGAAGAAATGGCCAGAGAGTAGATAGGGTCAGGGATAAAACAGGAAGCACTAGAAGGGAGTCAGGTACAGGTCACAGTTTGGTCCGTTTTGTTTTGGGATGGGTTGGTTCTGGAATTCTGTTGAGAAGATATGTTAGAATTGGAGATACTGATTCGGGAGTTATGGGCATTGCGGAAACTGGAAGAAAATAAAACACACCCATTCTCCTATCATTGCTCCATAACTACTGTTCATAGTTTGGAGAATTTCTTTATACCATTTTTCTCAATTTTCCCAATAAATATTATGCAAATGAACACCTTTTTGTGTTTATAGATGTATATGTATGTCATCGTTTAAATGGCTGCATTTAATTTCCTATGTTCACTCTTAATCCTTTGTGGATTTTGTAGCACTAGGTATGATCTCTAAAAAAGCATACTGACAGAGAAGAGAATTCAATCAAGAATTGGAACCTTTACACATAGATGACAGGAAGGGAGAGAGTGGGCTGTTAAGAAGAGCGTGAAGAGGACATGCTTGGAGCCAGATGAGAACTAACATCCCACAACGCTATAGATATGAGCAGTGGAAGTTTAGAAAATATTTAATGGGGAGTTATGGAGATTGATACCAAGGGCAAACCTCACCCGATTTGGAGATGAGGATGTTCTTACTTATCATGAGAAAACACTAAAGGTCGGGACTGGGAATAAAAGAGCTCCTGAAAATGTTAGCAGCAACAGAACAGAGCTAGAACACCCAGAAGAGACTGAACATGCTGGAGAAATGGGATCCAGAAGAGGTGAAATGGTGGGAAATGCTGGATGGAGTGGGATCAGGAACACACACAGAAAAGATGACCCCTGGGAGCAGCAAGAACACTGCTCTTCAAGCGAAAAAGTAAGAAGGAGAAATGAACGCAAATGAGTATTTGTGAAGTGCAGAAGAAGAAACGTGAGGGAAATCTGCTGGTTTCATCTTGTCAGTGCAATAGGAAGTAGAAATAAGAGGCTGCTAGAGATTGGGTGAAAGGAAAGATGTGGGCAGAGCCATCCTGAAAAATGATTTAGGCAGTTAATAGAAATTGAAAGCCTTGTTCGTTCAGCCAACTAGAGTTCTAATAGGATGCTGTGAATTTGTG
Organism: Sapajus apella; assembly: GCF_009761245.1. Classification (NCBI taxonomy): domain Eukaryota; kingdom Metazoa; phylum Chordata; class Mammalia; order Primates; family Cebidae; genus Sapajus; species Sapajus apella. The sequence goes on along the minus strand of NW_022436979.1, from coordinate 15,581,725 downwards.
GCCTATTCAATCTGTGGAGTTTGACTTTGGCTAGTGGGTTTTGTCAGAACTACTGGCTCAGTTCTGGATTGAAGCGTATAAAAAATGTGTAAAATAGGGGAAAAAAGGGTACAGGTAATTAGAGGTAGGTGAAGAAAGAGAAAAGGAAACCTTAACTAGGAGTGCCACGGCAAAAGTCCTGAATTATAGGCTACACTTGCTTTGAAAACAACCACTAAATCATATTCAAAACTTGTAAAACAGATACATAATGGAGTGTTATTCACATTGTATAGCGATAGTTTATGCTAGGAAAAAGAACTCCATCTTTTGTTTCTTTGAATTGCTCATTGTTTATTTAAAATTCAATTTGCTTGACAAAAATTTAATTTGCTAACATTTTTGGGGACACACCTATTACCCAAAGTGAGATTTACTCCCATTGTTCTGCTTATGCAGAAATTAAAACAAGGGTGGGCAGTGCACAGATTTAGCACCTAGTATATCATCAGTTTCTCTGCTGGCTCTGTGGTGTTTCTTGAGACAGAATTTTAAACTCTAATCCATTCCCCTCATTCACAAAACCAAGAGAATAATCTCTGCCTGTTTTAGAGATGAAGATTATTTTACCTAGTGACAATTAATGACCTAATATCAGTAAAGCAGTCTAAGCTTCTTGCAGATAAAAAGTATGTGTCCTGAGATTTCTACATTAGTCTTGTTTTTTCTTGATGGGAACCTTAGCTGATTTGCTACAATAAAACCTGAGGATGTTTCCAGATGTTCTGGGGACATGGGATTTTAAAATGCATTGTTTTCCTTCTATGAGTATTACCATGGAAAATTATGCAGTTATATACATTATTTTTCTATCATGAAATTTTTGGAAGCAGCAAGGTACATATTTTATGTATGGAGATATTACTACACCTCTGAAAGAAATGAGCTATAATTCAGGTGAAGAGTCAGGACACGTAAGACTGAACAAGGATTTCCCTTTTTTCTTAAAGATTGTATCTGATGTCTTCCGATTAGCAGCTGTCACTATTGGCCAGTGCGGCAATTGTACAGTGATCATTCTTTCCCAGTATAATTCAATTTCTCCGTTCTTTGCCTGAAAAGGCTTTTCCCTAATTCTCTGGTGAATTACTTTTTATTTTCACGCAGTAGTGTACACATTAGTAGTCAAATTCATTTATTTCAAAGGCGCGCACACACACACACACACACACACACACACACACACACTCTTTTAGACAAAAAGCAAACCATAAAAGAGCCGATGAGATTTTGGCATTTCTTTTGAAATTTATGCCTTAGTATATTAATGCCACAGTAATTCCAAATATTGTTACTCTATAATTTACTAGAGATTACTTTGCTTTGGAACATGCTACTCTGCCCCTGTTGGCTTTAGGTTAATGGGCAAATAATATATGGTTTATAATCCTCTGCAAAAGGTTTTTTTTTTTTTTTTCAAACACACAATGAAACACATATACACACACAATGTGAGTAAATAATACTGAACGCATGATTCAAAGCAGGCTAGAACAACTCACAAGAATTCTAGAGAGAAAAAAGGAAGTCACTTTTTCTTTCTTCCTGGACATTTTAAACAATCCATAAAATAGAAAATAATACTATTTCTGCTCTTACTTAATTTAAAGAGCTGTTATAGGCATACATTTTCTGTAAATTGCTTTGGATTTCATGGTTAAAAAGATGCAGATACAAAATATGCTCCAATAATTTGGGTGCATACACTTATTTATTTATATTTGTATTAAATACAACATGTTAGCAATGGAATGAGTCAAAGGGAGAGAATGGTGGCCCAAGAGCTGTCGAGATTGAAGTGGCGCTGCATAACTGCTCTGAGATCAGAGGAAATGCAAAGAACCGAGGAGGATTAAAGAGACTCCAGGAAGCTTTATGAGACCCACAGACAAAAAACGGGACAGAAAGTGAAGTGGGGGTAGAAAAATGAGTGCAGCAATGGGAGCATTATTCCATCACTAAGAAGGCAGAATCACACTTAAAATACAGGTCAAAATTGATACTCACAAAGACTAGGATCATCAGAGTCAAAACATCATTTCTCTTTTCAAAGAGTAAAGATCAAGGGGGCATCTTATCCGGTTTTTAAAACACTTTTTTTATTGCACAGATTTAGAGTACAAAGATTTGGGATTTTTGAGATGAGTTCAGTATATTAAAACTGAATTCATCTGTGTTCTATATTTCTGTGACTTCTGTCATCTGTGTTCTATACTTCTGTGTGACTTTTTTCCCAAGTAGATGTAAAGAATAAACATTATTTTGTCTGAGAAAAAATCGGTCCCAGTGCATATATTCTAATAAATGGAAGTAGATTGCATCAGATATATGGTTGTTAAATAACAGAAAGTCATTTAAAAATCATTTCTGCTTGTATTGGTAATTATACTTAAGCCTTTTGAAAAAGTAAAATGAACTTTGACCTAAATTACTAAGGAACTGTAAGACTTAGCAAGCCTCGGGTTTCTGAGCAAATGAATAAAATATTAATAAACATGATCACACGTTTCTGTGGCTGAGACAGAAGATGTTGATTGTGAATATAACCACTTGAGAGGTGTAAGCAATTATATACTAAGCCTCGGATTTCAGTCATCCTGAGAAAGGGTATCATTATCTTGGCAGTTTAAAGCTATCTAGAAAGTGTAGAATAAGAGTCTGGAATTCTGTGTGCACCCGCTTGTTTGCTGGTATCCCTTCCCTAGATCACAAGATTTTTCATGTGAGAGCTCCTTCTCTCTAATATACTGTCCATGGTGCTGGGTGTGTAACATGCAGAAGGAATTTTAAATAAATTAATAACTATGCAGGTGCTTCTGTTGACACTTGAGCGGTCCTGAACACACATACTGCTGCATTCTGGCTGAGAATAACTTGGAATTGATTCATGTGTGAATGTCTCCCAATTCTTCTATTCTTTATTAAACAGTATTGCATTAAAGTATTCTGGCATGCAGAGAGGTAAAATACAAACATTTGTACAATCTACAGAATGACTTCTTCCAGGGAGGATATAAAGACTGTTCCCAAATCTACTAATTTCTTGATATCACCTCAACCCTGTCGACCCCCAGCCTTCAGGTAACAAAGCCAAAATTAAAATAAAGTAGTTTTCTTTGGTAAATCAAAGAATCTAAGTTTATTTCTTGTAACATCTTTTCTTTTTAGCATTATAAAAACAGAATACCGAATGAAAATGTGGCAGTTGGTGCATATTTTTTAAAAGAAAGAAATCGTTCCCTAGAACTTTTCAATAAGAGAAAGCATGTGACCTCCTTTCTGTGAGACCCACAGTACAGTAAACAATTGAATCCATATTCAGCCAGATGCTTCCAGTGTGTAAATTACTCCCTGGGTAAATGTTAGGCACTTTTGGAGCCGCATTAACTCTTTCAGGCTTCGAGTATGCAATTTAGTAAATTACTGCTGCCTGTACTTAATGGTGCTCCAGGGACTGAAAAAGATTAATGTAGCTCCAGAAGTGCCTAAGTTACTCTCAGGGAGAGCATCTGACTGAATGGAAGTAGCTTGTGTCTAATCATCCTTTGTAAAAGGAGGTATTCTTTAAAATTCTTTAAAGTATAGTTACCTTCATTTTCAATACTGTACATCCCCCTCCCAAAGGCATACATACTAAGACTGAATTGTTTTCGTTTTGCCTATTGAAGACAAGGTTTATTTTTTGGAAAGGTTTTCACTGACCCCTTTCTCTGCAAAACGTCACGGTAGCTGTTAGTTCTTGTTCAACGTGGTCTTTTTGTCATTTTGGCTCAGTTGATTTCATTCTGCTTAATCGCGCCGCTGAAATTCCCTCCTCTGAAATCATCTCTGACTGCTTTTGCTATTACTTCTCTGATAGCCATCGTCTTTCTTTCATATTGTTTTCTCTTCTGCTCCCACTGATATTTATTATGGACCCCAGCTTGGCTCCCTCTTGGTCTCTATACCACAGAGATGTATTGATCTCTCTCAGGTTCAAGGTCTTATATGGGTGTGATCCACCCCTCCAGGCAAACATGCACTTCCCACATATACTACCTCACATCTGATTCCAGTCTATGGGTTATCTTAAACTGGCTGTCTCATGACCACTTCAGCACCTGATGAAGGGGTCAACTTATAGATCAACTCATCACATCTTATCTTCTCGAGCCACAGAGGGTCTTGTCAGAAGCCTGCAGTAGTAACTGTCATTATGATAATACTAAACCTTTACTTTCCTCCTAAAGCCTATCCTTGTTACAGTCTCTTGTGACTTTTTCCACTTTTCTTTATTCATTGTCACTATGGACTATATCTACTCCTTTTTCATACCCAGATGATACAGTCTCATTTTGCTTATTAGTTCTCCCAAAATCCTACCAAAGTCCAACCCCTTCCAGCTTCTACCTGACTAAATGAAAGTGATGTAATCCTTTCTCTTTCTTATCTGTTTTGATGAAAACTTGTTTCTCTATATAGAATTTAGAAAACCTCATACAATATTAATGCAATCTACTTATAATCTCTTGTTTCTAATACCTCTCTTTTAGTATCAATAGATGTGAATATTTATGGTGGTTTGTCTTATATACATTTTTTTTTTTTTTTTTTTTTTTTT
>NW_022436979.1:15496459-15576986 GCF_009761245.1 Sapajus apella | reverse complement strand
TCAGGCAATTCTCCTGCCTCAGCCTCCTGAGTAGCTGGGATTACAGGCACGCGCCACCATGCCTAGCTAATTTTTTGTAGTTTTAGTAGAGACGGGGTTTCACCATGTTGACCAGGATGGTCTCGATCTCTTGACCTCGTGATCCACCCACCTCGGCCTCCCAAAGTGCTGGGATTACAGGCTTGAGCCACGGCGCCCGGCCTTATACATTTTTAAAGCACAGCTATTATACCTGTTACATTTAAAAAATAGTAATGCATTCTGTAAGTCTTCAAGCCCCTCCTCGGAACCTAATAGGATCTGAGGTGCCCCAAAGCCAATAAGAGGGTCAAAATGTGCATGGATTATATTGGAACTATTAACATGCATAAATTTGTTAGTTAACCTGATGAAGAAATTGGAAGCAAATTGTAGGTAGAGACTTTGAGGAAGACAAGACAGCCCATCAGCTGTAGAAATAAAAGAATAGTTCATTAAAAGACTTGGGACTTGATGAGTGAGAACTGGGCAGGCAGGGGAGAGGGGAGAGGGCATAAAGATGTTGGGAACTACAGGAAAAGGAGAGGCATACCGGTACAATTAATGTGGCACTGACGGGGTGTTGGCGTTCTGGACTGCCTCTTGCCCACGACTAGACATATTAGCACAATAAGACATATGCCCTTTCCATCCATTTTTATCTTGTGTTTTGGTGTTTATTGAAATATCATCTAATGCTTAGTCCATTAGATATCTCTTCAGGACATGTGATTCATTACAGTAAACCAATTTTTAAAAATAAAAAAAAAGAAAGGAAAAAATAGGCATACGTTTTAGAATTTTGCAAAAGATGAGAAGCAAAACCAAACGCTGTCTTATGTAACAGTAAAGGAATTACCAGACCTAATTCGATGTAAACATTTTCATTTGTATTCTACTTATTGTTAAATGACTAACTGATATTTTAAATTTGAAAATTAGAAATTGGATCTATGGAAAAAGAGCTGTGAATTTTAAGACTACGAAACTTAAGAACACTTATAGAGTGAGGCTAAAAAAAGAAAAGATTACAAGACAACGTGAGTGAGTTGATTTGGTCCAATAGTACCCTTTGATACGCATTCTGATTGTGATTATGGTACATGTATTAGGTTGAATGTATGGAATTGCTGTAATTCAGCCATTTTTAACCCCCCCGCCCCATAAGGCAGTTTTATATAGCTCAATTTAGACATTTTAATGAAACATGTTTGGCTATGAACTTTATTTTATATTTGTAATTTTGTTCCAGCCCTTGCCTGGACTCTCCTTTCAGACCACAACTTCCCAGGAGATATATGACCTTGTAGGAGGAAGTCCACATGTGGGAGAGATGAGTTGCCGGGAAGATAACCTTTGCACTCAGGAGGCTTGTGAAGCCCAGAGGAGACTGCTGTCTGTCTGTGAGATCCTTTTACCCACATGGCAGAATAAAAATATTGCCTCTGATATTAGGGAAATGGCACTCCCCTCCTCCACTGTTTTATAAGGTCAGAACTGGTCCTTCAACCCAAGGAAGTTGCTGCCTTTGAGCTGAAGCTGGTAAGACAGATCTGGGGCCTTTAGGAAAAGGGGGTTCAGTTTCTGTTTGCAGTCAAGGCAACATTTTTTTTTTTCCTTCTCTGAGACAGAGTCTCGCTCTGTTGCCCAGGCTGGAGTGCAGTGGCACGATCTCAGCTCATGGCAACCTCTGCCTCCCGGGTGCAAGCGATTCTCCTGCCTTAGCCTCCCTAGTTGCTGGGACTACAGGCACCTGCCACCACACCCAGCTAACTTTTTGTATTTTTAGTAGAGGTGGGATTTCACCACCAGGATGGTCTCTATCTCCTGACTTCATGATCTGCCCACCTCAGCCTCCCAAAGTTTTGTGATTACAGGTGAGAGCCACTGCACTGGGCCGGCAACTTCCTCAAAAAGAGGCTTTCAAACTACCTGGCCTTCTAGACCCAATTAAGATCCGGTCTGGACTGTGATCCAGACCGGATCTTAATTGGGTCTAGAAGGCCTTCCATCCTCATGGAACCCTGGCCATAATTACAGTGAACTTACCACTTGGCCTGGGTCAGAAGTAAAACAAAAACTAAACAAACAAACTTAAAACTATAAAGATAGAGAAAGAAAACCACATCAGTTTGAATCTGGGGTTGTCATGTCCAGCTGTTTGACATTGAGCAAGGCACTTCACATCTCTGAGCCTCAGTTTCCACAGATTGTAGGGCTGAGTGAGATGACAGTGTGACAGTGTTTACACACTACATTGGTCAAGGGGCTGAACATCATCATTTGGCCAAAAGCCTGACAAACAACAATGGTCCCCAGACAAGCAACTCTGGTCCCTCCTGAGCCCATGCCAAGAGCTCCTGTGCACAGGACACCTGGGTGGCTGGAATCAAGGTTTCACTTCTCTGCCCAGACTTTCACTTTATATTTACCTTACTTTTTGCTCTGTATGAAGTATTTTATGTCAGCCATAATTTTTTTCTACTTTAGAAAGCCAATAAGAATTAATCAATCAATAATTGCATTGATGGGGGAAAAAAACCAATAAAAGTAGAACCATAACAGGGCTTGAACTTAATAACTTTGAAATATAAAGGGGAGGCTTTATCCATGGGAATTTACAGATATTATTTGGCCACCAGACGGCTTCCATATTTCTTCATTACTGCAATACAAACATAAGAAATACGAAGGAAAAAAAAACTCTATATAAGTGCTATAAATTTCAAGCTGAATTCCCTAGTCCATACCATGGTAGTCATCCAAGGATGTCATATATATATATATATATATATACATACATTTATAAAGTCAGGCTTAATTTAGCATATAGTTTGCTTCTTCAACAAAAATGTAGAATAGTTAAGTTTAGGAAAAACAAATATTTGGAATATTTCTCCTTTTACAGAAAACTATTTTTTTTTTTTTTTACTTAAGTAATCCATAGACTTCAAAGATTAAATTTTATAACCCATTACCCACTGTGGCTCTCCTCAAAGGTCTTCTTATATTCTTTTAAGCGGAACAAGAGACCACAATTCATACTTCCCTTTTCTATTTCTGGCCCTTTTGTCATATGTTCCTAAGTTTCAGATAGTGAGATGGCCTTTTGCTGCTTAATTCCCACCTGAACTTTCCATATAGGCTTTATAGTCTTTCTTTCCCCTTGAACAGAAAAATCAGTCAGTAAATTCTCTTTTGTTCTTTTTCTTTTTTTTTTTTAAATTTTTTTGAGATGGAGTCTTGCTCTGTCGCCCAGGCTGGAGTGCAGTGGTATGATCTCAGCTCACTGCAGCCTCTGCTTCCTGAGTTCAAGCGATTCTCCTGCCTCAGCCTCTTGAGTAGCTGGGATTACAGGCACGTGCCACCATGCCCGGTGTAATTTCTGTATTTTTCATAGAGATGAGGTTTCGTCATATTGGCCAGGCTGGTCTTGAACTCCTGAGCTTAAGTGATCTGCTGGCCTTGGCCTCCCAAAGTGCTGGGATTACAGGCATGAGCCACCGCACCCAGTTCCCTTTTGCTCTTTAACAAAACCCATAAAAATCGATGCTTCACTTATGGCGCTTCTCATCCTGGTTCTGCCAGTAACCAGATGTGAGAATGTGGGCAAGCTGTTGGGCTTCCCTGTGCCTTGGTTCCCATGATGTAGAGAACAATTCCAGTAGCTGATACCATAGGCACCTTCCAGCCGCAAAAGTTCCGATTCTATTTTCATTGGTTTAATTTCTCCTTCAGCCACTTTAACGTGGTTCATGCTGCCCACTTTCACTTTCCATGATTATTCTTCCAGTCTTCATCTTCTGTCACCCTGGCTTGCAGATCTGTTAAAACTACTTTATTCTCTTTGCTTTACTGCAACTTTACTTGGAATGACTTGGCCTCTTCATAATCAACATGAAAGGCCTCTCTCTCAGTCACTCTTCTTGACTTTGCCATTGTCTTTGATACTGATTGTTCTTAGTTTCAATCCTCTTCAACCAAGGGCTTGTGAACATTATCCTATTCTGATTCTCTCTGATTACTTCTTTCAGCACAGACTTTAAACAGATGTTCACAGTCACTTCACCCCTGATGGTGAGCATCCACAGGAAAAAATTGGTCCCAGCTAAGACAGGAGGAAAGCAAAGTCCTTTACCTTCTTAGTTCCCCCTAAAAAACCCACTCCAGGTGCTCTGATTTTGTGAAAAAGACATCCTCAAAAGGTGAGTCTTCCCCTGTCTTAGACCCAGCGGTCTGGGCCTCTCTTGTGGCTCTCTCTCTCTTCCATTGCTTTCACATTTATATGACAACTTATCCTCTCAAAACTTCATTTCTTATTTAGTAAAATATCCTTAATGTAGCCTTCCAGAACTGTCTCTTCATTTTTTCCAAATGATCAATTCCCTTAATTAGATTAATTAATCTATGCTAATGCTACGGAAAGAGTCACATTCGCTGTGATACAATAGAAACAGGATGGGCTTCAAATACAGAAAATCCTAGGTTCAAATCCTATATCTGCTTCTCAGGAGCTATGGGACTTTTAACTTACTTAATTTACATACATTTACTTACGTAACAGGTAATGATAGCGTGTTTGCTGTGCACTGTGTTCTGTTCAAGGAGCTTGAAAAGTGGTTCTTTTTAAAAAGAGTTTTAATTCATCGAATTCTTAATAACGATCATATGGGGGGTAGGAACTGTTGTATTTAGCAGTTGAGGAAACCAAAAAATAGAGAGGCAAAGTCAGTACTTTGCACGAAATTACATAGCTACGGAAGAGGCAAAATGGGGATTTGAAGCTGGGTGGTCCAGTTCATGCTACTGAGGGAAATGCCATGCTGTCACTCTTAGCTCGAGCTGGCTCAACTGTGCAAATGAGGGGTGCATTTTCTTTGCAGTGTTGTTGGCATTAGAGATGGTGTCTACGTCACATAGCACAGGGCCTGTTCTATACTCAGCTCTCAATATGTGGCAAGTCATATCTCCCTTGATTTTTCTCTTCTTCTTTTGGTCACTCTGAATCATCTTTGTCAATTCCTTCTTTTCTCCCCTGATTTAACTCTGGAGGATCAAAAGCCTTGGTCTGTAGCTCCATCTTCTCCAGGTCATGACTTGAAATACTATTTGTATCTATCTGGACAACTCCCAGATTCCTATCTTTAACTCAGATCTGTCTCCTGAACATTAATTTGTGTCTGTATAATTGCCTATTTGACATTTCCACTTGATTTCTAATAAATATCTCAAATGGACCATATCCAAACCTGTTCACACCCACAGACTTCCACATCCCAGTTGACAGTAACTCCACCCTTTCAGCTGTTTAGTGCAAAACTCTTGAATACATTCTCTGTTACAGGTAGGACTGTATCCTCCAAGACGATGCTGAAGCCCTAACCCCTAGTACCTGTGGATGTGAGATAGGGTCTCTGCAGTTGGTCAAATTAAAATGAGGTCATTAGGGTAGGCTCTAATCTCAATATGACTGATGTCCTTATAAAAAGGGAATTCTAGACACAGACAGAGAAGACATTTGTAACACAGGGAGAATGCCAGCAGCAAGCCAAGGAATGCTGAGGCTACCGGAATCAAGGAGGGTAGACCTCAGAAGAAACCAACTTCACTGACACCTTGACTTTAGACTTGTGGCCGCTTGAACTTCCAGACAATAATTTTCTATTGTTTAGGCCAGCCAGTTTGTGGAACTTTGTTATGGCAGACCAAGGAAACCATGCATCCTCCATTTTTGTCTTACATACGCTGTGCAAACTTTTAGCACTTCTTGTTGGTTCTACCTTCCATATTTATCCATAAGTGTCTCCTCACCCCCTCCTCTGCTACCACTGTGCCCTATGCCTGAGTCCCTCCATCCCTCACCTGGACCTCTGTAGTAGCAGTCTAACCAGTCCCCTTGCTTTTACCTTGGTCTCCTTCCAGCCTACTTCCAATGTGGTAGCCAGAGTGGTGCTCTTAAAACAGTAGTAACTGCACTCAGATGTTTATCACAGTACCCTTGTAAACAGCAGAGTCATGGAACCAACCTAGGTGTCCACCAACAGTTGACTGGATAAAGAAAATGTGGCATATAGACAAAATGAAATACAAAGCTGGGCATAGTGGCTCATGCCTGTAATCCCAGAACTTTGGCAGGCTGAGGAGGGCAGATCTTCTGAGGTCAGGAGTTGGGGACCAGCTTGGCCAACATGGCGAAACCCTGTCTCTACTAAAAATACAAAAATTAGCTGAGCATGGTGGCGCACACCTGTAATCTCAGCTACTCGAGAGGCTGAGGGATGAGAATGGCTGGAATCTGGGTGGTGGAGGTTGCAGCGCACCAAGATTGTGCCATTGCACTCCAGCCTAGGCAACAGAGAAAGACCTTGTCTCAAAAACAGAGTGAGCGAGAGAGAGAGAGAGAGAGAGAGAGAGCGCTACTCCACTCCACAGACGTAAAGAGAATGAATCATGTCTTTTGCAGCAACGTGAATAGAACCGGAGGCCATAATCTTAAGTGAACTAACTCATCAGCAGATCAAATATCACGCATGTTCTCACTCATAAGTGGGAACTAAACAATGGGTATATGAACATAAAGATGGAACTAACAGAACTGAGAACTCTAAAAGCAGGGAGGACGGGAGGAGAGTGAGGTTTGAAAAATTATCTATTGGTTAGGATGTTTAATATTTGGGTGATGGGTACACTTGAAGCCCATTACACTCTCCACCATTACATATGTAATACCCATGAAACAAACAAGCAGATGTACCTCCTGAATCTATAATTTAAAAAAAAACGGGGGGTGATGGAAGAAGTAAGATCATGTCACTTCTGCTCAGTGTTTTTCACTGGTAGTAAATGTATTCTACTTAGAGGGAAAAGCCAAAGTCTTTACAATAGCCAAGGAGCCTCGACAGTCTGACTTTAAACCCCTTAATCCACTGACCACATTGTTGCTTCCCTCTTGCTCATTCAGCTTATGCCACATTGATTCGTGTTCGCTGTTTGACCATACCAGGCACCATTGCCTTACGGCTATCACGAGAACATGGCTCATAGCTCCCAGCTATGTGCTATCCATGCCAAGATTATGCTCCTACCCAACCAACGACTGAGCCAGGCCATTTCTTCTGCACACAGGCCTCCTTGAATGACCAGCCTCTACTGAGTGGCTCCCCACCGGTCTGTCTGAATGCTGTCTCAGAGCTGCAATTCAGCCTGAGGCTCTTGCTGACCAAGCCTCCTTCCTTCCCTCTCTCCTTTCATAGGGATCAGGCCGGCATTATGGTTTGCTCTCCCAGCCTGCCCCTGCCTGTGTCCCCTTTATCTTACATGGGCATTGCCCTCTTTGTTGTTGCCGTTTCCTCTTCTACAAATACTTCTCCAGTTATCTCCCGGGATAACTCTACAGCTAGTGCTCGACTTATGACCACGGTCAGGACTGCGGACTGGTCGTAACACGATTTGGTTGTAAGTTGAGTAGGCTATATATACAGTTGAAATGGTGCAGCGGAGATAGTAGTGCTGCCAGAAGCTGGTCTGCACTGTCATATGCCCAGCTGGGCAACGTTTGCGCTGCCAGACGTGGAGCAGTTGTGGCTAGCGATTGTAGTCATAAAGTCGAATGGTCGTAAGTTGCATAGGTGGTAAGTCGATCAATACCTGTATCTTCTTCAAGCCTTTGCTTAAACATCATCTTCCTAGTGAGACCTACCCGAGCTCCATTTACTTTATTCTACTTATTTTATTCATATTTATTTTTAGCGTCAGGGTCTGGCTCTGTCACCCAGCCTGGAGTGCAGTGGCACAGTCATGGCTCAGGGCAGCCTTGAACTCCTGGGCTCAAGCAATCTTCTACCTCAGCCCCCGAGCAGCTTGGACTAAAGGCATGTGTTACCATGCCTAGCTAATTATTTTAATTTAGTTTCTTTTTTTTTTTTTTTCGGAGACAGGGTCTTGCTATGTTTCCTAGGCTAGTCTCAAACAATCCTACTGGTTTACTCTCTTAAAGCTGGGATTGCAGGCATGAAGCATAGCCATATAAAACAGCATTCCATCTCTGTTTTCTCTGCTCTGGGCTTTTGGCTCAGGATCCTTTTTTCTGCCAGTCAGTTTCTAACTTGTTATAATTTACTTAGCTGTCATGCTTACTGTTTGTTTTCTACCCACCCTAGATCCAAGAGATAGGATCTTCATCTTTTGGTTCACTGATGCACCCCAGGCACCTAGACCAGCGATGGCAAATTTAAAACATTTAAAAATGATACCTTCCAGTTATTTGCACATATGTTTAGAATTTTACTGCATATGTTATAAGAAGAAGAACCTAAAAATAAGTTATTATTCTTTCAATGATGTCAGGTTTTCAATTTTGATGTTGCACCATTCTTGTCAATATTATAACATATAACAGCCCTGGCTGTCATTCTTATGGTCCATTTATAGCTTTTGATTCCAGTTTTGTCAATAAAGTGTCACTCTGCTTGGCCTATTAATGGACTAGATTCATACCCCAAAGTCTGCTTAACACCTCCACTGCAGGCAGGGATTTTTTTTTTTTTTTCAAAACCAAGTTCTCTTTCTTGTAAAGAGCAAGTAATCAATTAATGTGTATAACAACGTTTAATGAGTAGGAACCCAGTCCACAGACTCAGGTGAGCTCAGAATACTGAATTTCTTTATTTTTTGTCGAACAACTTAATTCAGAATCCAACACATGATGTCCCTGGGGTCTGGAAATTCAATCTCAGTCGAGATTGTGTGACTTACGATGGATTCAGGTGCTGAAGAGTTCCCTGCAATCACTGAGCACCAGTCAAAGATACTGCTCAGGCAACGTGGTCTCCACAGGTCTCTGGTCTCTGTGATTTAGAGAATTTTTAGGGAGACTGGAGTTCACTGCTAGGAGCTCAGCCTCCCTAAAGTGTAATCTAGCCATGTTCTTTAAGATCTTTCTGGGTAACACAAACTCATATTTCAAGGTTAGCATTTTAATAAATTATCTTGATTCTAATAATGGAGGAATGGAGGAATGAGTTTGCATTTTTTTTTTTTTTGAGACAAGGAGGTGTCACTGTGTCATCCAGGTTGGAGTGCAGTGGCATGATCTCAGCTTACTGCAGTCTTGACCCCTCCAGCTCAAGTAATTCTCCCACCTGAGCCTCCCAAGTAGGTGGGACAGTGGGACTACAGGCATGTGCCACCACGCCCAGTTAATTTTTATATTTGTAGGGAGGGGGTTTTACCATGTTGCCCAGGCTTGTCTCCAACTCCTGGGCTCAAGCCATCTGCCTGCCTGGTCCTCCCAAAGTGCAGATGTGAAAAACCACATCTGGCCCACTCTTTATTACAGAGAGATGTTCAGCTATTTTCTCTCTCGGCTAAGTCTCTGGAAAGTAGTTTCCCATACCTTTTATTTCCATTTCCTATGTAGCATGGAGAGAAAAAAATACTGATGCAGTTTGCTGAGTAATCTTCCTGGATGGAATCATGAATCACATATACCAATATGGCAGCAGAGAGGTTGTTGATATTATTATGATCAAAGTAATTCAGTTAGCTCAGACTGACATGCTTCTCAGTAGCTATGTCAACTTTCCCACCCCTGGCAAGGTACAGTGACTCGTGCCTGTAATTCCAATGCTTTCGGGAGTCCGAGGCAGGAGGATCTAGAGTCCAGGAGTTTGAGACCAGCCTGGGAAACATAGCAAGGCACCAACTCTACAAAATATTTTAGAAAATTAATAGGGCATGGTGGTGCATGCCTGTGGTTCTACATACTAGAGAGGCTGAGGTGGGAGGATTGCTTGAGCCCAGGAATTTGATGTTGCGGTGAGCTATGATCATGCCACTGCACTCTAACCTGGGTGACAGGGTGAGATGCTGTCACAAAAAAACCAAAATCAAAAGCCCAACACCTTCCCCATCCCTGGACGTTCTGTTTTATGAAGAATAAGCACGCAGAACTGTGTTAAGTTAGTATATCCAAACTCTCTTAAGCTTGACCCTGCCATGAATTTTTATGGATTTGGCTGCACCGTGATTTTGGGTGTGGATAATATTTTGTTTTTTTCCTGCTCTTTCTCACTCTCTCCTCTTCCTCCTTCCATTTTTTTGTCCGTTTCTTTCACTAAAAAATATTTTTGAGAGCCTACTATACGCCAAGCACCAAGCTAGGTACAGAGTATGAAGGGGCAAACAGAACAGACCTAATTCTTGCTTGCTGGGAGCTTGTTCTGTTGTTTCCAATTCCATTCCTGATCTAAAAACAGTAACTGTTATGTTGGATAATAAATGCTCCTTCTGTGACAGTCTTATATATTTCCTAAATATCATTTAAAAGTTACCAATAATTGGACTGGGGTCAGTGGCTTATTGCCTATAATCCCAGCGCTTTGGGAGCTCGAGGTGGGAGGATCACTTGAGCTAAGGAGTTCGAGGCTGCAGTGAGCAGTGATCGCAGCACTGCACTCCAGCCTGGACAGCAGAGTGAGACCTCTTCTCCGAGGAAAACAAAAAACCAGACAATATTGGAACTGTATCATCAAAAAACACTTAATAAAAATCTTTCCTAGTTGCATGGCATTTATTGTAGGACATGTATTTGCAGCTCACAAAAATATCATTTACTTATACTTATTTTAAATTCTCCAAATACATGGTATGAAGCAATCCCAGAATTATTCTTCTAGTCCAATGCTTGCTGTCAAACTGTGGTTTGAACCACCAGCAGCAGAGAAGCTGAGAAATGCTGAGACAAAAATCCAAGTGGGGAGGAGATGAAGGAAAGTCGGCAGGGCCTCTGGAACCCTGATTAAGTGGGCCCCTGAAATAACTTTAAAATGTAGACTTTAAAAGACATATCATACGATCACATAAAGGAGGTGGTTATGAATCACTGATGGTGGAAAAATTCTCAAGGAGAGTTCTAAAAACTGCTTGATGTTAAGCAGATGCATTATCTTTCAGACTGAACCACAGGAAGTGAAAGTTCCAAGATGATAGACAAAAGAGTATTTTTTTTCTTTTATCTTGATAGTTGGGACAAAGTTTCTATCAGAAAATCCTCTGGTCGGTAATGATAATTTTAGGTAGTTTTCAAAGCTTAATTATACTGCTCTGTGGCCTTTTATTAATAGTTACCTGATTTGCTGTAGATACCGATGGTGAGTTCTTATTTATTTAATTTTTAAATTTTGAGATGGAATCTCACTCTATCACCCAGGCTGGAGTGCAGGGGTGTGATCTCAGCTCACTGCAACCTCTGCCACTTGGGTTCAATCAATTCTCCTGCGTCAGCCTCCCGAGTAGCTGGAATGACAGGCGCCTGCCACCCTGCCTGGCTAATTTTTGTATTTTTAGTAGAGACAGGGTTTCATCATGTTGGCCAGACTGGTCTTGAACTTTTAACCTCATGATCCACCCGCCTCAGCCTCCCAAAGTGCTGGAATTACAGGCATGAGTCACCGTACCTGGCCAATTCTCATTTATTATAATTCAGTTTTGCAAATATTTGGAAATTTCACATATAGCAATCACTTATTTACATTTTTAACCCTCATTATTATTTAAATGACTGCTAGTAATTTAGTTTTATGAATCAATAAAAGAATTATGCCTAAATGAATACTACTTAGCTTTTATAACAAATAAATATTTGAGATGAAGATGTTGTCTGAAAGCTATCAATTATAGTTCAGAGATTTGCTTTCTGAAATTATTCTAAATAGAACAAAGAGGGCGCTGTCTTTGAAAGTTATTTCATAATTAAAATCAGTCATAAACTCAACTCTATTTATTTCTCTAAGCCTTGCTTACTTGAATCTTGCTAATAAATAGAGAACACAGCTTAATTTATCTTTAATTTAAATCAGTTAACAAATTAACAAATTAAATACTGAGTTTCTTAATTGTTTCTTGTCAGGTGGTATCCAAACTTGCAAAATGTTTGCTCACCTGGGTGAGATTTCTGCAAAATGAGAAATAGATCTTCTACTTTAATGTAATTACTGAAATAATAGCACCTTATTTGGTTGGGTGCTTACCCATTTATTATGTACGTTAACACTACGGAGTTCAACCTCTTTGTTATCAAACAGTGGTGGATGTATTTGAGAAAATCTTATTTTATATATTTAGGTATCCTGAACTGATTTGCATTTGTTTACATTCTAACACATTTACTTTTGTGAGAGAGACAAGATAGGTATTCCAGTTAATGCTCACAGTATGTGTTGTATCTGAAAATGTCGTATGTCATGCATATCAGGGTGGCAAAAATGTTGAGAAAGACTGAGGAAACGTATTCTACCATATTTTATGTTCAATATATGTCAATATTCCAATTTGAAAGAGGAAGGCCCAGAAACTCAGACACGTTAAATCACTGGCTGATGTCACAAGACACGAAAAGGGGTTAAATCAGAATTTTCTAACTAGCAAACTATAACATCTTTAAAAGGTTCAGAGTATTTTCCAGAGTTGTTATAAAACATGGATGACTTTAGTAATTTAAAATAATCAAGGGCATGTTTCCAAGTGATTATCAATGAACATCAATGTTATTCAACATTTATAACATGTTTGGCAGTGGAACAATATACCTACTTGGATTTTCTGGATCCTGTAAGTTTTCATCCCTTGTTTTGAAGCTTAAAAATTAACAAGCTAATGCTAAGTTTTAAAAAGTAACCTGTGTGTGTGTGTGTGTGTGTGTGTGTGTGTGTGTGTGTGTATGGGGGAAATAATTACATACACACATACAGGCATATATATGTATATATATAATACATATTTTGTGAGAGAGACAAGAGAGATATTCTAGTTAAAGCTCACAGTATGTGTGGTACACAAAAATGTTATATGTCATGCATATCACAGGCATATATTTATATATGTGTATATATAATGTTTCCTCCAATTTTTAAAAATAATTATGATAGGAAGTTAATATAAGACCTACCCTGTTGTCCAGGCATGGTGGTTCACACCTGTAATCCCAGCACTTTGGGAGGCCGAGGCAGGTGGATCACCTGAGGTCGAAAGCTCAAGACCAGCCTGACCAACAAGGAGAAACTCTGTCTCTACTAAAAATACAAAATCATCTGTTGTGGTGGTGCATGCCTGTAATCCCAGCTACTCGGGAGGCTGAGGCAGGAGAATCGCTTGAACTCGAGAGGAGGTTGTGGTGAGCCAAGATCACGCCATTGCACTCCAGCCTGGGCAACAAAAGTGAAACTGTGTCTCAAAAAAAAAAAAAACAAACAAACAAACAAAAAAAAAACTACTCCGTTAATAGAATTTTTTCCATACAATACAGTATTGTTAACTCTAGGCACAATGTTGTATGATAGATCTCTAGAACTTAATCATTTTGTATAACTGAGACTTTACTTATACCCATTGAATTGGAAGAAATCCCAAAGTAGTAATAATGATGAACTACAGGTAACATGATTCTTAGTCATCTTTAATTTCATTTAAAACATCTTCTGGGTTTTTTGGTTATTTGCAGCATTAACACTCTAGATGCTTTTCATCAATGAGCTTTTTGTTTTATGAGTCAAGACCAAAATGCTTGAAGCACACCAAGGAAGAATAAAAAGAGCTATATTCTTTGTCTCTTGCCACTGGCAGAGCAGTTGTGGATTAAGAGCGTCCTAACCCAGAGGTCCCCTCCATGCCTCAGTGACAGGTAACCCTCACCTGGCAAGAGCCAATAACAAACATGACCTGAATGTGAGTTCTGAACTTACATATCTTGCCTGAAGGCTCTGTCAGGTATGGCTGGACAGGACCTACTGGGTAGGACCAAGCATGGCATTCACAAGCCAAGAAGGAAGGTACAGATTTGGGTCATCAAAGGAAGCTTTAGTTCTGGAGAGGTCTCCCGAAGCATAACAGGAGGTCTCACTCCAGGTAAACACCTATCTCAGGCAAGTGAAGTGGTTGCATATCCTCCATCTGTCATCAAGCATTGAGTTGTGGGGACCCAAAGTGGGCTTCTGGTGCTCAGAATACCAGGACCACCAGGAAGCCTGTCAGCATTCAACAAGGGTCAGACCAACGGAGTAGAATTGGGGAGCAGAACTGAAGCTCCTGTGAAGAGACTAGTGAGAGCAATGAACGCTCCCTGGCCATGGAGAGGATGAGTTTGGGTCATACAACAACGGAAAAGTGATATCAGGAAGGAGGACAGAGAAGCTAAAACGTGTCAAATATTTCAGGCATCCGTCCATAAGCCTGGGGGTAGAACTCAACAACACCAGCCACGTCGGTGGCTCTGAGAGGGCAGAATCATACTTCACCCTGTTTTACTGGGCCTCTATCCTACACTCGCCAAAAATCTCAGGGGTTTGAGTGTGTGCTATATCACGGGGAAATGTTTTAGAGATTTTAAAATGGCCCCTTTCTCCTCCCGGGAAGAAAAGATCAGCCCTTAGCAAGGGCCAAGCCAGCAATGCAAAGTGACAGGGATACCCAGTAGCCACACACCTGCTGTCCCAAGGAAAGCTGGCATGGAAACGTCAGGGGACTTTGTTTAAAGACTATATTTGCTTCACGAGAGAAAGAAACTTCGTGGGCTTCAAACTGGTGTTAGAAATTGGACATTTCCAAAAATATTAACAGTAGGAATGAATATTTGTGAGTCATTTGTTGAATATCCTCTACCGGCTCCATGCTCTTTCATGTGTGCTACATACAAAGCACAAAGCCCTGTAATAATCCTGAAAAGTAATGTGATATGTCCATTTTACAGCAGAGAAAGCTGGGGTTACAGAACAGGGCAGGATCACCTGTCACATGGGTGGCTGGCTAGACCCATATTTGGACCTCTTTCTCCTGTCTCCAAAACCTGTGCCCCATGTATCTCAATTCAGGCTGCAAAGGTGAGGAGAAGCATGCTCTTCACAAATATCCAAATCATTTATCTAATTTGCAGTTTCTAAAAGAGATGAAGTAGACATGTGGGGAGTGGAAGGAGCCCTTCCATGCAAAGTCTCTGCTGTTTAAATAGCTGTATTAAAAGAAATTTGATGGGGCGCACGCATGCTAGAGAAAGAGAGAGAGAGAGAGACATAGAGTGAGAGAAGGAAGGGGAGGGAGAGAAGGAGGGGGAAGATAGAGATTGTTTTCATATGGCATTCTGGAGGGGCTAGAGAAACGCTATTTGTGTTCCTTAAACATTAATAGGTGGCCCAGGTGGGTCAAAGAAGAGCCCCATCACCAAGTAAAGATAATGTTTTGCCACATTTGTGTCTAGAGAGAGGCATAGTAGAGGTGGGAGTCAATTTACTAGCTATTGTGAGAAGGGTCTTGCCCATTTAAAAGAGGGACTTGCTTTTATTCTCTCAGAGATTAGGTTGCTGTTAGTCCACAATGTCTTCAAATCACATCTGAAACAAGCATTTATTTCATTCCCTGAGCCTTTACTAATTCTTTGCCAGAACCTTACATCTGCCCTTGGGCCCTCTGGGAGACAAGATTATTTCAGTTCCCATTTTATTCTCCTTGATTGGCTTTATTTGGGGAGGACAGAAGACACCAAGTGAAATCTTGAATGGATTTTTCAGCCTTCTGCCTGCTTGACTTTTATATAAAGTGAGAAATAGGCTTAACATTAGCTGTGGCCTTCTGAGATAATCTAATAGAGAAAATCTGCAGAGAGCTTGGAGAATGACTTCATAATATTAAGTAAAGAAAAATGCTCCACCCTATGGGCCCCTACCAAGTATCTAGAGGGCAGACTGATGCCTGGGGCAGAATTTTGGTTTTTTCATCTCCACCACCCAAAACGGAATGAGAGGGAGCCCATTTTGGTATCTGCTGAGTAACTCTCCCTGTGTAACTCACTCTCCACAACATATAGGCACACCCCTGCTGAGGTTTGTGTGCCATGATACTTCGTGAGGTCTGCGGCCTCATCGGGTGTCAAAAACAACTGCAGTCTTTGTTGTTATCTATGGAAAGAATGACACAGCTGCGGGTCTACAGTCAAATTGATATGCAGGCATTTTAAGAAATTGATAAAAGATGATAGCTTTAAAAACTCACTATTTTGTCATCCCTAATGGAATAATGGCTCTAGGCAATAATCATCCAAAGATACTAAGGCTTCGAGGTGAAAGGATAGGGACCTTTCTAATGGATAAATCGGGCGGACAACACCTGAACCCAGGGATCAATCTTCGCATCACTCCAAGTGATGATGGGATGTGAGAGAGAACACACAGAGCCACTCTATAGAGATGGAATTTCTTGCCTCACCTTCTCGTAAAAAATGTTCTGGATCTCATCAACAGATTACTGGAATTAAAAAGGGGATGGAGATTATTACGAAATACAGGAGACCCAGGAGAAAAATACCAAGTGTGACTCTTGTTTGGAGCCTGACTTAAACAAACTAATTGTAAAATGACATTTTTAAGACAATCAGAGAAATTTCCAAATGTGCTGAACATTAGCTGCTATTAAGTACTTATTTGGGGGTAAGGTTGGAGAGTGGCATGATGGTCTTATAAAAGCAAGGAAACAGGAGGGTCATAAATAAGCATCCTTATCTGTGAGAGCTTTATTTGGAAGTATTGGTAGGTGAAATGATTTGCTTTAAAGTGATTCAGCAGTAAATGATAATAAATAATCTGGAAGGAATAAATGAACCCAGACTGGCAATATGTACATGCTACTTTTGAATATGTTTGAAAATGTCCATGATACAAGTTAAAATATTCAGAGCTTTTGCTGTCTTTATCAAAATACTCTCTCCTCTAGAAGTCCTGTGGCTTCCTTTCCATCAGGAAGCAGAAAGATGAAAGATTAAATGCAGAGAATATGACTTCTTGTTACTGTTATTTTTTTTAAATAAGGAGGAAGTTAATTATCTCTTCAAACAGCACATACGCATTATGATCTGTAATATATTTTCATGATTTTATAATTAAACTTCTCAACAGCAAACTTGTATCAGGAAACACTTTAAAGATCTAACAGAAAATTTAGGATTTTTAAGTTTCAGAAATTTATTTTCAAGTTTTAGGTTCTGTCGCCTTTTAAGAACAACTGTTCCTATGTTTCATTGGCTTAGAGGCTTTAGATTGTCAAGAAAAAGCCTTAAGGTGGCTAATACTGGTACAACCATGAACTTTTTCATCAAAGGGGTTTTGCTTTTCAAATAGAGACTCCTCAAACCCAATGGATCAATGTAAATCTTATTCTGCATTCTCTTTCGCTTTCGATGTTAAGTTTCATGTTTGTTTGCTAAATGTTTGTCCCTGTATCTACATTTACTCTCTCACCTGTGGCAAATACATGTTTTATAGCTCACTCCCTGCTGGTACGTGTCACATGTTGACAAGATTCAGCAGTGCGTGCAGTATGCAAATAATGTCATGTAGATGAGAAGAAGAAAATAATCCCATCAACCTCTTCCCAATTTTATATCAGAATGGCTTTTTTTTTTTTTCTAGCAACATTAAGGAACTTAGAGTGTTGGAGGGATGAAGAGAGGAAGAATAGAACTGAGGAGGGATGGCAGGTTTGGGAGAAAGCAATGCTACTGTGCTACACAGACACAGGAATGACAAAAGAAAGGAACACAGCAAGGCTTTCCTTCAAACAGAACGTGTATGAAAAAGCTCATTCAAGCTAGAGTCATCTGACACACACAAACAAAAGTAGCTGCCACTAGACAGATACAGTAGCTTACTGGAGATTGGAGTTCTAAAAGCTTTGTAAAATTATCCCTCATCTTTTTGACACCCTAAGTCCATATCTTACTTTGTTGGTGGATTGGCCATTTCCTGAGGGGCTGTGTCTAGGTGCAATTGGAGCAAATGCCTCTGTGGTCACCACCTAAGGCAAGAGATACTTCTAATTTCTGAAAACATCTGGTCAAAAGCCCTAATCAGTGTATTTTTTTTTTCAAGGTACATCTTATGCCCCTTAATCCCTGGAGACCTTTTAGGAGAGACCTCAAAAAAAAAAAAAAAAAATCAAAAGGTCATTGCTTTAGTCTGAATCAATTCAATAGAAAATTTTAGGAGAGGTGAGCTTTTCTCCAGCTTTCTTGGATTTAGTCTTTTTCTTACATCAAGTATAAAACATCCCATAAACCATAACAGAAGAGAGAGTTGGGCACTTAGCCTTGACCCATATCTTTTAGGAGTCATCTTCCTAGTGTTAACTACCCAAAATTAATTGCTTATAACACATAGGACTCTTTATAAATTCTATGTGAATACCTAAAGTGATCATTTTTCATTGCACCTACTTATACAACAAGCACCCATTAAGTTTTAATTATCTCTTCTCACCAAGCCTTTCATCTTTGCGTTCTATCCACTGCTAGGGGCCTTTGAAGATGGAGCCTTGGATTTAATATATACAGTTCATTGAAGGGCTTACTTTGGGCCATTCAGGTTCAGAGCTTGTTGATTGAACTTATGAGGCCAGCATGTTCCTCATACACGCAAAAATTCCAATTCCCTCTGAATTAAAATTACTATATTTTCTAAGGGAATCAGGGCCAAATTTGGCCTGCAGTATCTATATCCCTTCTAGAATGGAAGTTCCATGATGAGATCAAAGCTTAAAAACAGCTTTCTTTGTTCTTTTGGGCAAATTCAGCTTTGAAATTTAACCAAAAATATTGTTGCCTGCAAGGACTGGCTCTACAGCATTATACAACAGATGAAAAGAGAGCAAAAGAATGAGGAAAAAGGGAAAGAGAAGGGAAGAAAACAAAAATACGCAATTAGAAGCTTCTTTATATTCAACTAGTCATTGATTTCTTTTAATAAATTACTTGCCTTACTGACATATAGCATTATTTTGAATTTTGTTTATAGCCACTGAAGGATCAGGCTCCCCATCTGTTTGAGACAGCACTGGTACAAGCAGTATGGCCAAATCTAATTATTTCTCTTGCTACAGTGGTAATATCTGTATCTCCAGAAGAAATCGATTCTAAAATGTATTCAAAGAAACCAGCTCACAATCCATGTCAAAGTATTCAATAAAATAAACTTTGCTGTCTGGAAAGTATTGAGATGCATTACAACTCCAGGGCTGGAATAAACAGTAGAACTGCTCTTGTTTGAAAGGCTGCAGCAATTCAATATTAAAGAAAACCACTCACTAATCACTCAATAGATAGATGTAGATTCATTAAAAAAATTTACTACCATTTATTTAATTTTATTTCACTTCCTTTAGTCTATGTGTTGATAACGAAATTGGTATTTGAGTACTGGCATTTGAATTTTGAGATGCTAAGAACCTGGCAAGAATGAAGAGTCTCTTACTTTAAGCATCACTTGAGTGTCTTTCTATACAGTTAGCTGTGACTGTAAGCTTCACTTTGGAGGCAAAAAGAAAGCAGTTAATTTGTGTGTGTGTGTTTTTAAAGGCGATCATCATGCCATGTAACTTATACTGGGTGCTTTATCACATGTAAGATAATACAATGAGCTCTTAAGCTATACAGCTGGATATTGTTTGGCACCAAAACAACCTGTTTCATCCAAACCAAATTCCTTTCCTTAATCCATTCAGCTGGGAAGCAAACTTTCCTGGCATTGTATCCACTGCAAGTTGCAGATACAACAACATCAAAACTGCTACCACGAACGGGTTAGCACCTAGGGTGCTTGATTGCATGTAACAGACAGGGCAGACATTAAGTTATAGGAGAAAAAGCAGAGAGATCAGATCTGCTTACCCATCTTACAAGTACTTTACTCAACTATTTGCTGTTAATAAAATTCTGGAATTTGGATCCTGGCTGACATTTTCAAACTTCATTTATATGATAAAAACGATTTGGATGCATTAAAATCAGAGTGGGAGAGGCAATTAGAATAACTTAAAATACAGTATGAGTATTTAATTTTAGGTGCCTTGCTTATGTCTAATTTATGTTAGCTAGAGCTGTACACATTGATTGGAGTTTAACTTGCTTTTAAACTCTCTTTTTCTAAGAGAAAATACAGTTATGATAAAAATAATAATCTCACTATGTAGACTAGTTGTAGACTGCGTCCTTTCTTCCTTCCCTCATTTTTCTCTCTTTCTAACCTGTTTTGGGTCTTACTGTACCATTTTCACTTATACTGAATAAAGATTTTGGCTTAAAATTTCAATTTTATCTTTCTAGAACAGTATTAGTAGGTCGCCATTATAAAAGAAAGTAAAATTTGGCAGCAGTAGGCCGATGGTGGAACAAACAAGATTTCTACTTTTTAAAAGAAACTACATGAAAGTTGTATGAACCTACATTTTGAAATATCCCAAAATAACAGATTGTATAGAAACCCCTGCAGAAACACTATATGTTGACTATTCAGAGACCTTGCAAAACATTTAAAAGTATATTTTTTATCATGTTTGGTAGCTTAAAAAGTAAATTCTTTGTCCCTACCCAAGTTTCTGAGTGCACCGATCCAAGGTCATTTCAAATGATGAAATAATAAAATACACCCATGTAAACAATTGCAAAAGTTGTGTGTTACCATTGAAGTTTGGCTTAGTTACATGGCGCTTGACCTTTTCTCCTTTATTTTGCTCAGTTCCAGCACATAAGTGGAGACTCAAGTTGACTGCAGCATCAGGTAGCTTTAAGCAACGAGCACAGTAGTTCCAATTATTTTAAGGTAGTGGGTGCCCATGCATAATTGCTTCCACGTTTCATATTCCTAATTTGGGTCTCCCCGTTCCTCAGGAGCTTCACCATGCCCTCTCTGAGCAGGCCCTTTGCACCCCTGGGCTAGATCAGACATCCGAAGCCATCTATTCGCTAGTGCAGGGTTACCATTAGCAATCTGCAATGGCTGTCACAGGGCTATGTGATCAGTAGGTGGTATTCTGTATGACCAGAGTTTCTGGGAAGATAACGAAAAAATATTCTTGTGGGAGAAATAAAAGAAAATATGTAATGAAATTGGTACTCTAAAAAATATGTGGTCAAGTAAGCTTAAAAGTACATTTACTGTACTTCTGTTCTAAAAACTATATATAATCATTTTACAGGCAGTCGATGACTTGAAACCTAGACTGTCTGCTAAAGTTATAGTATATACAAAATGGTAGATGTTTGGAGGTTTCGCCATTGTTTTAGCAGAGACTATCAGCCCTCTTTATTTAAAGGCTAGCATATCCCTGGGCAAATTGAGTTTCCATGCTCAGTTGATTCAGAGCCTATTTTAAGCAAAGGCTGCCAACTGTGTCAAAATGTATACCGATTTTGTGATATACATAGTTTTTCAAAGGACAAAGTGAGATCACCAGTCTCAATCCATTTGTGACTTGACTTAGATTTAAAGTTGCCCTCAAGAAATAGCTGGCTGGTATTATAAGTGTACTGAAATATTTTTTATTGAGGTAGGTTGCTCCTTATCCTTCAGTTTACTGATTATGAGTCACTAAAATTATATTGAAATATTATTTAAAAAGTCCTATTATTGAGAGAATCCATTACATTAGTATAAGGCAAAACAGCCCATTTACAATCAACAGGACCATTGTGGGGAATTTGTTCTTTTTGACATTTTATAAAAGAATAGCTCTTCCTGCAACATTAATGCTAAATAGATGGAAAGTGTATGAAGTATAAGAATATACACAAATTGCATTTTAATTCCCATTTTTCTTTTAAAGGATGTCAATGATAAATCTAAATGTGGTTTAAATATACACTTTGCTTCAAATGTTTAGGAAATGATGCCTAACACAGAGAAAAATAAAGCCATTAATTTTCCATCTGTATAACTTGCCCTTGAACTTTATTTGACATTTTTCATTTGCTTTTGCAATATGAAGTCCAAGATTCCAGTTTTAAGGATGCAAACATTAGTTGCTTCTGCCTCTCTATGCCTATTTGTAGGATGTGGGCATTTAGTTTTCTTAATGTCTATTTTATATGGACATATTAAATACCGATTTAAGTGGTATGTGACTAACATCTATTACCTACCCAAACTCCATATATTTCTACTTTTGAAGGCTTTTAAAATTTCCATTTGGAATACTTTACGTGAGAATACATCACCAACAATGTAAAATTTGTAATATGAAGTAATGTTTTTTTTCTTTCAACGTTTCGTTGGTATGTAAGTTTTTCCGCCCTCCCAAGTGAAAAGACAGAAAAAGATGAAAAGGTACAGTGTGGGGTGCTGGTATGCAGGTGAGGTGCTACCTTAGCTGGCCACCCTTTGTTGCTTTAATGGAACTCTGGATTTATTAAATTCATGAACTGAATTTGAATTTAAGCATATAATTGTATTCTGTTCTCTCTCCCTCCCCGCACTCTTCATTTGTTCTTTTCCCACTCCTTTCCTTCTTCAAACAAAATGAGCATCTACTGTTGAAACAAGGGCTGTGTCAGACACTGGAGCTACGTGGTTATCCAAACAGAGGCTGCCCCAGCTTCAGTGAGTGATTCAGTCAGTGAGAGAGATGGGCAGTCAACAGATACTCATAGATTCCTATAATTACAAAGTGTGACAAGGGCTAGGACAAAAACCTCTGAGGGTCTGAAGTGTGTGCACTGGGACACCCCATTTAGATGTAGACTTGAAGAAAGGTTTTTTAGAGGAGGTGGTATTTGAGTTCAGTGTATCATAAGCCAGCAACAACAAATTTTTGAACATATGATGTGTACAGAATTTTATAGTTGATTCTGAAATTAAAATGAATAATCATGAATTAACGAAACCAAACAACAACAAAAAACCATTCAATGCTCTGATTCTTCACCTCAAGGATTTTTATGGTAGAGTTATACTTGTGTATTATGATTTTATTAGTGAATTTTCTGTATATACAGTTCATAAAATATGCTTATATACATTCTCCCACATAATTATCCATTAACCCTGTGCACTAAATAGGCAATTGCCTTATTTAATAAATATTGATTTTTCACTGTGTCATGTATTCTGCTACATTCTGAGAATATGGTATTGAAGGGGAAACTGTCACTGGCTTCTACAATGTATAATCAAGTATTCTATTGGGATGAATATTATGTATGTGAAGTTTTCTCTTGGGGATCAACTCCTGGTGGCTTGAAAGACATGGGAGGACTCTATATTCCTGGCTTGAGGTCAAGGGAGACATCCTGTGAAGCAGTTTCCAGCCTACCCACTCGACATAGGCAGAAACTCAAGCCCATAAATATTAGACAACTAACTTCAAACCCGACTTCAAACATCTCAAGGATTTTACAAAATTATTTAAAAAACCCTGTCTGAGGTAGAGGGGAACAAGTATGATTTACTCAGATCGTTACTGTATTATTGATATAGTTACTCTTATCCTAATTTAGGATATTTGCGTTCCAAGCAGTTTAAAGTCTAATTCTGATTGTTTGATAATGGAGTCCAAAAAAGCAAAAACAAACAAACAAACAAACAAACAAAAAGACTGAAAATCTGTCATTTAATTTATCATTGGACTGATTTTCCCTCTAGCTTTCTCTGCAGAGGAACTTACTCACCCCTGCAACTGCCTATATTGGGAAAGATGAAACCAGAAGAGGCAAGATTATGTGTCTACATTCAGGAAGAAAGAAAGACAATCTTTGTTTTTAAATTCCCATTTTAAGTATAACCTCAAGTATAATTTACTTTCTTTAACAGTATAAGAGACAGCATGAAATGTGCAAAGGACTTTAGTTCAATGAGGCTTATGTATGAGTTTTAATGGAGAAGGTTAATTTTTAATTGCTTCCAAGACTTCATAATATGATAGGAAAAATTATCAAGAGATAATTAGAAGAGAATGACATTAAAATCCCCAAAGAAAAACATATTTTGTAAGCGAACCAGAAATTCAGCACAATCTTAAATTATAATCCCGGTTGGATGGGATTGGCATTTTTGCAACACATTGAAACAAGAATGTTTAGTGCACTGAGCCACAAGGTTGACTTTGTTGATCATTCTCTATCAAAACCCAAATTTTTAAACAACAGTATACCACTGGACCCAGATTCAATGGTTTCCCAAAAACCAATTTTTACTGACAGATGTTAATAAAGTAGTGTCAGCCTAGTTGGATGATTTAGATGTTCCTGAATTGTTAGGATGTTCAGGGTGGCCCATCATCATTGTAAATTACAGTAGTTCACAGCAATGATAAATGTTTCCCATCTGCCGATATACTGGCACATTTAAATTATGTTGCATTACTATTCTGTCTCTTTAAACAAGAAGAAAATTAAGCTTCAAGTTTAATTAAACATTATTTTAAAAATTGGGTTTTGGTTTATAAAATTCACCCTGTGATTCTTCCAAGTTCCTTCCTTGTGAAAATAGATTGCACGTTTCATTGGGATTTGACCTTAATTAATCCTGTACTTTGTGATCCACCCCCTTGCTGAAATAGTCTTATGAAAAGGAATGCAAGCTATGGGCTAAGATAACAATCGGTCATTAACTTCTGTGTGTGATGCTGGCCATGGTCCATGAGCATGGAATTCAAAACCCATTGTACATAGTTAATGTCCAGGGCTTAGTGCTCTATGGCCGAGAGACAAAATAAACTATGCAGAACAGCATCTTTACACAGTCTACATGGATTTACACTAGAGCAAACTCTCTGAAACATTCATAATGCAGCATGTGCATTGGCATCTAATCCTGCTGTGTTAGATTACACAGGAGATGGGTCATTCCAGCAATGCCAACTGAAGTAAACAAGCAAAAATGATCACTTTCCAGATACCATTCTTTTAGTAAGAATGATTTGCAGAGTTATCACTTAAAATTTTAAAAATATCTGATTATTTCCTTCTGCTGTGTTAGATAGTATCCTAGGGCAGTAGCTCTCCTTACTAACATAACTTGACTGCCTTCTAAATAAGAAAAGGGTTTGAATTGATCAATATTTGTTGCCTGTTGATCTAAATCACATGTAGTCCATACAAATATAACACATCTGCAGTACTATTAATAAAGCAAATGCCTAAGGCAGCTGAAATCTACTATGTAATGTAGCTTTTTCTTTTGGCGGGGACATTCATCACCTCCCCCCAATAAGTTTTTAGCCTTGGGAATCTGAAGAATGCCAAGTGACGATTTCCTTGTATTTTTGCAAGTAATCAAAGAAACATCCTGTAACTTTCTAGCACAGTAATGATGACTCTACATTTAATAATATCATTTTCAGATTCAAGGTGGCTTTTCTGATCTTTGGCTACTTTTCATTCATCTCACATTTACTGAATACTTACTATCTGCTGCATACCCTTCTAGCTACTTGGAATACAGCAGTGAACCAAGTTAAGAAAAGTACCTGCCCTCATGGAACATACATTATAAAGGCGTAGATACTCATACCATGAGAGGCTGGCATACAACTTTTGTCATGGGTGTTTTTTGAAAATGGAAGACACTTATGCAATATTCTGAGAGCATGAATTGTTGCTCTTATATTTTAATTACTAGGTGCTATGGTCTATATATTTGTGTCTCCTCAAAATTCCCATGTTGAAATCCTAATCCCCAAGGTGATGGCATTGAGAGCTGGGGCAGGTCATGGAAACAGAGCCCTTATGAATGTGAGTAGTGTCCTTAGGAAAGACTCTACAGGCTTTCTCACCCTTTCTGTCATTTGAGGACACAGAGAGAAGACACTACCTAGAAACAAGGAAATGAGCCCTTGCCAGACACAAAATCTGCCTTGATCTTGAATTTCCCAGCCTCCAGAATTGTGAAAATCTTCTGTTTATAAGCTACGCAGTTCATGATAGTCTGTGATAGCAGCCCAAGCAGATTAAGATACCAAGTGCTTCTATGTCTTGACATGTAATACCACCTTGTTTGGTTCCTTTCATTTTCATGTCCATGAGAATAACTTTAGTCTATATCATAGCAATAACCTTCTAACCGATCTGGTACCACCTAACCCTCTCCTGACTAAAACTCACTTTGAAAATTAATTAAATTAAATCTTTAATTATTTCACAGTGAGTCTATGTAAGATGGCCCTGAATCTTCTTAAAACACTCTTTCCACCATGGCAGCCCTTAGTTAAGTGGCTCCATATTGTCGACCAATTCAAGGTAGCCTGCTAAATCTAGGACCTGTGCCCCTTCTTAATCTGTACCCAAGCAATCTTTCCAAACACTTGTTCCTCTCCTCCCCACAACAAGTGCTATATCACCATCCAACCATCCCTTTATCACTGCCGTGATTAGCTGCCCCTCTAGTAATTCTATTGCAGAGGCCCTCTCTGGCTGGTAAGGGCACTTTAAACCTTTGCACTTGCTGTCCCTCTGACTGGTATGGTCTTCCTGGTATTTCCCTGGATGATTCTCTCCTTTCAAGTATTGGCCCAAATGTCACTTCTTCAAGGAGGCTTGAGAATCAGGCTCCCATCAATTCACATAGCTACTACCTCAGTGGTAAGGAAGGGCAAGGAAGCAGGTAAGGAAAAAAAATCAGAATTGTTTACAAATATACAAAATTCTGCTTTCCCCTCCCATAATACAATACCCAGTGGAAGACTCCTTATCTGAAAATGTAATAAGGAATCTCTCTAAGTTATATAATTATTATATTCCAGAATAAGAAAACTATGGCTTTGTGAGTTTAACCTATAAGAACCCTGTGAGATAAATGTCTCAGTAAATGGTTAAGGAGTTTTTAAAAGTCTTATGCAATATTTATTCCAATGTTTAAACTAAAAATATAAATTTAAGAAATAGAACCATATATATGTGGTCACTGAATTTCAGAAACAGTGCAAGGTAATGCAATGGGAGAAGGATACTCTTTTTGATAGGGTGCTGGAAAAACTATATGTGTCTAAGTATGTATATATACATATATATATATGAACAAATGTATTTCATGCCTTGTCACAAACTATAAGCAGAAATTAACTCACAATACAGAAGTATCCTAGTTATAGATTTAATCGTAAAAACTCAAACTATGATTTTTGGAAGGGACATAGAAAATATTCATGACTTTGGGATAGGCATATATTAATATTTATTAGGATGCAAAAAGCAGAAACCACAAAAAACTTTATCAAAATTGATATCCATTAGAATTAGCCCTTAAGAAAATGAAAAATGAAACCACTGACCAAGATCTAGAATCCAGAATATATAACCAAAGCGTACAACTCACTAATAAAAGGCAAATAATAAAAAAGAGAAAAAATTAGAATGGAGACCTGCAAATAAAGATTACAATAACCAATAAACACATTTTTAAAAGCTCAGGATTATTAGTCCATAGAAATGCAAATTAAAATCGCAATGATTTATTTCTGCACACTCATTAGAATGGCTAAAATTAAAAAGACTAACCATACCACATGTTGGTGAATATGTAAAAAACTGGAATTCTCATAGATTACTGGTAGGAATGCAAAGTGATACAAGCACTTTCAAAAACTGTTTTCCAGCTTTTGATAAAATTAACATGTGTAGTATATGACTCAATAATTCTACCTCTGGGAATTTTTCAAAGACAATGAAGACATATGTCCTTATAAAAACTTGTACACAAGTGAACATAGCAACTCTATGCACAGTAGTTTAAATCAGAAACAACCTGAAAATATCCATCAACAAATACAAAGGTAAACAAATTATAGTAGGTGCATTCAATGGAATAATACTTAGCAATATAAAAGAATGAGCTACTGATACGTGCAACAACATGGACACATTTGTAGTAAAAGCCAATTTAAATGAAATTTTAGAAAAAGAAAATCTAATCCCTAGTGGCAGAAGCTACTAGTTGTGCCTTCCAATCCGCAGTGAGAGAAGACAGCGGTTGCCTGGGAGGACAGGTGTGTGTAGGATTGAATGGGAAGGGTCACAAGAAAACGTTCAGGGTGATGGAAACGTACTATACTTTGATTGTGGTACTGGATACATGGTATATAAATATGTCAAAATTTTTTGAAATACACACATGGGTGAATTCTATTATATGTAAATTATACCTCAATGTCAATAAGACATTTAAAAAATACAATCCTGAGCTTATATTGCCACTCATGATTTATAACACTCCTTCCCATACATTATTTTTGACCTCGAGCAGGTGGAGGTAAGTATGAGCTGGTGTTGTTTTCTTGCCATTTTGCTGTATCCATCGATCTAGCAGGACAGCCTGGGGATTAAGACATGACGGTAGTGGGTTGACGTGTGTGTGTGTTTGTGTGTGTATATGCATGCATGCTCATGCATGCATATGACAAAGTATAGCTACATAAAATATCCTTCCCATGTATTCAGGTGATGAAGTATGGTCCCTTGACATGCAAAAAGATGATGATGATGATGATGATGATGATGGTGGTGGTGGCCATAATCATCATCCAAACCACACATAATAATAAGAGCATCCACCTCCTGGCGTTATATTGAGGATTAAATTTGACAGCATATATAAAGCACTTAGGACACTACTTAGTGATTGGTAAATACACAACAGGTGGTAACCGCTATGATTAGTATGATGTCACCCTTTATACTTCAATGTTTTTGTATTTAAAATAAGGATACAAATAAAACCCGTGTTTCAGGATCTTTGTGTGAGTTAAATGAGATAACACGTGTGAAATCAGTTGCATCATTAGCCCCCATGGGGCCATGGCCACAACGACTGTTGAATGCATGTAACTGAGGCCCAGTACAAAAAGGCCTATCCAGGGAGTAAAAAGACTCTGGAATGTGGATGAGATCCCTTTCTTAATGAGAGGTGAATGTAAACGGTGGCAGCTCTCCTCTGGATGTCTCCCTCCCCTGTGTCCCCCAGAGCACCTGGCTGAAAGCTCACTTTGTGCAAGCTCGCCTGATGTCCAAATCTGAGGCCCTCCCCTAAGAAAATCTAGGGAGTCCCGCCTGCAAACTTGTATCTTGATCTCACATGTCCTCTGCACTGAGCGTTGGATGAGCTGGAAGCAGCCCAAAAAGGAAACAAGTTAGACCAAGTCTGTCTGAGTCATTATTTCTTTTGAGTTGTTCATGGGGTGGGCCTAACACAAGGCCTAATGAATTCTCTCCGTTCTTCCCTTCCGAATATTGGTGTCTATCATTTTACCACATTTTGTCTCCTCATTCTCTGTGAAGAGCCCATTCTCTGGAACATGAGAACATAATTTAATTGCTGCTGCTCTGAATTTTCTTTGCTTAATGTGTTGTACGGTAATTCAATTACCAGCGGCAGACAGGTAGAAGACTTCCTCAGTCTATTTATCCACTTAGCAGAGAAAGAAGAAACTGAATTTCCAGGTCTACCTAAAATGGAGTGTGGCTATGCAGCAATTTCCAGATAAGGCTCTTATTCATTACACAAACAAAGAAACACAACCTCTCCGATTTAAAAGAGAAGAAAAAGGCCCCAATTTAGAAACACACGGTGATTTGCTTCCAAAAGAAAGGCAATACAAATAGCTTTATAACAATGTAAAAGTATTTCCACAGATCACATCCCTAATTACTTTTATGAGTTTAAAAGCTTGCTTTACTCACGATAGGCATTATGACAAAGATGGAATAAACCACAGTTCTTTAAAAAGACTAATTCTGTGACTATAATACCATACAATCTAATACAGCAATACTGCAGACTTTCAGGTAAGTATTTTTAAAAACAAAATACATCCCACTAGACAAGCAGCAAGCATTGACAAACCCTATAAAATATAAAGAACAATTCCCACCCCTTGATCTCTTTTACCATAGGTTTACAGCTTTCAATTTCATTTTCTGGAACTGCTAAAAGCATAATTGGTGTCCTCTTTTCTGTTAGACATATTCTGTTCTCTCTCGTTTGCTTGCTATTGCATGTAACTGTAAGTAACTTAAGAAAAGAGTGTACCAGTTTGATGAGAAAGATGCACTTTTTGACCACAGTGAACAAATGCACTTAGGTCTGAAAAGTTAATAGATACCCTTGTTGAGCCTCCATGTGTCCATCTCCATGTGCAGCAAAGCAGAGTGGCACTGGATACTGTAGAGAAAGCAGAAATGCTGGAGGCTGACATGGTCCTAGGGTGTGGATTTCAAATGTGGACTTTGTCATTCTTCCTTTATTTTGACTGCAGAATGAACTGTGAGTCTTAATGCCAGCTGACAACTACGTGGTACTCATCAAGTGTCAGCCTCTGTCAACATGTCACATGCAAAAGCTCATAGGTTGTCTACTTCAGGTCTGTACACTCATGCCAAAGCTCCTGTTTCTAGCACTTCTGATATGCTCTAGAAGTCATTGGGTCTTTTCTCTTTATAACTCTGATTTTGAGACAGGTCCAGGGTTAACAAAAATAAAACAGAGGCTATCATGCATATGCAAGTTTTTGTTCAATGAACTTGGAATGGAAGAGAAAAAATGTGTGTGGGCTTCAAGTAAGATACTGAAGAATAAAGGCATTGAGTACAAAAGGTATTTTTAGATATCCAATGTGGGAAATTAATAAGGAACTCTGGGAAAAATAACATTATCCAAATTAGGATTTTTAAAGTTGACCTATGGTTGTATCTTTTTAAAATAAATTATTTGTTTGTTTATGTTTTTGTTTTTTTGAGACACGATCTTGCTCTGTTGCCCAGGATGGAGTGCAGTGGCGTGATCATGGCTCACTTTTACCTCCTGGGCTCAAGCAGTTCTCCTGCCTCAGCCTCCTGAGAAGCTGGGACCACAGGCATGGTAATGCCTGGCTAATTTTGTTTATTTTTTGTAGAGATAGGATCTCACTATGTTGCCCAGGCTGGTCTTGAACTCCTGGGCTCAAGTGATCCTCCTGCCTCAGCCTCCAAAAGCACTGGGATTACAGGCATGAGCCACCATGCCTGGCTGTATCTTCTTACATAATCTGTTAATGTAGTATGGAGAAATTTTCAGATGTTGAGAAAATGGGTTCACAGTTTGTTAGTAACAGTGCATGAATACAATGTATCCCCAGTGATCACAACAATATTTTACTTCATTTGACGACTGTCCACTGTGTTTTGGGCACTGTCCAAGGTGCTGGGCCAACAGCAGGGACCCAGATCCAGTGCCTCCATGGAGCTTCCATTCAACTGGGACAGAGAGGTGCATAATAAATGTTCAACGAATATGGAGTAACATGGTGTTAATATGCACTGGAGCGAAATATAGCAAGAAAAGGCCGGGGGAATACAGGAAATGAAAAGTGAGGTTGCTATTTCAGTTAGGATGGTCAGGGAAGGGCTCTCTGAGGAGGCAGCTGTGCAGAGGCCTGGAAGAGGTGAGATTTGAGGGAGAGCAACAAATAGCAAGGGGAAAGACTTGGAAGTCAGAGATCACTTGGCATATCCACAGACCACCAGGGAGGTAGGGGCTTGAGGGCTGAGGAGGAACGTGGGGGGTGTGAGCTCAGAGAGGGTATGGGTGAGGGCAGGCCCATTGTGAGGAGCATTGTGAAGCTTTCACTCTGAGTGAGATGGCCAGGCATTGAAGAGATGGTAGAGAATGGCAGGCTTTGACTTTCATATTAAAAAGGACATTCTAGCTTTCATGTGGAGGAATAGGGTCCAGGTTATGGCTCTTACAATAATCTGGGTGAGACATATGTTGAGTTGGCCAGGGTGGTAGAGGTGCAGGTGAAGAAAAGGGAGGCCTGATTTTACATTGATTTTAAGGAAAATAATAGGATTTGCAGATGGATTGGAAATGCATTTTGTGACAAAGAGCAAAGACAAGGATGACCCTAGGTTTTTGGTTTCATTCGTAAGTCAAATCTTCAACAGCATTTCTTTCTTTTGATCCCTAGTCTTCTACCTTAAAGGCAAACATGAATAAAAGGTCTATAAAACCTAAACCTTTTGCAGTTGTTCTATTAAGAAGATGATGGACAGAGTACATCTACCGCCTAGAAATAAATCCAGTTTGTATTTAATTCATTTGAGGAATTGTTCCTGAACAGTTATTCATATGTACACTCTGCATGTAATGCTGACAAGTTCAATTTCTTCTTGGGTTAATGGCCACATAAATGTCTTTTACACAAGTTAAGGTTGCTTGGAGGCAGGAATGATTTCCAGTTTTTTTCTATGTTTTGCATTGCTAGATAGGCTTTTTTCAAACTTGCTGTTTAAGGTCTAGCCTCCCCTTTGTACTGGCGGGTAAATCTAATTAACATTAATGAGAGTCCTGTGCACATATTGACAGGATAATGGACCTTTTAGGGCAGTTCCTCCCCTCTTGCACTGCCACTCCCCCACCGCATACTAGTTGATTATTTCATTAGGCAGCAGTATAAACCCAGGCAGGAGAATACACATTTTGTGGAAATTAAATGGGAAAATCTGCATTCATCCACACTTTCCTTTGCATTAGGATGAAGGCAGTGGGCGTGGGGGTACTCTACAGCCACCAGAGAATCTAGCTGTCTTCAGACAAAAGCTTTCGCGAAGATAATTTTCCAGCCAGGCAAGGTGGCTCACACCAGAAATCGGCACAACGTAGGCAGATCATGAGCTCAGGAGTTTGAGACCAGCCCGGCCAACATGGTGAAACCCTATCTTTACTAAAAAAAATACAAAAATTACTTGGGTGTGGTGGAATGCACCTGTAATCCCAGCTACTCAGGAGGCTGAGGCAGGAAAATTGCTTGAACCCAGTAGGTGGAGATTGCAGTGAG
This sequence comes from Sapajus apella, assembly GCF_009761245.1. Lineage (NCBI taxonomy): Eukaryota > Metazoa > Chordata > Mammalia > Primates > Cebidae > Sapajus > Sapajus apella. The sequence goes on along the minus strand of NW_022436979.1, from coordinate 15,544,355 downwards.
CTGAGACTGTGCCACTGTACTTCAGCCTGGGTGACAGAGCTAGACCCTGTCTCAAAATATAGACCCTGTCTCTCTCTCTATATATATATACATACATACACATGCATATAGATATGTATGTGTCTGGGTGGCTTCTTAGGCTTTGCATTTGTAATGAACAGAAAGGTGAGATTCATTACAGATCTAGGAAGCAATCACTGGAACTAGATAGGCATTGGTATGGGCTCTAGAAATAACATTTGCATATGGGACTACTTTTTTAACATAATCATTTATTGAGCTGGTTCCGTGTCTCACACCTGTAATCCCAGGGATTTGGGAGGCTGAGGAGGGCAGATTGCTTGAGCCCAGAAGTTCAAGTCCAGCCTGGCCAACATGGTGAAATCCCACCTCTACTAACAAATACAAAAATAAGCCAGGTGTAGTGGTGAACATCTGTAATCCTAGCTACTCGGGAGGCTGAGGCAGGAGAATCGCTTGAACCCAGGAGGCAGAGGTTGTGGTGAGCTGAGATCGTGCCATTGCACCCCAGCCTGGGCAACAAGAGCAAAACTCCATCTCAAAAACAAACAAACAAACAAACAAACAAAATAGTTAAGTGTATTTTGTAGTCTTCATAGAAGTTGGAATAAATGATTGTATGGTTGAAGGCAGATCAGTGGTACTGGTTATATTTTTCAAACTTCAGATACCAAATAAAACTGTGTCTCTTCGAGAGTGAGTGCTCACTTTTCTTCAATAAGGCTGTCTCAGAGAAGAAGCTGCAAGTGTGAATTTATTTTTTTCCCCTTCCCAAACTTGAGATGTTGTGAGTCTCATGGAAAAAGTGTGATATCCTAGAAATATTGAAAGCTGGCAGGTTTGCTTGAATCTAAACTTTTCCTCTTTGGGGTGGCATCAGTTAAACTCATCAGTTAAGAGAGCTTGGCCCATTTAGCCATGCAACAGCTAAACCCTTAATCCGAACAGGTCCGTTTTACAGTTCAGATTTTGCCACTGATACTGCACTAATTCATACTCAAAGGCCAACATGTTAGAGCGAAAAGGGCATTTTTTTTGGGGAGCTTGAGAACTTGAGGAGCAAAGACTTTCCTATCAAAATGGGTGCAACTATCTGTAAGATCTCATTATTTCCTATTTTACTTAACTGATTTTGCTGTAACTTTATATGTAACATTTTTCAAATATCCAATCAGATCTTTAATATACAAAGAAAAGAATGATAACACTCCTCAGTATTTTCACTGATTTATCAACAATTTTTAAGAATATGAATGAGTTAATAAAAGAGCAAATGGGAAGATAGAGACAGATTGTAGAAATACCAGTTCTCACACAGGTTTTTGAACCAAAACCAATCACAAGTCTAGGAAAATATCTAGCTTGTGAATTATAAAACCTGTCTATTAAAACAATAAATTTGTCTTTTCTAATGGAATTAAACTTTTCAATAAAAGACATTTACTCAATTTTGCATTTTTAAAAATAGCAGAACAGACTTTGCCACAAGTATACCATGGAATTTCCTCATGCATTTATATCAATCTATTATTTTAAAAGTGTGTTCACATACACTGTCTCATGTGAGTCCTACAATGTAGTCATGTTTATAGCCTCTGTGCCTGACTCATAGTAGGCACTGAGTAATCAACTCTGGTAAAAATAAATAATCATCCTGCAGCTAGGAGAGTTATTATTAAGCCCATTTTATAGATGAGAAAGTCAAAGCTCAGAGCATCTTAATGAATTTTCCTAAGTCACAAACATGGTCAGTGATTTACATGGGATTTGAACTCAGTGTTTCTGATGCAACTATAGTGCTTATCATACCGAATAAGAATAAAAGAATTGTGAGTTGGAGGCTGAGCTTGGTGACTCATGCCTGTAATTCCAGCACTTTGGAAGCCCGCAGTGGGTGGGTCATGAGGTCAGGAGTTCAAGACCAGCCAGACCAACATGGTGAAACCTCATCTCTAAAAAAAAAAAAAAAAAAAAGAATTAAGAGTTGGAGTCAAATCTTTTTCTTCATGTAAATCAGGCATATGAACCAAGGACTGGATTTTATCTAAGATTTTCTCCTGACTTGATTATCCCTTTTTCATACCCACTATTTTCTGAGACTGCTCAGAATAAATCATAAATACATGTAACACAAATTGTTTATAAAATATTATTCATTTAGAATAGAACTCCAGTCATTCATTATTTAATTCTTGTATTTTACAAATTATTACCTCCAAGCTATGTAAAAGGCACTAAAAAAGGAACCCAGGGAGATATAAAGATAAATTGGCCATGGTCTTTGGCCCTGCTCTCAACCCAGAGGCAGAGGTAAGAATCCACACTACTAATAACTGTAATATAAAATGGAGTGTAATGTATGTAATGACAGAGGTTTGGACAAATTACTGCAGTAATTCAGAGGTATAGGGAACCACTTTCGGGGACTCTGAAAAGGTGTGGATGAAAGAGATATCCTTCGAACCATGTCTTGAAAGATGAGTGGACTTTGGTAAACTGAGACGTGAAAGATATTCTTCTATCATGCTGCCAAAAGGTAAAAAGAAAGATAACATCTATTTTTGGTGAAGGTGGACCTTTATGTGGGTACTTTTCACACAGTTGATGTGAGTACAAATTGGTTAGACTTCTGGAGAAAAGTTGAGCCGTAGGTGGTAAATATTAAAATGTTTATAACTTGTGGCTTGGTAATTTACTTCCAGGGATACATTCTAGAGATATACTCATGTGTGTATGAGGGTGTTGGCTGCATCATCATTTGTAATGGTGAAAAATAAAAACAACCAAATTTTCCCTCAACTAGTGACAGTCACATAAACTGAATAATTATGAAGAATGAAAGTGTGCAATATGGAATTATCTTTATGATAAACAGGAAAAAAGATGAAGTTATAGAACAATAGGGACCTATTTGTATATGTAAAATTTAAAATGATCACACACAGAAAGCAACAATAAGAAAATGTGTGCGTATATATATTTTTCCAGACTCTGTGTGTGTGTGTGTGTGTGTGTGTGTGTGTCTGTGTGCATGCACGTGTGCTTGTGTGAATGAATACATAGGCATAGGAAAAATGTCTTGATGTTTACCAATCAAATTAATTACAAGGGTTACCTTTGGGAAAGAGTCAAGGAGAACTTCTGTTTTGTTGTATTGGGAATGTTTTAGAGATATTATTTATGTATTTTGCAGGTAATTAAGGACATATAAAAAGTCGGTGCTCTGTCAACATGAGAACAGACTTTTAAATGCTTCATTTCATTGATCTGCTTAACTCCACATAGTCAGCCTGCTTGTATATGAGGTTGGAGGTGCCCCAAACTCATACACAATCAGATGGACTAAATTATCTGATGGTGGAAGTTGTACAGAAAAAGTCTCAGGCAGGCAATCGGAACTAAAATTGATAGCAGGGGCCCCTGTTGGTTAAATAGCCTTATGCCAATTCACAATGTGAATGAGGAAAGAACAATCTTTCCAACCATGGTAACATTCCTACGTCCCCAGATGCTCTGAGTGGCCATTTGCTCATCAGATGAAAGCGGCAGTTGTTCCTACTCGTGTACTGTTCTTCATTCTATTCTGAATTATTATTTTAATTCTCTTCTCATCATTCTCAGGCAGTTTTACCCACGTTTCTAGGAATATGTACTGTCTCTCGGCGTTAGCTAAGCAGCCCATTCTTAACCCCTAATTTAAAATCTTGCCATCTACAGCTTCTACGTCTTTCCAAAGCACTACATTGCTTATCTTTCCCTGTTGAAACAAGCCGTTCACGTTTCCTTTCTCAAAATTACTTCCCTCCCCAAACTGGAAATGAAGTGGTAGTTTCCCTTTAATTTCATCACATTAAGATTGTCTTGGTGGGCAAATAGATGTGAAAACTTTCTTGACAATATGTGATATCAAATCAACGACAGTGACTTCCCTGAGATGCAAACCTGCTTCAGTCACCTGACAGATGAATGAGCAGTTTCAGTGGATGGCTCCATGCAGTATTTTTGCAATTAGGATTATGTTTCAAGTGGAACAGGAAGGAGGGAGGCTGGCATTTGTATGCAAGTGCTAGAGGGGTGTGGTGGCAATGACAGGATGTTGTCTGTCCTGTCTGGGCACCCAGGCTCTGTCTGCAAATGTTTAGGAGGTTGGCCTGTTGGCAGTAAGCCAAGCAGTTGTTAACACGAAGGTTACAGTGAGGCACAGTGTGGCCCAGAGTGGGCAGTCAGGCACTGTCCCTACATCAGAGATAGGCATGGTGGCTCCAGCGTCATAGACAGGATGATGGCTTGAGTCAGAGGGCACAGAGGGCAGAATTGAAGAACAAGTCTATACTCTATCAGTGATGGTAATTTTTTTTTTTTTTTTGAGATGGAGTCTCACTGTGTTGTCAGGCTGGAATGTAGTAGCGTGATCTTGGCTCAGTGCAACCTCCACCTCCCTGGTTCAAGTGATTCTCCTGCCTCAGCTTCCTGAGTAGCTGGGATTACAGGCACACACCACCACACCCAGCTAATCTTTGTATTTTTAGTAGAGACAGAGTTTCACCATGTTGGCCAGGATGATCTTGATTTCCTGACCTCATGATCTGCCCGTCTCGGCCTCCCAAAGTGCTGGGATTGCAGGTGTGAGCTACCATGCCCAGCCAGTGATAGTAATTTTATGTATTAACTTGCGCAGGCCAAGGCATACCAAGAAACATTATTTCTGGGCATGTCTGTGAGGGTGTTTCTGGAAGAGACTGGTATTTAAATGGTGGGATGAGTGAAGAAGATCCCCCCTGCCCAATGTGGTTGGGCACCATCCCGTTTGCTGAGGGCCATCATAGAACACAAAAGGGTGAATATTTCTCATCTGGAGTAGACACATCCATTATCTCCTTTTCTTGGGCATCAGAGCTCCAGGTTCTCAGGCCTTGAGGCCTCCAAGACTAATATTAGTGTCCCACCCCTCTTCAGACTCAGACAGAATTGTACCACCAGCTTTCCTGGGGCTCCAGCCTGCAGATGGCAGATCATGAAGCTTCTCAGCAAGCCAGTTCTCATAACAAGTCCCCCTAACATATCCCTGTAGATCCTACTGGGTTCTAGTTCTCTGGAGAACTCTAATACCGGCTCCTGGTGCCTAGACACTAAAAGAGACAGAACTGGAGAAAACCAATTCTGTGGGATTAAGTTTATTAGTAAGCATAAGAGACACACAGCTTGGGTCTCTCAGAAATTTAAGGAGTATTTTATAGGGGGTTGAGGCTCTGTGTGGCGAGACAGAGAAAGAGCTATAATTTGAGTTACTATGACTGTGATCCTGTCCACATCACAGGCTGTGGGCCCTGGAGAAACCTGTTAGACCAAAAAATTAAATAATTGGGGTGATTGCTGTGTCAGCTGATCAGGCTATGATGAAGTTGAATCACAGCTGAATATCAATTATAAAGCCTTTGCATGTTTGTTCAGTTGCTTCTACAGACTGTGCAATAACAGTTTTCAACATTTAACTCCAAATTCTGGTGGGCAAGGAAGTGTCACAAGCAATTCCCAGAGTCTGTTTATGCATCAAAACATAAGTGAGTTTAATTAATAATGGCTTGCATACACCATTATTTTTCAAATATATATTGAATTGGCATGGAAATGAAAATTCATCTACTACAATCACTGAAATAATAGTAAATTTTTATTTCTAAGTGTTTCCTAATGCTGAAAGAATAATCTTTGGAGTCAGAAACAGTTTTTGACAAAATTTTGGAAATATCTGAATAAACCCAACCTCCTGTTGTTCTCTCCTTTGCTCGTAATCTGATTGGCTAAAGGCTGGAAATAACTGACAAATAGGAACAACCCAGGGCAGGTCTTTTTAAGTAGATTTCAAGGCAAGGCAAACATAATGCCTAACTTTAGCCGTCACTGAGAACCTTGACATTAATCTTTAAATCCTCTATGCTCAAATACGCAGAATGTTACAATGGGATCCAGGGACTCCACCACTTTCAGCATGATGTAGAAAAGCCTGCATACTAAAACCCTTATTTTGTTCTACAAGTTACGTTTGTAGACATACAACACAAGTTTGTTCAAAAGGTGTTTTACTCCTAACATGTTTGAATGGCAATTCTTACAGATATAATCTATGTGACTCTTTGAATATGCCAAGATTATCTTTATAATTTCTAGAAAATAAGTGAAAATGTCAGTATTATTAACTTACTATCAAAGATATGAACATAATGATTTTTAAATTGTGATTAAATGTCGAAGTACCTGGAACTAATTAAAATGTGAGTAACTATAATCCTAAGTACCTTTACAATATATATTTTATTTTGTACCAGAGTGAGGATATGAAATTGACTTTCAGGCTTAAAAATATTTTTTCCATTCAGCCTTATTTCATGAAACAAAACAATCTAAATACGCTTTAAGATAGTTTCATGTTGCTTTGAATAATTTAATGGCCAAATATTTTTCCCAGTCTTTTATCCCCTGGGGTAGTGTTTTTCCTTTGAGCTCCTTATCTAATTGCTGTAAATGACAATATGAATTATGTGTAGAGAGCAATAAGAAAAGAAAACTCACTATATGCAGTCTGATATTTGGCTGATACACATCCACATATCTGCACTGGTGGCTAAGAAAATCTTGGGTGTTGGTTGGTAAACAGCCACCCCACTGGTCCCTCACCCAGGACTCTGGCCCTCTCCCCAGTCTAGAAAGTAAGCGGTATGTTAGGCACTCAGAAGGCCTGAGGGAATTCATATGTCACAGAGATGATCAGATATCACCACTGACTGCACAAATCTTATTTAACCACCTGTAACTCCAAACTGATAATTTTGGATAAAAACCAGAATTTGGAGTAAAGGGGAATGGAAAATAAAAAAAAAAAAAAAAAAAATAAAAGCACAACAACATAGCAATGCTGAAAAGAAAGAATGGGAAATTTCTAGGTGAAATAACCAGAAAGAGATCTGAAACTGATACTGAAGTCCTCTGGGGAGCTGGTGCCACTTGGCACCTAGAGATTAAGAGGTGACTGTCCATCTGAGGCCAGAAGAGGTGGCCTGCGTCCTCATACAAGGTCACTGCAAAAAGCAGGTCACTTAGAAGGGCTGCCTCTTTTGTGAACAGTTTTTCCCATTATCCAGGGCAGAGGCGGGGAATCCTGTTGTTTTTTAGGCATTCAGACAGAAGAGTCTCCTGTGAGAAATTTTAAATCGAAGCCTCTTCAACATACAGATGTGGGGATTAAGTTTAAAATATTTACCTATGATATGGACAGTCTCATTCCAATTCATGAGACACTTTGTCAGTCCTATGAAACAACTGGAGCTGGCAGGGAAAGGAAAGGTTAAAACAAACCTCTAGAATCATGTCCATAAATCAGGCACAAGGGATGTTCCTCCCCATTGGGAACCCCATAGCAGGAATCACGAAACTATAAATAATGAAAACAAATCATTTCTTCACGAATGAGAGGGAGTGATCAGATGTAAAGAAGAGAAGAATTAGCATCTGAAGTTATTGAGATAATGGAAGGCTAAGAAAGAAATTAGAAAATAACTGTGGTTAAAATAACTAAAGCAATAAAATGATAGAAAGAGCACACCCACCTAGAAAAGAATGGGTGGATCTGAGAAACCAAATAGAACCTTGCAAGTGGAAATTATTGAAATAAAAAGTAAATGAGTTTAATAGCAGATCAGGCAACAGGCAGGAAGAACTGTAATTTCAAAGGTGCATTTAAGGAAGTCATCCAAATGCTGCGTAGTGATATTAAAAAGTAAAAAACGATGAAATGGAGATAAATAGCTATAAAAAACATCGAACAAAAGTTCTGGAAAGAGAGTAGAGAATGAGAAAGAGGTGGTGTTGAGTGACAATGGCTGTAGATATTTCTGAATTTAAAGACACGAGTTTTCAGATTATAGAAGTGAAGTCTGATGGAGGGATGTACCTGATCTCATACATGGCTAGTGGGAGCATAAATATTTCCAAACTCCTTTGAGAGTTACTTCTAACATCTAAACTTCTGATTCCACCTCCCATTCCCATTCTCCTGGTCTTCTGTAGCTTGGAGAATGGTAACTCCATCCTTCCAGTTATTCAGGTTAATAACCATAAATAAATGCTTGATTTCTCATTCTCACACCAAGTATCTGATTCTTCTGAAAATCCAGATGGGTCCATCCTCAAAATAGATCCAGAATCTAACCACTTGCCAACACAAACACTGCTATCTCTTTGTTTTGATATGCCATTAACTCTTGCCTGGGACACCGTAATGCCCTCCTCATAGACTTCTCTAATTCTACTGTATTTCCAACACAGCAGCCCCTGTGAAATTTAAAAATAAGAGTTATGCCATGTCACTCCTCGGCCACACCAAGCTGACCTTGAGCGCTGGCTACCACAGGGCTTTGTGCTGTTTCCCGATATCTGCCTAGCTCACTTCTTCACCTTTGTGGAGTCTTTGCACAAATTTACCTTTTCAATGAGTCCACCCTATGTAAAATTGCAGTCTTATCACCATATCCTTCCATGAGATGCATAATTCCCTTTACCCTGCTTTAATTTTCTGTAGTACATACTATTTTCTATTATGTTATATAGTTTTTTTATTTTGGTTATTATTTATTATCTTTGTTCTCCTGACAGCATATGTATTGCACTAGACTGGATTTTTTTTTTTTCCAGTAGGGCAAAATTTAACCCATAGTAAGTACTCAGTAGATGACTGATTGAATCAGTGATGCCAGAGAAGCTAAATATGTGTGTACTGCATGACATGGTTTAGAGGACATCTGTATTTTTTTTTGCATGTTTGAAGTATTCCTTCAGTAAAGCAAGCTCAAATTTCCTAAGTAAAAAAAATATTTTAATGTTCAGATCATGAAGAAAAGGGGAACTGGCACTATTTATTTTATATTCTAAAGGAACAGACCAACTTTGCATTATAAAAAACAAGACAATTTGTGTATTCGGAGATTTTATATTTTCCTTGAGCATACTTCAAAGTTATTACTATCATTGTTATCTTTTATTGATGGGTTGCTTCAAAATAATGCAGCAAAAATCCCCGAGAAATCAGAGCTAGAACCTAAAGGACATCTGCATAAAGTGTGCATTTCTGCTTAAATTCCTCCAGCTTTCAGTGTTTCTTCACTTGATCAATTGCTTGCCATGATATTTTGAAAGTCTTTATTATGGAGACCAGGGCAAAAGGAATAAATATTTAGAATATAATTTAAAGTAATGAAATAAAATAGGGGTTGGTGAAGAACACTAGCTTTAATAAAAGGACTCAAATAAAACCAAGGCCCTGAAAGATTCGCCCTGGAGGAGGCAGTGGACACCTCTCTGCTTTGGGGTTCTCTAATCAGGCAGTGTTCTCCACTTACCCTGGCCCCCACCATGTGCTGGGTGCCCCCCACCCCGGCCCCTTATATAGCTGTTCAACAATGGACACATTCTTTCCCTTAGTTCAATGAGAAGATTGGCGCTTTCAAAACTATCAAAAAGAAATGGGGAAATGAACAGATCACGGAAGAGGTACAAAAACAATTTTGTTTTGCTTTTAGAGCACAAGTTTCCGATCTTGCCATTTTGCCCTCTCTCCGAGGCTCGCAGGCATGCCTGACTGTACCGAAACATTGACAGGCTGATCACAGTCACAGCTCTTTCTCTGCGGTTCTTATTTTATCTTCCTGGCCTGTTTCCCATGGAGGACATCACTCTGAAATCTCCAGGAGCCTTTCCTAGGAATCCTATCACCTTTTTGGTGAACAGACAGACTACATGCCGATTCTAGAGCACACTCAAGTGGCTGATACCAGAAATGAGCCCCCTGCACCCTTCCTTCTTGCAGGACTAGGATTATAACCATATCTCAGTATAACAAAATACTAGAAAGTATATAGAACAATAATAATAAGGAGAGGGTTTTTCTTTCATGGGTAGAAACGTATTTTCTTTCATACTTTAAGTGTGAAAGAGTGTACAAGATTATTGTTGTAATTGTTATCTTCATTTAATCCATGCCATTTTTTTTCTAACATTACTTATTAACCCCTAGAAAATAGAGTTGTCTTTATAGCATATTCTAAAAATTCAGGCTAAGCAAAAGAAATTCTGTTCTTTAGTGCTAACGCACAATTTCCAGCAAAAAACTAGGACAATGTACCATTTATGTTTTATATTGCAGTAGGACTTTGAGCCTTTTCCAAAAGCCCTTTCACAAAATTGATAGATTATTCTTCCTATTAAAAGAGTCTTTTATTCTGGATGCCAGACCTAGTTCTTAGGGTTGAAATATTGCTTTAGCTTTTTTTTGCGACCACAGTGGCATTTCACTGCTGAATAAAGTTACAAATTGTGTACCTAATTCTCCAGGGCACAGAAAACTCTCAGAGGGCTTGAAATGGGCACGAGGTGGGGTATGCGTTTGTTTGTTATTCCTAAATAGGCCAGATGAGAGTCCATGAATCCATGAACATCTCTATCAGGCTGTAGGCTGCGTATAAAGAAGAGCATTTGGTTGGAAATATGAGTTCCAGGCTTTTATCTGCTACTAAGTGACACTGTCACTTTAACAGTGGACAACAAAAAGTGAATATATAATAATAATGACAATTTATTGAGTGTTTTGTAAATATCACATGTTCGATTTCTATTATCTCTGACCCCCTGGACTATTCTGCAAAGTAGGAGTTATTATCTTTGTTTTAAAATAAGAAAATCGACGGAGGGTATAGAGATAAATTAATTAGTACAGCTGGCAAGAGATGCGGTTAGAATTAGAATACAGAGCTTTCTAAAGATTATGATTTTCTGGAGTATTATGATGTGCCCCAAATGACTAACTTTCTACATCTTGGTTTTCTCATCTATATAATAAAGGCATCTGGTAACATGACCTCTAAGGCTCCTTCTAGGTATGAAATGTTATAATGTCTAAAATATAAGCTTAGCTACATGTAGCAGCAAACATGAAATAAAGCAAGCTTAGTTCCACATCCAGATTAACTTGAAATTATTTACTCATACAACTAGAGCCAAGGTATGATGGGAACTGAGAATCAGCAAGAGGTGAAACTGTGTTGTGTGTGCCCCAGCTACTATCCTCAGCTGTTTGGTGATACAGGAAGGGCCTGTGAGCCTTGGATGGAATAGGGAGGAGATAATTCAGAGGCATCCTTCATGCTCACCTGTAAACCACATCTTAAGTGGGGTCATGGTCTCTTCACTGGGGATGGAGGCAGCTTGAAGAGACTTTTAAAAATTTCCACTTTGGGAGAAAGGTGACTGCCAGGTTCAAGACTGAAGGTCACATTTACATTTATCAGAATTCACAATCTTTTTCCTCCAAGCTTGTTCTGAGGTCTTATGAAATAAATTTATAGTAAGGAATTCAAGAAAATTCTCAGCTTTTGTAGTAGGGACCAGGGTATGAAACAGTCCTGGAGGCAAAGAAATTGGTTTAGAAGGAAGAAGTTAGCAACAGGCCTTTACATAGTCATGATCCCTTCTGTCCCTGTGTTCTTGATTCCTCTTTCCTTCATCCCCTGCATCCAATGCATGTGTCCTGTTCAGTGTTCTTCACATGTGTATGTAGAATCCTCACACTTCAGTCATCAATGTTCCTACCCTAGTCTAAGCTACCTTCAGCCTGGATGCCCTGCTTCTCTTCTTCCCTCCCTAGGAAGCTTCTTCTTGCCAAAGTTGTACTTCAAAGTATAAACTGGGTCATGGTGCTGCCTTGCTTAAAGCCCATTAATGGTTTCTCAATGTACTTGGCATCAAAAGCAAACCCTTCCTCTTGGTCTGGAAGCCCTCCATAGTCTGGGAAGGCCACCTTGCTAATTTCATCTCAGGTTACCTCCTCTACTGACAGCTTTGCAGCCACCTTGGCCTTCCTTCTCTTCTCTGGATAGTACAAGTTTTCTCCACTGTTTTGCACAGGCTGATCCCTTCACTTGGAATGCTCCCATATCTGCTTTGCCCATGGCCACCTCCTTCCTATTCTGCAGATCACAGGTTAGATGGCATCTCTTCAGAAAGGTCTATTCTGGTTTCTGTGCGTAATTAGATGCCATTCTCCCCATTTCTTATCTCTTTATAACAACACACTGCTTGCTTTCTTCACAATGCTTATTGCAAATTGTTTTATTATTTATGAAAGCTTCATGGGAGGCAGGAAGCATTTTTTTCTTTTCCACCTTTGTGCCTAGAGCCTAGCATGGGCCTTGATAATGATAATGGCCTGCTGCTCTCCCCTTCTGCTTGATTTAGACCTTGTCTTTCCTTGGGTATTGGTTTAAAGCTCAATTCTTCAGGGAGGTCTTTCCTGTCCCCCAGATTAAGCCAGATAGGCCCCCTGCTCTTCATTTCCATAATTTCCTGTCAATCCCAGCCACAATGCTCAACACATTTCACTGCCATCATTGTTTGTATTTGTCTTCCCTGCTATTCTTTAAGACTATTTATTACTCATGGTGACAAATACTGTCTTGTTCACCCCCAGATGGCTGGCACCAACAAAGGACGAAATCAGGAAATGATGAATAGAAAGAAATGGTTATTCAAGGAGTGTGAAGGGTAAGCAAAAGAGATGACTCACAATTTCTACAAAGCAATTAACTACTTAAAGGACTCAAATATTACCTATCAGCCACTCACATCTGTCGCCCAGGCTGGAGTGCAGTGGTGCAATGCCGGCTTACTGCAACCTTTGCCTCCCAGATTCAAGAAATTCTCCTGTCTCAGCCTCCTGACTAGCTGGGACTATAGGCACACACCACCACACCCAGCTATTTTTTTTTGTATTTTTAGTAGAGACGGGGTTTCACCATATTGGTCAGGCTGGTCTCGAACTCCTGACCTCAGGTGATCCACCTGCCTCGGCCTCCCAAAGGGCTAGGATTACAGGTGTGAGCCACTGCACCCAGCCCTGATTTTTAATTATGCAGAATAAGGCACTCAGCACTGAGCAACATTCATTAATCCTGTAATAAATACTTACTTACAAATATGAACTAAGTACCTATTATGTGCCAAGCTAGAGTTACATAGCTTGGATATGAACGAGGATATGAATATTTATGCTATGAGGTAAATAGGATACGTGACATATGAGTGATATAAAACAAATGCATTCGGAACCCAGCTGGAAAGCAACTGTAATAGAAGTGAGGTTTGTCTGAGGCTTCAAGAACGGTGGAGATTTCCGTGAGGCTAGACGTCCATAGAGTGTGCTTCAGGAAAATGGAAAGGCACCAGTGCAGAGGAGGAAATGGACATGGGGCTTGGCTGGGATTCGGGAGTTTTGCAGACCACTGGGAGGTAAATTTGGAAGGGCTGGTAAAGGCACCCGATCCAGGAGTGCTTGGCATGCAGAGGTGAGCGTGTGGGCTTGCATCCAATAGAGAGAGGCCACCTCTTGGCAGCTTTGAGAATAAAGAGTGGCATGACTGTGGGTGCTTAAGGAGACGAGTACCATAGTGGAGTCCTGTAGCTGGGCAGAGAGAGACAAGACTGAATTTTCGAGGCTTTATTTTCAGGCATGAGGTAGCAAAGACATCCTTTAGAAAGTAGCAACAGAAACAGAAAACAAAAGAGAATAAGTTTCTGCAAAGGAAGAACTAGCCCAGCAGGCTATGCGGCTCATAGCCCTTGGGATGGAACTCAGAGCTCAAGGTAGAGATAAAATAGTTACATTTTTCACAGTGTAAAGAAGTTGTAATATTTGTCTCATCTTCCTTTTTTATAAAATGACACTAATAATTCTACAAACTTCTTTTCTGGGAATACTATTCCTTTTGAAAACAATCACAAATGTTTTTAGTTCCGTAGAGATACAGGCGTTATTATTAATAAATTGTCTTTTGATTTATACTTTGTTTTTCCTGTCTTGAAAATTACAATAAAACAAACTGAAAATCAAATGCCAATAAAATGACTGTGAGTTTCCTAGTTCACTGTATGTGAGCCATGTGCAATTCAGAAGTTTTCTTCAACGATTAGAGGAAGTCCTTTTATAGATTTCTAAGGGAAGAGGCAGAATCCAACAAATTCTTTCCTCGTTAATCAAACTACAGAATTTAAGCAAAATAAACTGACTTAAGCTAGCATCACATTAACTTAAAACAATTTTTTTACATTAAAAAAATCATGCTATTTCACATGTCAGCTTTTCTTCTGAATAAACATGAATTAAAATATAAAATTTAGTCCCTTAGTTTCTAGCACTCGAACACTGAGATCTTAATAATTTTTGAAAACAAAAATTTTATGTCATTAGACACCACATTTTTTTTCTACTGTTAGAGTTTGAAAAATAAAGAAAAAAGAAAAAGAATTGACCTAATATGATCTCTTTCTTGTAAGTTATATTAAAATTTGAAGTTATACTAAAAATCCTTTTTTAAGCCTTGGTCCATCTCTTATTTACTGTGTTGGATAGTAGACAAATCACTTATTTTCTCATTCAACTCCCATCCATAACAATAATTTAAAACCAGCTAATAAACATTATGGTTTGTTAGAACTGCTACCGATTAAATCTTAAGTGTCTAATACATACAAATATAAACAGAATGTAATTAGAGCTATTTAAAGAACCCATTTTTAACTTAGATTAACCATACTTTCCATTTGCCGAGGATAAACACTCATAAATGAAACCCATTGCTGAGCAAGAAGCAATTACTTCAGTTTAAAATATTAATATGTGCCGCCTTTTAAAAAGCCATGGAAAATCATTTATGTAGTGCACTGTACAGAATGAAGCCATACCCGAAAGGAAGAATGGGAGAGCGTTGTGTGTCCTAATCGAGAAGCAATCAGCTGAAGTATGGCATGTCCTTACCCTCTATGAGGTCCATTAAACTTCGCTTCGATTAGAGCATTTTCCAGCATCATATTCCTACGGATATTTAAGTGTGATCTAAAAGCCCACACATGCAAACACACATAGACAGAGAAAGGGCAGTTTTACTGTTGAAAAATCAATTTCATCAACCTGTTTCTAGGAATAATTGAGACACATTCATAACCTAATAACTGATTTAAGCATATTAAATAAAGATAGCCTGGAAGAGAAGTAAATGCAGACATCCCATACATCTTAATTTCACATTTCTCACCTAAAATTACACAAAAGATACATTGAGTCTGACTGAATGTAGCTAACTATGCAATTCTACAGTATTTCTTGTGATATTGTAGGCTCACTAAAAAGCTTGGTTTGGGTTAGAATGAAATTCAGTGTAGTTAAATGCATGCATTTTTAGTTGCTGATACGAGTTAACCACAGGTCAAATCCAGTTACAATGAGTACCATTATCACAAAATGCTTCTAAGCTGGTCCCAAAAGTCTTCAGAATAGGGCTTTGTTAATTTTATCACAGTGACACCCACTAATGGAAGACGCCAGACAGACCTATTAACCCTTGGTTTGCTTGAAATGGCTACGGTCTTTGGAAGCCTCTTTGGTTACGTGTCTGAATATAATATGATGCCGGATGGGGGTGTAGGTATTTCAATATTAGAAGACAAAAGTTCATAGAACAGATTTGTGCTGTCAACAGTTCATGCTTGTGAGTATAATTGGAATACTGTTTTTAAATGGGATCTATTTTATTCATGACAACCAAATTACAAGGCAGATCAATTTAGTAGATGATTTGCATTATGGTGATATACCTTGAACTCTAAATAAAATTTATTATTTTAGGACCATATCTTATTTATTTTCTGATAGATAACTGTAAGACAATATATTTATTAATCTTTCTAAAGCTCAGTTCAGGAACCTCTAACGTCAGGTTTGATTGGGCTTCAGAAAGGCTCATGCAGTCACACATTTTCTTATTTATTTACTTTTTAAATTATACTTTCAGTTCTGGGATACACGTGCAGAATGTGCAGGTTTGTCACATAGTTATACACATGCCATGGTGGTTTGCTGCACCCATCAACCAGTCATCTACATTAGGTATTTCTCTTAATTATGTGATCTACAAACAGAGACAATTTGACTTCCTCTCTTCCTACTGAATACCCTTTATTTCTTTTTCTTGCCTGATTACCCTGGCCAGAATTTCCAATACTATGTTGAATGGGAGTGGTGAGAGAGGGCATCCTTGTCTTGTACCAGTTTTCAAAAGGAATGCTTCCAGCTTTTGCCCATTTGGTATGATATTGGCTATGAGTCTCTGTCATAAATAGCTTCTTATTATTTTGAGATACATTCCATCAATGTCTAGTTTTTTGAGAGTTTTTAGTGTGAAGAGGTGTTGAATATTATCAAAGGCCTTTTCTGCATCTATTGAGATAATCATGTAGCTTTTGTCATTGGTTCTGTTTATGGGATTGATTACGTTTATTGATTTGCATATGTTGAACCAGCCTTGCATCCCAGGGATGAAGCTGACTTGATCATGGTGGATAAGCTTTTTGATATACTGCTGGATTCAGTTTGCCAGTATTTTATTGAGGATTTTTGCATTGATGTTTATCAGGGATATTGACCTGAAACGTGTGTGTGTGTGTGTGTGTGTGTGTGTGCATGTGTGTGTGTGTGTGTATCTGGTAGGTTTTGGTATCAGGATGATGTTGGCCTTATAAAATGTGTTAGGGAGGAGTCCCTCTTTTTCTATTGTTTGCAATAGTTTCAGAAGAAATGGAACCAGCTCCTCTTTGTATCTCTGGTAGAATTTGGTTGTGAATCTGTCTGGTCCTGGGCTTTTTTTTTTTGGTTGGCAGGCTATTAATTACTGCTTCAATTTCAGAACTTGTTTTTGGTCTATTCAAGGATTCAAATTCTTCCTGGTTTAGTCTTGGGAGAGTGTATGTGTCCAGAAATTTATCCATTTCTTCTAGATTTTCTAGTGTATTTCCATAGACGTGTTTATAGTACTCTCTGATGGTAGTTTGTATTTCTCTGGGATCAGTGATGATCTCCCCTTTATCATTTTTTTACTGTGTCTATTCGATTCTTCTTTCTTTTCTTCTTTATTAGTCTGGCTTGTAGTTTATTTTATTAATCCTTTCAAGAAACCAGTTCCTGGATTCACGGATTTTTTTGAAGGTTTTTTTGTGCCTCTATCTCTTTCAGTTTTGCCCTGATCTTAGTTGTTTCTTGTCTTCTGCTTGCTTTTGAATTTGTTTGCTCTTGCTTCTCTAGTTCTTTTAATTGTGATGTTAGGGTGTTGATTTTAGATCTTTCCCACTTTCTCCCGTGGGCATTTAGTGCCACAAATTTCGTTTTAAACACTGCTTTAGCTGTGTCCCAGAGATTCTGGCATGTTGTGTCTTTGTTCTTATTGGTTTCAAAGAATTTTTTTATTTCTGCCTTAATTTCATTATTTACCCAGTAGTCATTCAGGAGTATGTTGCTCAGTTTCCATGTAGCTGTGTGGTTTTGAATGAGTTTGTTAATCCCAAATTCTAATTTGATTGCACTGTGGTCTGACAGACTGTTTGTTATGATTTCTGTTCTTTTGCATTTGTTGAGGAGTGTTTTACTTCCAATTATGTAACCAATTTTAGAATAAGTACAATGTGGTGCTGAGAAGAATATATATTTTGTTGATTTGGGGTAGAGAGTTCTGTAGATGTCTATTAGGTCCACTTGGTCCAGAGTTGAGTTCAAGTCCTGTTAATTTTCTGTCTTGTTGATCTGTCTAACATTCACAGTGGGGCGTTAAAGTTTCCCACTGTTATTGTACGGGAGTCTAAGTCTCTTTGTAGGTCTCTAAGAAATTTGACTATGAATCTGGGTGTTCCTGAATTGGGTGCATTTATATTTAGGATAGTTAGCTCTTCTTACTGCATTGATCCCTTTACCATTATGTAAAGTCCTTCTTTGTCTTTTTTGATGTTTGTTGGTTTAAAGTCTGTTTTACCAGAGACTAGGATTTCAACCCACGGTTTTTATTTATTTATTTATTTATTTATTTCCATTTGCTTAGTAAATATTCCTCCATCCCTTTATCTTGAGCCTATGTGTGTCTTTGTACATGAGATGGCCTCCTGATAGGTATTGACTCTTTATCCAATTTGCGAGTCTGTGTGTTTTTTTTTTTAAGACCAAGTTTCACTCTTTTTGCTTAGGCTGGAGTGCAATGGTGTGATTGATCTTGGCTCACCACACCTCTGTCTCCCAGGTTCAAGTGATTCTCCTGCCTCAGTCTCCTGAGTAGTTGGGATTACAGGCATGTGCTGCCACGCCTGGCTAATTTTTTTGTATTTTAGTAGAGACAGGGTTTCTCCATGTTAGTCAGTCTGGTCTCAAACTTCCAACCTCAGGTGATCCTCCTGTCTAGGCCTCCCAAAATGCTGGAATTACAGGCGTGCTCCCCAGGTGCTTCATCCCGGGGAGATGTGAGTTTTATCTATAAGCATCCAGCCCAGTCTATGTCTTTTAATTGGGGCATTTAGCCCATTTACATTTAAGGTTAATATTGTTATGTGTGAATTTGATCATCACAGTCATTATGATGCTAGCTTGTTATTTTGCCCATTAGTTGATGCAGTTTCTTCATAGTATTGATGGTCTTTACAATTTGGTATGTTTTTGCAGTAGCTGGTACTGGCTTTTCCTTTCTATATGTAGTGCTTTCTTCAGGAGCTTTTGTAAGGCAGGCCTGGTGGTGATAAAATGTCTCAGCATTTGCTTGTCTGTAAAGGATTTTATTTCTCCTTTACTTATGAAGCTTAGTTTGCCTGGATATGAAATTCTGGGTTGCAAATTCTTTTCTTTAAGAATGTTGAATATTGGCCCCCACTCTATTCTGGCTTGTACGGTTTCTTCAGAGAGATCTGCTATTAGTCTGATGGGCTTCCCTTTGTAGGTGACCTTGACCTTTCTCTCTGGCTGCACTTAATATTTTTTTCTTCATTTCAACCTTGGTGAATCTGATGAATCTTGGGGTTGCTATTCTCGAGAAGTATCTTTGTGGTCTTCTCTGTATTTCCTGAATTTGTATGTTGGCCTTTCTTGCGAGGCTGGGGAAGTTCTCCTGGATAATATCCCGAAGAATGTTTTCCAACTTGGTTCCATTCTCCCCATCACTTTCAGGTACACCAATCAAACATAGGTTTGGTCTTTTCACTTAGTCCCATAATTCTTGGAGTCTTTGTTCCTTTTCATTCTTTTTTCTCTAATCTTGTCTCTACACTTAATTTCATTAAGTTGATCTTCAATGTCTTATATCCTTTCTTCTGCTTGATCAATTTGGCTATTGATACTTGTGTATGCTTCACAAAGTTCTTGTGCTATATTTTTTAGCTCCATCCGGTCATTTATGTTCCTCTCTAAACTGGTTATTCTAGTTAGCAATTCCTCTAACCTTTTTTCAAGGTTCTTAGCTTCTCTGCATTGGGTTAGAACATACTCCTTTAGCTCAGATGAGTTTGTTGTTACTCACCTTCTGAAGCCTACTTCTGTCAATGCATTAAACTCATTCTTTGTTCAATTTTGTTCCCTTTCTGGCAAGGAATTGTGATCCCTTGGAGGAGAAGGGGCATTCTGGTTTTTGGAATTTTCAGTCTTTTTGTGCTTGTTTTTCCTCATCTTCATGGATTTATCTACCTTTGGTCTTTGATGTTGGTGATCTGGGATTTTGAGTGGATGTCCTTTTGGTTGATGTTTATGTATTCCTTTCTGTTTGTTTGTTTTCCTTCTAACCGTCAGGCTCCTCTGCTGCAGGTCTGGTGGAGTTTGCTGGAGGTCCACTCCAGACCCTATTTGCCTGGGTATCAGCAGCCAAGGCGGCAGAACAGCAAATATTGCTGCCTGCTTCTTCCACTGGAAGCTTTGTCCCAGAGAGGCACCTGCCAGATGCCAGCCAGAACTCTCCTGTATGAGGTGTTTGTCGACCCCTGCTGGGAGGTGTCTCCTAATCAGGAGGCACAGGGGTCAGGGACCCACTTAAGGAGGCAGTCTGTCCTTTAGCAGAGCTTGAGCACTGTGCGGGGAGATCCGCTGCTCTCTTTAGAGCCAGCAGGCAGGAATATTTAATCTGCTGAAGCTGTGCCCACAGCTTCCCCTTTCCCCAGGTGCTCTGTCCCAGGGAGATGTGAATTTTATCTATAATCCCCTGACTGGGGCTGCTGCCTTTTTTTCAGAGATGCCCTGCCCATAGAGCTAGTCTGGCTACAGCAACTTTGCTGAGCTACAGTGGGCTTTGCCTATTCTGAACTTCCTGGTAACTTTTTTACACTGTGAGGCAAAAACCACCTACTCAAGCTTCAGTAATGGTCAATGCCCCTACCCCTACCAGGCTCGAGCATTCCAGGTTGACTTCAGACTGCTGTGTTGGCAGCAAGGATTTCAAGCCAGTGGGTCTTAGCTTGCTGGGCTCTGTGGGGGTGGGATCCACTGAGCTAGATGCTTGGCTCTCTGGCTTCAGTCCCCTTTCCAGGGAGTGAATGCTTATATCTTGCTGGCATTCCAGGTGCCACAGGGATATGAAATAAACTCCTGCAGCTAGCTTGGCATCTGCCCAAATGGTTACCCTGTTTTGTGCTTGAATCCCAGAGCCCTGGTGACATAGGCACCCAAGGGAATCTCCTGGCCTGTGGGTTGTGAAGGCCATGGAAAAAGTGTAGTATCTGGGCCAAAGTGCACTGTTCCTTACAGCACAGTCCCTCATGGCTTCCCTTGGCCTCTGCGTTGATCTTGCTGGGAGATAGATTCACAATAGATTCAATAGATTGAACTTTCTGAGTCGAGTAACTTGGAAACTCTAACATTAGGAAAGCTCATTTAGGAATATTATGACAGATGTCTACACCAGCCCCTCTCCAGTGCCATCCACCCAAACAAAAAAGGAAATGCTAAATGTGTTGCTTTGCCAGATATAATGTGGACCAGAGTTCTATCAAGATTAACTTGAAACAGCATTATTAATGACAGAACCTCAAAGAATGACTAAGTTGCACTCCATAACTTTATAAAATTTTATAACCCATCAACTAAATCACCTGAATTAGTTGACTTTATTGTTTGTTAAATGCTTGACAACCAATAGATTTAATACATTGTTAATTATCCTATTCTCCTTAAAATAGTATTTTCACTTTTATAACCAAGAATATTTAGAGGCTAATTAGAAATCCAGTAATGTGAATTGTAAATTATGTGTAATTACACTAAAACTACTGAAGAATAACACACATTACTTATAAATTGTAACACTGTGATAAATTAAAGCAATTACAGGTAAACCAATAATGTTCTTTAATTAAGTAGTTATGAATGAGAATTTGTGCTTTGCATTTACAATAACCTATAAGGTTGGAGATTGCATTTATAGCTCCTGCAGAAATCGATTGCACTCTGCTGTGATACTTTGCTAAGAATAACTTCTAAGTTCATTACTGTCATTATGCCATTATCATGTAAAAACACCCAGGATTGTTAAATGTAAGTGTGCTGACAACCAATCAACCATGCTTCTTAATATAATTATAATTATGTCACCATCTCTTCTTATGCCTCTATGAATCTGGGAAAAAGTTCAGATTTTCACCAGTCTTCAGTATTGGTTGCAAAGGAATAGAAGTTGCTCTGTCACACACTTACTGAAAATACTATTGTATTTGACACTAATAAGGCTATTCATCCTCATAATTATCTTACTTCAAGCTGCCGTTTATAAGATTATAGCAATATTTTTATGTTGCCACATCTGTTTATTATTTTATATATTGTTATAAGGTGAGGTAACTCCTTGACATGTTCAACTTGTAATCAGTGTCACAGTATGCATAGAGAAGAGACCCCGACAGACCATCTTTCTGTTTTTAATTCAAGTCATATGTTTTGTGTGTTCAAACAGGTCTCTGAAGGAGAAAGAGAGCCAGTGCATATTGGTGAAAAGGAGAAGAGTTGGAAGGTTCAAATGATGAGAATTTGTTGATCCAGATTGTTTAAAAGATGAATATTTAAAGGAAGAACACTAAAAATGTAAGAAAAGGACTCTGAATTATTCAGGTATATATATGTTATTAATTTGCTTTGAGGCATTAACAATGAACAGTTCTCCAATAAGTGAGGAACAATTAGATTACTACCATAACATAATGTTACAAATACAGTATTTTGAATATTCTTGAGTGATATGCCCAACCAGGGAAAGTCATGTGCATGGTAAAGACTACACATATCAGTGATGATTGTCAGGTCTGAGATTTCACCCTGCATATAAGCTAGTAAGCCAGCCAATTAATGTTTCAAGGATACTGGCACAAAACACAAGACTTCTGGGTCAGAAACAAAGACTTTGGCACTCATGGGAGTGATGTGGGGGGACAGGGGGGTGCCAAATGGATGCTATACACACAGTGGGTTTGCAAGTAGCCATGTAACACTGAATTTGGGGAATCCATTGCTTTTACAGCAAGCAGTAAGGAAAGAAGCTCTTTGTCCCAGAGAGAGACGTGAAATCACCTCTCTACTTTGCTCTGCAGACATGACCCTGAGAAATAGCCCCAGAAAAGAGCAGGCAGGGCTTTGCATTCTTGATAAACCCAGTAAGACATTTAAGAGCCCAAGAGACTGAGGGAGGACTGTTTTTATCAACAAATAGCATAAAGTAGTATACTCATGTAATGAATGTACAAATAATATGTTCAGGAGCTCGATGTACAACTAGGTACAGCAACAGTTTTTACCCACTGATTTTAAGTTCAAAATTCTGTTCCTAGAATCATGCTTACCTCCATATATTAAAAATTATTTAAAATGGAACAAGAAACTTCTGGGAAGAGGTACCCTTTGATATACTTCCTCACTGTATTGCTCTTTAACTGATGCTTCCAGTCTATTATTTCTTTTGAACCACTCATACTGTTTCCTTTCCTGTCTTTAGCTCATTTCTTATCAAACTAGCTTTCAAACTGTGCCTTTACTGAAATGGTAGTTTAACATGTTGGTTTACAACTTGATTTACTTGGTATATTTAATTGTGGGAGCTAACAATTAGCTTTGATAAGCCATTTAATACATAATTTCTTAAAGAAAATGTAAAGCGTTTGAAGCCATGATGTATTTTTATGCTCTGTGTTCAAAGTCAAGTCTCAGGTTTTCATTAGTTTTGCAGAATGATTCACTGAACTTTTTAGGCAATGGGGCCACAGTTTAATGTGTTCCCAGACTTTATAATGACCAAACTCTAAAGTTTCCTATAACTGGTTTCCAACTCTTTTCCCACCCTTTCTCATTTTTTAATGAAAATTTTGTTGTTCTCTACAATGCACGCTCATCACTTTTATTTGGGTTTATAATTTTCTGTATTTCATGGTGAACAACCTTAGTGGTCCCTCATGCTGATCGTGATACTTGATTGAATGAAAAGGACAAGGAAGAGCATCTGAAGGAAACAACTTCACCATGTCCTTCCCCCACCACCTTTCAACCTACTTTCAACAAACTGTAGTTCAAGCCTTGGGATAAAAATCTCAAGTAATCTCATCCTTTTAAAGATTACTTTCAGGTAAAAAGTTAATGGCTCCTCAGGTTTGGCTTTAAAAAGCTGAATTCAGGACAGGAGCAGTGACTCACACCTGTAATCCCAGTACTTTGGGAGGTTGAGGTGGGCAGATCATGAGGTCAGGAGTTCAAGATTAGCCTGGCCAACATGGTGAAACCCCATCTCTACTAAAACTACAGAAATTTGCTGGTTGTGGTGGTGGGTGCCTGTAATCCCAGCTACTCGGGAGGCTGAGGCAGGGAGAATCATTTGAACCCAGGAGGTTGAGGTTGCGGTGAGCTGACATTATGCCATTGCATTCCAGCCTGTGTGACAGGTGAGACTCAGTCTCAAAAAACAAAACAAAAAGTTGAATTCAGTGTCAAACCTCAAATCTTTCTCTAATTCTTTTATTCCCAATATAGCACGCGCACACACACACACACACACACACACACACACACACACACACACAGAGCTGCCTTGCTTCTGCTGGGAAGGAACCACCTGGTGATGACTGTGTAGCTCACTCCCAGCTCAGCTCCTTCTGTTCCGGTTGGCCTCCAAGTTGGTGCTGAAAAAATCAGACATCAGTCTCTGGATTCCTCAGACACCAAAGACACACTAAACACTTTGGGTGGCTGTCCTTAAGTCCTCCTCCACTGGATTAAGTTTACAGGGAAACACTCCCCTGCCTGGCATCATGGTACCACAACTCCCCAACTGTCTTCCAAAGGAATTCTTATCCTCTCGGGTTGGATCAGTCTTCAATGTCTTTTTTATACCTTTGAGTTGGTTTGGCACCTATGGCTTTGGACCCAGGTTTTGTTTTATTTTGGGGCACAGGGGTAGTATCTCATTTGAAAATTCAATATATGCAGAAGAAACCAAGTTAATATCCTATTAAAGTTGCCTTTTTGTATTTAGTTATTTTTTGAAACTATTATTTATTTTTTGTCACTTATACTACGTCGCAAGTCTTTTGAGGAATAGGGTCCATTTCTGATACTTTGATCAATGAATTGCGATCGTCAGTTTATGTATCTTAAGGGACAGAGGGGGATAATAGTATATACGTGAATGAAGCAGAGATAGGAAAAAATGAGGAGTATTAAATTTCCTTTATTTTTTAAGGAGAAGTCAAGCATCTAGAATTTTATGGAAATTATTGATGTATTAATTGAAAACCTGTAAACACATTAAAATCATGTCTGCCCAAAGCCAAAATAATCAGTGCATTTAATTTAATGTAACAAAATAACTCCATTATTGGGAATAAATGAAAATAATAATTGAATATTTGACTTTTAAACTGGTTGTAGTTAGGCTTTTATTGATTTAAATAATTGGAATCTATTTAACAAACTGTTCTTTCATTTAAAAAATAGTCTTCCTGTAGACTAATAAAATGAAGAATTTAATTTATCTTTTCTTACCATTTGGGTTATGAGCAGTTAAAAAATATGTTTACCTTCTGTTTTGAGAAAGTCAGTTTCTAAGTAAACAGTATCTTAACAGTTTGAATTGTTCCAACTGTTTTCTAAAAGTTTAGGAAAAGCTATTATTTATTACATTTTATTATGTTATTCACTGTTAGAATGAATTTGCAAATTTTATTAATTCTATTCAGAAAGCCATGAAAAATTATCACTTATGATGAAAAATGAAATGTAGCAAAGTAGTTATCTGAAAAAACTTGCACTCAGAAATAAAATGCATTGTCCAGTGCTTTCCTGTAGGTCAGTGAGGCCATAGAAGATTTTAGAGAGAAGAAACTGATGAAAAGTAAGAAATAGAAAAGTAGCCTAAGAAAATATTTTCAGAGTATAACAACAAAATTAAAGAGTTGGTTAGAAGTCTGAAGAACAGGCCAGGCAAGGTGGCTTCCCACCACGTTGGGAGGCCGGGGTGGGTAGATCATTTGAGGTCGGGAGTTTGAGGCCAGCCTGACCAACATGGTGAAACCCTGTCTCTGCTAAAAATACAAAAATTACCCAGGTGTCATGATGGGCACCTGCAGTCCCAACTTCCCAGGAGGCTAAGGCATGAGAATTACTTGAACCCAGGAGGCGGAGGTTGCAGTTAGCTGAGATCACGCCACTGTACTCCAGCCTGAGTGACAGAGCAAGACTGTCTCAAAAAAAAAAAAAAAAAAAAAGGAACTATGCTGAGATGCTGAGCACTGAGTGGAGAGAGGAGCTAAGAGCTCCTGAACTGGTGGATAGGCTGCTACTGCAGAACTTTTCCTCCCAGCTCCAACCAGGAAGCGTTCTTCCCACTTCTGTGATAGCTTGCTCCTTCTCTGCCCTTGAGGATTTTATCTCCAGGAAACAGATAAGAAAAAGAGCAATTACATTTCATTGAATGCCTACTTGGAAAGTTTCTGGGTTTCATTAAAAGTAAAAAAAAAAAAAGAGAGAGAAATGCTTTTAAAATTAATATATGTTTTGTGCTATAGACAACTGGGGTAGTGCCACTGGGCTGTTTCTATCGATCACTTTTACACTGTTCTACTTTTCCTTTTCCTATACCCACCATCTTTGAATGCACACCATAATATGCTTATATCTACAATTTACTCTTTATGTTCTGTATCTTTTGGCCAAAAATGTAAGTTCCACAAATGTGGGGATCTTTGCTTGCTTTGTTTGCTGATGTGTTACAAGCACCCATAAGAGTGCCAGGCACATAGTTGGTGCTCAATAAATACTTACAGATTGTTCTATAAAGAATGCATGTGATAAACGGAATGGTAACATTGGGAGATATTGTAATAGACCTGAGAAAGGATTTCTGTAAAATCAGGAAAGATTGAAAACCAATGGAACTTGTTAAATATTTTTAAAATCAGGCTTCTCAAGTTTCTTAGACATAATCCATTAAATAAATTCCAAGTCCTGATGCTTCTACTCTTAAAAGACATCTCAAACACACCTTTCCACTTCTATTTGTGTCATACTTTCAACAACCCTTTTTCTAGATGTCTCAACAGCTTCCTTGCCTTTTCATCTCAGGGCCTTACATCAAATAAGTCATCTTCAATCATTCACAGGCTTGAGCCGATTTATGTATTACTCTTATTATTAAGATTTATGTATTACTCTTCTGTGTCAGACATGGAGATAATGTTTATTACCTGGTTTACATAGTTTCTGTTTTCATGGAATTTTACAGTTTAATTTGGCAGATGGGCATTAAACAAGTAATGATCCAAATATCTATGGGACTACAGCTCTAGTTTGATGTTGGAAAGGACAGTTTGCCTTGAAGGTATAACTAGGGGAAATAATCTAGCCTAGAATTTCAGAGGAGAATCTCTTCCTGCGAAAGTGATGTATGTGATGAGATTTGAGAGAAAGTGGGGACACTTTCCAAAGGAAGAAGGGGAGAGAGTCTTTTATGGGGAACAGAATATGTTAAACTCCTGGGGTGGGAGGGCTGCGAGCACCATCATGAGTTAAAACTCTGCCCGGTTGAAACCAGGTGGTGTATGACTTGAAGGGGCCTGACATGGATTTTAGACTTTAATCTAACAGCAATGAGAAGCCACAGAAGGATTTTATTTGAAGAATAAACTTGACCCAAATCTGTAAAATCACACTGCCTGTATCGGAGTTTTCTTCAAGCCTCAGTGGCTCCCTAATGCCTGCTGGGTACAAATCTTAATAATATTTTATCCTGTAACTCAAAATTGTACATGCTAGTTGTGGTGTTTAATCTTAGGCTTTTCCAGTGATACACACTGGACTACCCCTGGCTCCTTAAATCACTTTCTTGTCCCTCACAGTCAAATTTCTTTCCCCTCCCCTCCCCTCCCGGCCTCCCCTCTCCTCTCCTCCCTGCTCCTACCCTCTCTGCTCCTTCTCTCTCCTTTCTTTTAGTTCTTTCTTTCTGATTGAATGCCTATTCTACCTTCTTGGCTTAATATAATCTATTCCACATATATCATTAGATTCAGATCAATTATTGTCTCATCTTTTTCTTTGAATCACTTTTACAGCATGTGTAATATTCTCCTCACAGAATAATGATTTTCTTTCTATCAAAGCTCCATTAAAATATCTTTTCCTTAAGGCCTATGTCTGATTCTTCTTTGATATCTCATAGGAAATTCCTCATACCAAGCACGGAGTGGATGTGCCTCGTGGGTATTTGTGAAATAAAGTATCTAATACCGTCTTCCTGAATCCAAGGTAAAGTGCTGGAAACATTCAGAAGATTATTGCAAAGTCTAAAATAACAGTGGCCTTTTCTTTCTTAGCCCAAATTGGTAAAGCAGCCGGATAAAATATGCCTGCATGAATGTCAGCAGCATTCTGGCTTCACTTACTAATCCAGCCCAGACTCACTCTAAGTCATTTTAATTTTGCCTCCTAACAGTTGAAAATGCCTCGTCATCCTGATCTACTGTGGCCTCCAACCACTGACAATTTTTATTTCATGGGAAAAGCAGGAGACTGGGAGAAAACAGCCTAGGGTTCAAACTTAACTTCTGTGACTTCAACCAAATCCTAAAACCCTGTGATTTGGCCTGATCATCTGTAAGTGGAATGGACATTTTCCAAAGCTTGTAATGCTAAACAATGAGTAACGATACATAAAGAAACTATCCCAGTACCTGGGACATAAAAGAGGCTCAATGATTATCAATTCACTTATGGTCTCCTGTCCACAGTCTCCTGGTTCAGTAGAAAATTCCAATCTCTTTTTTTTTTTTTTTTAGACAGAGTCTTACTCTGTCGTCAGGCTGGAGTGCAGTGGTGCAAATCTGAGCTCACTGCAACCTCCGCCTCCCGGGTTCAAGCGATTCTCCTGCCTCAGCCTCCCAAGTAGCTGGGATTACGGGTGCCCACCACCACACCTGGCTAATTTTTGTATTTTTAGTAGAAACGGGGTTTCACCATGTTGGCCAGGAGAGTCTTGATCTGTTGACCTCTTGATCTTCCTGCCTTGGCCTCCTAAAGTGCTGGGATTATAGGTGTGAGCCACCGTGACGGGTGAAACTTCATCTGTTTTTCTTTCCAAGGCTTACTTCAGCATCTTTGTTATTTATATCATTCATCCTGTCTTCTTCGGGCTGTAGCTCAATTAACTCCTCTTTTCCCTCTCTCAGTGTCAGCCATCTTTTCCCTTGACTTCCTCCTTCTGTTCTGCCTTCAAACACACTCAGCTGTCTCTCCATTCTCAAACATCTTATATCTTAGCAGCTATTTTATGCATTCATTCATTCGAAAGCAAATGAAAAACAACATATATGGACAATGCTAGGTACTGGGGCTGTAAGAATGAATACGATACTGTCATAGGTTTTGTGCCAAATTAGGAGAGACACGATGTATAAACAAATCATTATTTAGTTAACATGATATAATAATCCAACAGAACCGCTGAAAAGTTCTATGGAATCATGGAAAGGAGGCATTCATTTAGCCTGGAGGATTAGGGGTGGTTTCACACAGGAGGAGATTACTGAGATAGGTTGTGAGGTCATTGGTGGAGATTAGAAGGTATTTTATTTTGAAGGATCAGCATCAGCAAGGGCAAAAGGTATTAAAAGTTAGAACCTGCTAAAGAAGGGCAAATAATGTAGACATGATTGTAGCAAAGAGTGTCAGTTGAGAGTAATCTAAATTGGGAGAACTTTGAAGTCTTTAAGGCAATGGGAGCCATCAAAACATTTTAGCCAAAGGAGTGATATCGCTACATGGAGATTTTAGAAAGATAACTTTGGGTAGAAAGAAGGATGGTTGAAAAAAGAAGGTTAGAAGTAGAAAGCCCAGTTGAGAGGTGACTGCAATAGACAAGGCTAGGATGCTATTTGGCACTTGCTCCACCACCATCTTCTCCACCCAACATCACCAATCACACTGCTTCTCCTGGCTAAGCTCAAGTGTGATTATCACCAATCACATCTAATGGACAAAATTCAATGGCCCTTTCTCAGTCCCCGACTTCCTTTGTTTACAAGGTATATTTTATATCTCACATCATCCAGTTCTCACATCTACTTACTGTCTTGGCTTCTGTGTTAGTGCACATGGCTCATTAACCTTATCACTCTCTCATTCCTGCATCAGCTCTTGCTTCAGTGTGATGGATAGCCCATTCTGGTCTGTTTTCTTACTCTTTCCATGTTGTTTTGCATATATTTCCACCCTCACAATATATTCAAGTATCCTTTCCAAGCAGATTAAAATCAAACATGTGACTCCTGTGCTGTTATCGCTTTAGAGCTTCATTTATGTGTTTCCAAAGGTCTGCTGGATATTTCTATACAGAAGCCCCAGCAGCTCATTGACCTCAGCATGCTGTAACTCTACCTCAAACTCACGTTTCCTTGCATCTTCCCCAATAGTGCCACCATTCTTCTTATCTCTCAGGTAGATTCAAAATCCTGAGCTGGGCCTCTTACTTTTCTTTCATCCCCTGCAATGATATATATATATATTTTTTGAGACAGAGTCTTGCTCTGTAGCCCAGGAGTAAGGTGGCATGATCTCAGCTCTCTGCAATCTTCACCTCCCGGGCTCAAGCAATTCTGCCTCAGCCTACAGAGTAGCTGAGATTACAGGCTAATTTGTATTTTTAGTAGAGACGGGATTTCACCCTATTGGCCAGGCTGGTCTCGAACTCCTGACCTCAGATAACTCACTTGTCTCGGACTCTGAAAGTATTGGAATTACAGGCATGAACCACCACACTGGACCACTGGCAACAATCTTAAAAAACCCTCACGTTGCTTCTTCCTAAGCAATGCTTCCTCAGTCATTTCATTCTTTCCATCCCCACTGCTACCTTTCTAGCTGTACTTATTTTATTGACTCACGTCACAGGTATCCAGACCACTTCATATTAGAGAAATATGTGTATGCTTATCATATGCTCTAAAGGTTAAGCATCATGAGGGCAGCGTGTATGAGAGCTTGGAATGAAGATTCCTAATGACGCTTGGAGACCCCTCCTATCAGAATCCTGTCATGTAAGTTTATCCAACTGTCACCTTTCCCTTGCCTTTTCCTCTTCCTAATTCCTGAAAGCTCCAATGTGGAATTTGAGCTGAAAATCACCACTAGTGCTTAAAATCACAAGAGCTTAAATAGTTTGTGGCCCTGGTCCATCCCGTCTCTGCTTTTATTACAGTACTAGGTTTCTTCATTTTAGAGACAGTATCTTTGGTGTGTGATCCCGAAATACACTTGAGGTACAGAGATTCTGTGTCTTGTGAATTGTAGCAAGATGCCTTATTCGTGGTAGGCCATAATTATTTGCTGAATGACTAACAATTTATCTAATCTAATTGATTTCTACGCCACTGATATTTGTATGTTATTTGTGTATTTTAATGTACGTAATTATTGAAACATTAGCAAGTATTTTCTGCCCATTTTAATGGCTCATTACCTTCTATATCATGTTATATCCTGGTTTATATAAGAACATCTGTGTCTAATATATTCCTGTAAATCATCCCTGTTCATTTTCATAAGGATATTAGACTCAGCAAATATGTGTCATGTGGATTTTTATGTGCCAGCCTCTGAACATCACAAAAACTTCCCAGAGCCAGAGATAACTGCACTGAATCAGCTGTTCCCAAGTTTACTTTTAACCATTGCTCAAATTAGATATCTATGAGCTCCCCTTAGAGTCCAATCCCAGGCTGCCAGCTGCTCCAGATGTAAGGAGCTTTTATAGCCTTCAAACACATTTTATCTGTCATCATTTTCATCAACAGGAATATCTTTCTCTTTCTCCTCTCTCATAGAACCTGGTAAACAAGGAAAGAGAAAAGCTTGGCTTTATTGTAAGTCCAAAGAGGTCAGTCTGTGGGGGATAAAAACAACACAGCGTGTCTTTCTTTGCATCTCTTTCCATGCGGCTCTTCAAAGGTTTATCAACCACCACCCTAATCCATTTATTGAAGATGCCCAATTTTACAAATGACCTTTTCTTTGGAATTCACTGGAAATGCAGCTTGACGTGATAGAAAAGAGATGAAGAGTGCAGTAAGGTTTCAGCGCTAATTGCGTCTCTACACGTTAACTGACCATGTGTTCTGACCAGATTGCCCATTTTTTTCTCATCTGTAAAATGGTCAGTGATTTTGAGAGGGTTAAATGTGAAAAATGATTATAAAGTTTTTAAACAAAATAAGCTACAAATAAATTTACATACCTTTTAATTCTAAGCACAGAGTTGGGAGATGCTCAGAGAAGGTTGCCAAGATGTAAAGTAAAGGGATGTGCATTGTAGCCGTGTTGATAACAGCAAACAACTGGAAACAACTAAGGAAACTATTAAAAGGGAGCTAGAATGTAAATTATGAGATAGCCACAGCATGGAATATTATGGAATCACATTTTTAAGGTCATGTGGTTTTCATAGCTTATAAAAAGTATTTCCAAGGAGTAGTATTGAGATTATAAAGTGAGGCCAGGCACAGTGGCTCACACTTGCAACCTCAGCCTTTTGGGAGGCTGAGGCAGGTGGATTACCCGAGCCTGGAAGTTCCAGACTGGCCTGGACAACATAGTGAGACATGATACTCCTCTCTAAAAGACACACACACACAAACACACACATATATATACACACACACACATATACATACACATATATATGTAAATATGTATATATATTTTATCAATAGTAAAAAGTGAGGTATAGAGCCCTTATGTATATGTTATAAGGTATAACAAGAAAAGAATGTGTGTGCACATAGGCTGCTGTATATATTAACAGATATATTCTGGACTAAAACTTAAAACTGATAAACAACTTCGAATAGAATAACCGAGGACAGGAAGGTGTCACCGCTGTATGTTAAACACGGTGTCTATATTTGCATATGTTTTATTTTCCTTATAAAAATAGCAAGAGTAACATGAATAGTATAACAAGGAGACTTTGATATTCTTTTGTATACATATGTTTAAAAAAACCAACATATAACCTAAAAATAAATTTTTAAAATTCTATAAAATTTCAGTGGATATATTGAAATAAAAGACTGTTTTTTCATACAAAGAATATCAAAATTCAGTTACAGACCCAAAGAAATTAAGTCTAGAAGATGTGCTGCTTGTAGTGATTTGCTATTGCATAAGTTAATGCTATACATTGTATTGGGGAGAGTATGTAATCAGCTTTTATCAAGTACCTGCTGTTTCCTTTGTCCTCGAACACCTAGTGTGTAGGTATAAAAGGATTGGAAGGCATCTCGTGTTCACTGCATCATACTGTTTTCTAAAATCTAAGAAATCACTACTAGATGATGTAGGAACAAATATAGTATGATGTGGGTGGGGAAATTCTCCCCAGCTGTGCTGAGGCAATGCGCATGTGGATCCGGAATAACAGCAGCTGGGCTGAGTCACCATGTCTGCCCTCCTGAGTTGGTGGGTGAGGTGGCTGGACCTAGGGAATTCTGATGATTTGCCCAAGGTAAGCTGGATGAACTGAGTAGTGAAGATGTCTCTAATCATCCCATTTCAGTACAAGCCTTTATCCATGGCAACACACATTCTGTGGTCAAGATGTGGGCAATAGACCCACCTGATTTAGTCCCCAGGATACCATAGATGGTGTTTATTTTGTGAATAAAGATATTCAAATTCACAGAGATTAAATAATTTGCACAAAGACACAGGGCTAAACAATAGCAGGACTGGAATTTAAACTCCTGTCTGACTCACTCCATTGTTTTTGGTCTTAATGACAAGAGTGAAGATACATAGGTGGGAATTGATAAGGTGTGTAGGGAAAACAGCCAGCTGAAGGCTTGTTAAAAATAGTTGAAAGAGGCTGGGTGCCGTGGCTCACGCCTGTAATTCCAGCACTTTGGGAGGCTGAGGCAGGTGGATCATGAGGTCAGGAGATCGAGACCATCCTGGCCAACATGGTGAAACCCAGTCTCTACTAAAAATACAAAAATTAGCTGGGTGTGGTGGCATGTGCCTGTAATCCTAGCTAGTTGGGAGGCTGAGGTAGGAGATTCGCTTGGACCTGGAAGGCAGAGATTGCAGTAAGCCAAGATCGCGTCACTGCATTCCAGCCTGGTGACAGAGCGAGACTCCATCTTAAAAAAAAAAAAAAAAAAATAGTCAAGAGAAATTCTTCTACGTGCTACTAGTAAGACAATAAGAAAAGAATTCAGAAAGGCAAGGCAGAAGTCCAGTTGGAAAACCAATGAAATAAAGATTTCCCGGAGACTCTTTTGAGCTAACCTATAAACGTTATGTTCAAATATTCTCACACCTATAACCAAATAGTGGGAGTATTAATAAAAACCTCTACATCTCGCTTGTATTTCTTTTTCCACAGGTCAAATCTGCAATTCACTTTAAGGTTAATGGCTGTGTCTCTGAGGTATATTTATTGTGCTTACCTTTTAAGGGTCATATACATAACTACAATAACCGAATTTATCGCCTATTCTGAATAACACTGGCTTTTACTCCAAACAAAAAATTAAACTTCCTACAAACTCAACAAAATTGCATATTAAAATATAATACACAGGGTGCATAAAAATTTTACATAATGACAGGTTTAATTTTGTTTATTCTGTTAGCATCTATTCTTGAAAACTAGGCCCTGAATTTCTCTATTTATGCCCCTAAATTCAGAACAGTCTAAAATGTCATTTTTATTATTCCTCATATTAGAGTGCTTAAAATTAAAAACATTCATCAGAAAATTGCTGTCTTTAAAATGTATCACCCAATATGGAATGTAAATATTAAATTTAAATATTTTAAAATTAAATTATTATTTAATTTATAATTGCAAGAGCATAGTACAGTTGGGCTATGTGTGGGTGGACAGCTCTGTTCTCAGGCAGAAATATGTCCCTTAACACCACTTTTTTAAAAGCCACAAACCAAAAACCTTCAGCTGCCAGACTGAGGACAGAAAGGTTAACGAAAGCCAAAGGGAAACTGTCACTACTAGACATTTTGAATCAGTCCCTAATTATTGAAAGTCACTTTAAAATATATGAGCACACTGAATTTTCAAAACTGCCTTTATGGAACTAACAACATAAGAATGAACTGATATTTTTTTCAGAAAGGAAACTATAAATAAATGCAGAGGAAGAAAGGGTGGAATAAGACAAATGCAGTCACTTGCATTCCCAGCTATGAAATATAAACATGCAACCATTTTATTTAAAAATAGAACTTGTATAGCTTAGCACTCTAATCCTAAAACATAGTTACAGTCAAGAACCTAAAAATACATGTTTTCTTATTAAAACGGTGAGAAACACTTCTGTGCAAGAATTAGACTTTATATAAGCTTCCTATACGATGCCAGTTCTAGTTTGTAAATAGGAAATATTTCTTTAAATGTGTGGAGTGTCGCATGCATTTCAGAACATTACATGTTCATTGTTTCATCTGAATCTTGAAACGCTGAAGGACCTTTCTAGTCATTCAAGCACTTTGCCTCTTTCAAGGTCTGCTGAAATCCCACTTGTTCTATGACTCCTGCATGGGCTGCCCCGGATAAGAGTAATTCTCTCTCCTCTGAGAGCTTGTGGGGTGGTGATCTCATATGGCGATGGCATTGTCTTGGGTTTGCTTTTCCTTCCTTCCTTATGATGTATCCCCGAGTTGTCTCTCATGTCACCCTCTCTCCCTCTTCCCTTCTCCACGACTCATCTCTCAACTGTAATACCCAGTGCAGGACTCTGGCCTGGATTTACAACTTGGGTGTCTGTGGGCTGACATGCCTCTGTGTCCTGGCCTGCACATATGCCTTGTATGGTCTCTAGTGCTTGACCGTGTTTAGCTAACATGTAAAACCTTGGGAGATTTCATAGAAAAATATGAATTTCTAGTTTTTCTTGAGGAAGTGGAAGATTTGGCTACTCTGGGCCTGTCTTACTTCATGGCA
The DNA here is from genome assembly GCF_009761245.1 of Sapajus apella. Taxonomy (NCBI): domain Eukaryota; kingdom Metazoa; phylum Chordata; class Mammalia; order Primates; family Cebidae; genus Sapajus; species Sapajus apella. The sequence goes on along the minus strand of NW_022436979.1, from coordinate 15,508,965 downwards.
GTGACTGTTTAGGGACAATGGTGGGAGCTTCCCCTTTAGGATTTGCACATGCACTCCAACTTGCCATAGTCCTCCTGGCTCCCCATGGCACTACTACTTTGAAGCATCATCGTGTATTAGTGACTGCCATTTTTTTTAATGACAGAGAAATACCTATCTGCACTCTGATTTTTATTAAAAGTGAGTTGATAGGCTGGGCGGGGAGGTGGGTGGATCACCTAAGGTCAGGAGTTCGAGACCAGCCTGGCCATCATGGTGAAACCCCGTCTCTATTAAAAATATGAAAATCAGGCAGGTTGTGGTGGCTCACACCTGTAATCCCAGCACTTTGGGAGGCCAAGGTGGGTGGATCACGAGGTCAGGCGTTCAAGACCAGACTGGCCAACATGGTGAAGCCCCGTCTCTACTAAAATATATAAAAATTAGCTGGGCACTGTGGCTCGTGCTTGTAATCCCAGCTACTTGGGAGGCTGAGCTAGGAGAATTGCTTGAACCAGGACCAGGAGGTTGCAATGAGCCAAGGTGGCGCCACTGCACTCCAGCCTGGGCTACAGAACAAGACTTCATCTCAAAAAAAAAACAAAAAAACAAAAAAACAAAAATGAAAATCAGTCGAGTGTGGTGGTGGATGCCTGTAGTCTCAGCTACTTGAAAGGCTGAGGCAGGAGAATCACCTGAACTCAGGAGGTGGAGGTTGCAGTGAGCCGAGGTCGTGCCAATGCACTTCAGCCTGGGGGACAAGCGAGACTCCATTTCAATAAAAAAAAAAAAAAAAAAAAAAAAGTGAATTGAGAAAAGAAAGCAAGAAGAAGCCTAGTGCAGTGGTGGCAAATGCCTACAGACCCAGCTACTTGGGAGGCAGAAGTGAGAGGATCGCTTGGGCCCAGGAGTTCCAGTCTAGCCTGGGCAACATAGCTAGACCCATCTCTAAACAAAAACAAAAAACAAGAAAAAGCAAGAAAGGCCATAGTGTGTCCTTCATCACGTACCTTATTTTTAAATTGTATTTATTTATTTTTTTGAGATTGAGTTTTGCTCTTGCTGCCCAGGCTGAAGTACAATAGTGCCACGTTGGCTCATGGCAACATCCACCTCCCAGGTTCAAGTGATTCTCCTGCCTCAGCTTCCAGAGCAGCTGGGATTACAGGCATGCACCACCACATCAGACTAATTTTGTATTTTTAGTAGAGACGGGGTTTCTCCTTGTTGGTCAGGCTGGTCTCGAACTCCCAACCTCAGGCGATTCACCTGCCTTGGCCTCCCAAAGTGCTGGGATTACAGGCATGAGCCACCACACCTGGCCCATCACTTATTTCTTAACTGTGAAGCCCACACTTTCGGTTTCTCACTTCAAAAGGAGAATCCGAGGTAGCTTGTTCTTGAGGATTAAGTAAGGTAAATAAATAATAACTATCACTCCCAGGTAATAAAGCTCATGTGTACATTTTTGGCCTGCAAAGTAGATAAACTGAATGTATCTAGTCCCCAGTTTGTTGGAAACCTTTGGGAGAGTTCTCTGGGACAGGAGGGCCTTGAACAGAGTTTGGAATATGAACTATTCTTTATGCAGCAACTTAAATTTCCATCTGACTGTCCACTATCCTTATAGACCACTGGAGTGCTTCCTCACTGATTTAAAGACTTACTATGCAATGGTGGAGAATGCAGACATTTTGAGAAACACAGTTGATAAACTTCTTCATAGAATCACATTGACAGCTGCTTACCATTTATACACACCTTCTCAAATTGCGCTGCCTGACATTTTATCTCGTGCCTTCAGGGCTGGAATTACTACAGAAAGTTGTTTATCGGACAGTCTGATGTTGAGAGAGAACAGAAGTTGCTTGTCACAGTTACTAGATGTAATGAAAAGTATGAGAAATTGAGTAAAAAAGTATGTACCACCCAGATCTGAAGAATCCGAACTTCTGAAACCGAAGTTGGAGTAATGTCATTCTGTTGAGCTAGCGCTTAACATAATTTCATTAAGTGCAACATAATTTCGAGGAAGAGGAAAGATTGTGAAGATGACGATGAGGTCTCAAAGAAATCCAGACATGAGGAGGAACAGGCTGATGATGACCTGGTAGACTCTCTCTAACCATTTGAAGTTGGACTTGCCAATACAAACTAATCAAGAGAATTAGGAAGCATACCAGGCTTTTAAGGTGAGTGGTGGCTGTGCCACTGCACTCCAGCCTGGGTGACAGCATTAATAAATAAATAGTATCGTGTGAAAACATCAAAGTATATTAAACATTTCTATTTATTATTTAATTTTTTTCTTTCATAGTAGTTTATGTAAAAGAAAACATCTTCAAAAGAGCCAGAAAAAAAAAAAAAAGGCTCAGTTTATTATCAGCAACATAATGGGCACATGTTGTTAATATCCTTATCCCTGTGTGATATTAGGGAATCCTTTTAAAATGAGCTTTCTCATGGGATCACCTCAGCAGCACAGGTTAGATCTGCCCAGCAGCTAGACTCATGAATCAAGGTTGTGAGTCATTGTCTAACACACAGTGATTAGATGCCTACTATGTGTCTGGCACTGTCGTAGACACTTGGTATCTATATTGCAAACAAGGCAAATCTATTCCCTGCTCTTACGAAGGCTTACCACCAGTAAGTGGAGGAGATAGCAAATACATACTAAAATATATATAATTGTGCCAGGAACAATATGTGCTGTAAAAAATAAGGCAAGGCAAGGAACTGAGAAACTATAGAGCATGTACTATCTATATGAGTCCATTTTCTTTTCTTTTCTTTCTTTTTTTTTTTTTTTTTTGAGATGCAGTTTCACTCTTGTTACCCAGGCCGGAGTGCAATGGTGCGATCTCAGCTCACCGCAACCTCCGCCTCCTGGGTTCAAGCAATTCTCCTGTCTCAGCCTCCCAACTAGCTGGGACAACAGGCATGCACCACCACACCCACCTAATTTCTGTATTTTTAGTAGAGACAGGGTTTCATCATGTTAACCAGGATGGTCTCGATCTCTTGACCTCGTGATCCACCCACCTCGGCCTCCCAAAGTGCTGGGATTATAGGCGTGAGCCACCGCACCTGGCCTGTATGAGTCTATTTTCACACTGCTGATAAAGGCATATCCTAGACTGGGAAATTTACAAAAGAAAGAGGTTTATTGGACTTACAGTTCCATGTGGCTGGGGAGACCTCACAATCATGGCAGAAGACAAGGGAGGAGCAAGTCACATTTTACACGGATGGCAGCAGGCAAAGAGAGCTTGTGCAGGGAAACTCCAGTTTTCAAAGCTATCAGATTTCATGAGATCCATTCACTATCATGAGAACAGCATGGGAAAAGACCTGCCCCTCCCCATGATTCAGTCATCTTCCACACAATGTCCCTCCCACATCATGTGGGAATTATGGTAGCCACAAGATGAGATTTGGGTGGGGACACAGAGCCAAACCATATCACTATCATATATAACTTGGAACAAAGAGATGGTTCCCAGCAGGGACCTGAATGCAGCGAAGGAGGGAATGATAGAGCATTTGAGAGAGGGACATCGCTGGCAGCCAGGACAGAGTGTTGTGAACAGTGACAAAGAGGCCAGTGAGGGAGTGACAGATCCTTGAGAGATTGCCAGGGACCACATCCCTTCAGGCCTTGTAGGCCATACGTAAACACCTAGATTTTAATAGTGATCAGAAAACCTTGGAATAGTTTTTTGAATTTTTTGATTTTTTAATTATTATGATCACATAATAGTTTTACATAGTTATGGGGTTCATGTGATGTTTTGATACAGGCATCAATGTATAATGATCAAATCAGAGTGACTTGGGCATCTATCACTCAAAGCATTTATCCTTAGAATATTTTAATCATGTAAGTTACATGATCCACTTGGTTGTAAAAGGCTGAAGGTGGGTCATAGGCTCTGGGGAAGAAAGAGAAGAAGCAGGAGAGAGTCAGGAGGGTGTGAGATCCTCGTTGGATCATGTGAGGAATGATAATTGCTTGCATCAAAGGCTGTGGCAGTGGAGGATGTGAAACAGACAGATTGCGGGGATGCTCTGGGGCTGTGGCTTTGGAAGAGATCTTGATACATAAGAGTATCAAGTTTTTGCAGTACATACGGAGGCGGATATCAAGAGCTCAGTTTCTGCCTTACGTTTTAGATGCCCAAAGAACATCCAAGAGGAGATGTTGAATGGACAGTTATATACACATCTGGAGTTCAAGGGAGTGGCTGGGGCCAGAGATAGAAAGTTTGAAGTCATTATTTTATAGAGACAACATCTAAAGCCATGGAACAGAACTCATCAAAGACTTGAGTGTAGAATGAAAAAGAAGAGGCAGGAGGACACACTTACTGTTCAGGCCCAGAATGAGCATGCGTTGGTCGGATTAGAAGGCATAGCCAGCATAGTAGGAACAGAACCAGAAGGGGCCATCTGAGGGGCCCCAGGTTGCATTTGAACCTTGATTTGTGAAGAAGGGAGCTTGCTCCCCAAGGTGATGTATTTTTAGACCATAGGTGTTTCAATTGTGGAAGGACCTTAGCAGTAATATTTTGCAAGTCCTGCACTTTACAGAAGTTGAGACTGAGACACAGGGAGGTTAATTACCCAAAGTCACACAGTAATTGGTTTCAGTTGATTAGGGATGATGTGTTCTGTTGGAGAGATGACAGGCTGGGCCAGAGGTGAGTATCACCTAATGAAGTTGGAATTGTTACCAGTCACTCCTATCTCCAGACAAGAAAAGGAGGAGACAGGAACAGTCACAGGCATCAGTTGTTGAACTTGTTTCTCAGAAATGCAGACTTTTACAGAGCACTTTCTGTATGCATAACACAATTCTAGACACTGTTCAACTGCAGAGTGAGAAGGTAGATATTCTCTCCTCCAAGGCTGTTTTCTTCAAATTGGTGGTGAAGTTGAATGACCTATAGCAAGTATATATATGTATACACACACACACACACAAACACACATACACACACACACATACACACACACACACACTCACACACATAAACATTTATTCAGAAATTGAGGTTTGGTATTTTTTTAAATCAGAAATTAAGTAGCTCCCAAAGCTTCCTTAAGAGAGTGTCATGAATAGGATCCCTAGTACTAGGTGCGGCATCCGATGACTATTTGCTGAGTAAATTAAAGCCTTCTGCTTTCCTCAGTAGGAAACCACTCATGGGATAAAGCAACCAAACTGAAAGGATAGAAGCATTTTTCCCCATATTTTAAATTAAAAAGTTATATTCATACAGGTGATACTGAAATCAATATCTATTGTAAAACAGAATGTTCTTAAATATTCTACCACAAATGCTACTTTCAGTTAATCTTCACCTCATCACTCAGTATCATGTGAAAAAACCTTTTTGTTTTCAATAAGCACATGCTTTGAATATCTAAATGTGTGTGTGTCTGGATAACATTGATGGGCCTTGGTCTCAGAAACAAAGGACACTGATGGGAACTGGGGGTTTATGACTACATTTGGGAATCACTTTCTGCTCTTTTTAAATTTTACTTTAAGTTCTGAGATACATGTGCAGAATGTGCAGGTTTGTTACATAGGTACATGTGCTGTGGTGGTTTGCTGCACACATCAACCCATTATCTAGGTTTTAAGCCCTGCATGCATTAGGTATTTGTCCTAATGCTCTCCGTCCCCTTGCCCTCCACCTCCCGGCAGGCCCCGGTGTGTGATGTTCCCTCCCTGTGTCCATGTATTCTCATTGCTCAACTCCCACTTATGAGTGAGAACATGTGGTGTTCAGTTTTCTGCTCCTGTGTTAGTTTGTTGAGAATGATGGCTTCTAGCTTCATCCATGTCCCTGCAAAGGACATGAATTCATTCTTTTTTATGGCTAAATAGTATTCCATTGTGTATATGTGTCACACTTTCTTTATCCAGTCCATCATTGATGGGCATTTGGGTTGGTTCCAATTCTTTCCTATTGTAAACAGTGCTGCAATAAACGTACATGTGCATGTGTCTTTATAGTAGAATGACATAATCCTTTGGGGCAAATATTTCATAACTAAAACACCAAAAACAAATGCAACAAAAGCCAAAATTGACAAATGGGATCTAATTAAACTAAGGAGCTTTTGCACAGCAAAAGAAACTATCCTCAGAGTGAATAGGCAGTCTACAGAATGGAAGAACATTTTTGCAATATACCCATCTGACAAAGGTCTAATATCCAGAATCTACGAGGAACTTAAACAAATTTTCTGCTCTTTTAATAGGGTTTTTTGGGGGCTCTTTTTAGATATAAAAATATATCTATCTCCAAATTTTAAGTGTGTGTGTGTGTGTGTGTGTGTGTGTGTGTGTGTGCTTCCATGCATATGCATTTACCTCTTTATCTAGAACATATGGACTTCCAGATTTTTATGCAAATCCATACGTTTCTGTCTGGCATCATATGGCTCTAATTTGATTAAAACTATCCAGTCCTCTAATGTGCTTCTTTGTTACATATTATCTAACTCATATGAGTGAGAATTCCCATTACAGAAGGGGGGAAAGGAACTTGCTAAAAAGTCCTTCTGCAGTTTTTTGGGGGTGAATGTAAGATGTGAAAACTTGATAAAAACATAAAAATTTACTTTATAATAATATTTTGAAGGCTCTGATATACCCAGTATTTTTGGTGGTATTTTATATTTTAATTCATAACTTTACACTAAACAAGATCCCAAAGTAGGAAAACATTGTGATAAAATTCTATGATTTTAAATATAGCGGGCAGCTGGAAAGAAAGTGGAAATGTGTGTGCTGATGTGAGGGGTGTGTTAGGGGCTTTCAGCTGTGAGTATTTTCAGTAAATATCTGCAAATATTATAGAGCACATGCCAAGGGAGAAGGATCATAAAGCTCATAGGCTCTCACGACATATTTTGTAATTTCCATTAGAAATCTCTAAAATAATTCTTATAGACAGGATCAGAGGCTCATCTAAACAAATGCTTTGGCTAACTCTGATGCCTTTTCCTTTCAATTGGGAGATCAAATATTGAATTTTGCCTCAAAGGTGGGTCCAATTCTGGGTGGCCCCAGGGTACAGACTAGATAGATGTTTGGTTTCGGTTGGGTTTTTCCCTTGTGGCAGAGAAACTGTAAAATTTATTTTCAAGATCCTTACTAGGGTGGCATGAACAGTGGATATGGTCACTCCATGAGGGACCTCACGAGGTGACTTTGGTCATGGGATTCCACCCAGTAATTTTGATTCGTCATGACAGACAGGTTCATATATATTTTTTTGGCACAGAGGTGGAATATACGCATAACCTCTCACACCATTAGAAGTTTCTTAATTATAGAAGGGCTGTGATTTTCGGGAGGAAGCTTAGTGTCAAATTCTTCCTGTCCTTTGATATCATTGAGAAGGTTTGCTGTAAGTCAGCATCATTGGTTTCGTCTCTGTACCTCAAAATTTGGCCCCAATCTAAAAGAAAGTTAAAAATATGAAAATCTACCTGCCTTGGAGAAACTGATGGAAATGGGAGTGTGTGCACACGTGGGCAGGTGCACAAAAACTCAGGCAGAAATAGATGCCTCTCAGGGAGTTGATTTGCCACTTGAGAGAGAATAAAGAACTGGCAATATCCAGATGTTATAATTCTGTTCTCAATGATACTACTGGCAGCTCTGGTGCTCCAAGGGAAAGGAAGGGAGCAGGTATCTCCCGTGGTGAAATCACGGAGGAGAAAGACTGAAGCCTATTCTTTGTTGCACTTCACACTGAGTGCTTTACAGAGCAGAGGCCCAATTAATGCTTGTGGAATTGAATTTATTGAATTGCACTGAAGGAAAAAGAGGACTCAAGGGCCTTGGAGACTTCAAGAGTATATTGCAAGAGGGTCAGTTTCAAGTTGAGACTGAAATTTTAAATATCTGGATTTGTCTGTTGTGAACTGGAGATACATATATAGATATAGATACATATTAAATGGTAAACAAATAACAAATATACATATTGAAACTGCTGAATATTTGGTATTGGACCATATTTATATATGATACGTGAAAGAATATACTGATTTTCAACTAACACTACTTTAACACATCTGAGTCAAAATTTATTTTCTTTCCTTTAAGTTTTTGTGAAATTCTAAATGATGATAACCAGGTAAAGTGATGAAAAATTGCGTATTTTTTAATTAAAATTCCTAATGGGAAAAGTTTATCCATTAAATTTGAAGAGTGAGTTAAACTATTTTTGAATCTAAATTAATATAAAAAGCCAAAATATTTTTGGCATTGGCAATTGGGATGCCTTTAGAATGTTCTCATAAATCAATGAAGATTTAAGATCTTCCTCAAATTTTGAAGATAAACTCGGGCTGTGATGAAGTGTGAAAAATTTCAGCATGTAAGTTGTTATTTTCATGAATTTATGAGTGTGTGAGAACATTTCTCTGCTAAATTAATTACAGCAATAAATACTACAACCAATAAAAAATGAAAGGTAAAAAAAATTGTCCTAAAATTTGTAAAATCAAGAAGAAAGGTCAGTGGATAAAAGTGAGATTTTGCTTCAAGAATAAAATATTCAGGGTAGTTGATAAAAATACTGTTAGGATCCTATTAAAAAACAAAAAGAATTGGGTAAAATTGGTTTCAAAATTGTTGTTGGTTTTCTTTCACTTTTTGTAAATACTGTACCAAGTATTTTTTTCTATGTTTCTCTAATTCTTGTAGTTCTTAAATAGTCCTTAATTTTTAAATCTATAAGCAAAGAAAAACAAAATTAAATTGCTTTACCTAAGTCTTAAGGATAAAAAGACAACATATACCTCCAGATTTTTTATTTTTAACTTCTGATATAACATGTGGACCTAGAACTAGTTTTCTAGTTAATTTAGTACTTTTAGTTCAAAATAATCAAAAACTGCTAAAAGATGAAGAGAGGCAGTATTAAAAGTAATATAAACACATCACATGATTTTTACTTATATTTTCTGGGGGAAAACATTAGGTCAATTACTTGTATCATTTTTAGATTAAATCTTTGAAAATATTCGGTATAGACATTTCAGAATGTAGGAAACAAAAATCTCTATTACAATGAATAATATGATAAAGTAAAAATGTTGCTTTGTTTTTCATATTGTTAAATAATATAAGTTAAATAGCGTATTAAGGACTACCTCATAATTTAGCAGCTGCTTTATCATTTCAGCAGAATGTTTTTTAGAATCAGTAAACAACAAAATAAAAGATGTAATTGCAATATCTTTAAAACACCATTTACACTGAAAAATACTGAATGAAATGCATTTAATGGTGAAAATTTTGAAATATTATTATAAGTGGAATGTTTGGACCCTTGGGACCACATACACATGACAGATGAAAAATATTAAACAAGGCATTTACCACAAAGAATATTTCCCCAACAGAAATTCAGAAAGGGGTCTGGTCTGATAGAGTAATGGGTTATATGAAAACCTTCAAACATCTTAATTCAGGAAGATGAATGTCAGGAAGCTTAGTGAGTTGGGAGAGTTTGACTTTGCTGACCTGAACATACAGCAATACGTATGTCAGTGGGACCAGAGAATATTCACATGAAAATGTGAATAAGCAAAGATGATGGGTCTTAGACCACCTTCACTTGCCTTTCCTTCATGTTAATAATCAGAAGAAGTTTAATCAATGAAAAAAATAAACCAACAACAGGCTTTAGATATAAATACAGAAGAGATGAGTAAAACTGTAGAACAAAACAGTGAAAAAACCTAGAATGAAACACTAGAATTAGTAACTATTTTGTTATCCATTGATAGAACTATCACAAAGCAATGTGTGTGTGTGTGTGTGTGTGTGTGTGTGTGTGTGTGTGTGTAGCTACAGATATGTTGACTTACCTACTACTGCTTTTTTTCAAAGATTATACTTAAACACAAGCGATGAAGTACCATTAAAGTATTTTTAGTATGAACTGATCCTTTTACATTTCCTCTTTTCAATGAAGTTGGATTGCATGAAGTGAATAAAGCTGCTTTACTTGATCTTATCAGCCTACAGCAGATGAAGAAAGAATTTCTAATGGCACCTACGTCATTGACTACAGTTGTTAGAGAAGTAGAGAAATAGAATTGTTGGTAAGTCACATGGCTCTTACATTGCTCTAATACGATGGCAGTTTTGGTGAGGATTTTGACATTTAATGAGTGCATAAGGGCAGAGCAAGTCTTTTAAGCCCATTTCTGATGAAATTGTAACCATGTAACTTCAGAATATGAAAAAAAGGGGGGGAATAATAAATTTCTTGATCAGATAATGCTGAAGGCATTAGAAGAGGCCAACATTGATATAGTTAATAAATACATTCTTTACACAAGTGTGTCACTATTGTTGGCCAGCATAAAAACTGTCCTCGCCCAATAGTGTTTCCTCAAACACTTGAAGAAGATAAAGCATAGTATTTCCAGTGACCTCCAACTTTCAGACTTAGATATAGATAAGCTTTTTGAATCAAAATCTTTGATCAAAGTTATGAATCTTGTTCTTGCAAAGCTGTGAGAAAACTAAGATGCTTCTAAATTTTAACTTAAAGTCAGTATCGTACGAATGCCAAGTTTAAAAATGGAACAATGTTCTACCTTACAGTTAGAGTTAGTATGAAATTAGTTCAGAAGAGACTGATTGGATAGTCACTTGTAAATGTGTTCCTGGATACACTTAGCCAGGAAGAATGATGGAGGAGCTCTTCTTTTGACTAATAACACTTTTCATGCTCTTTAGTATGTCTTTATATCTGTGTCAAATCTGAAATCAACGAGCTATGGATAAAAAATGGGCTGAATATTGGAAGATGCCAGTAAGACCCATTCCATTTAACCTTTCATTTGTGCCAAAATAATTTGTTTGAAATGCTGAATTCATGTGCTGAATAATTTGTTTGAAATGCTAGGCTCTAGATCTGGGGGAAGAACTAGTGAAAAATAGCCAGCTTTGGAGCTGGCAGGCTGAAGGGAATAAGAACATTTGGGCTAAAGTGAATCCCTAGGGAGGAATGGAGGCTTTTCAGGAAGGGAACGTCAGAGTGAAAAAAAGGAATTCTTTTTCAGGGCTAGGATGGATAACAAAGACTACACAAAGTAGGTAATAGAAATTTAAGTTTCTGAAAGATGACTTCCAGGAAGAACCCCCCACCCCACCTCGCTGTGTGGAGACATATCTTGGGGTTTAAGATATGTAAGAGGTCTGTGACGCTGCAAATTCTTTCTACCAGGCAATGCCTCATTGGATTAATCAGAGCCCAGCTGTGTGGAGGAGGAAAAGCTGGAACATCTGGGTGGGGGTTAACTGAGGGCCTGGTAAGCTGGCAACTACGGAGAGATAACATTCCTTCGGAACACCCAAGCCCACTGCCGTGGCAGGGAAGAAAAGGAGCTGGAGGCCATAAACCCTGGTCTTCCACTCTCATCAAATACATCCCAGTGGTGAATGCATGCCACCAATTTTTGTGAGAATCCTCATTTCTGATGTGCGTGTATTTAGCACGTACTATGTCTTCAGACGGCTCACGTTTAATATTTTCCCACATGGCTTTGAGATGCATCTGGGGGAAAATTGGTGCTGTCACCTTTCAGGATGAAGAGCAAATGCTAAATTTTAATTACAAGCAATATCAGGTTGTCTTTGAGAACATTGTTATTAACTTCAGTAAAACTTTCTGGTTCTTTTAAAACTCCTTTGCATGGTATCTCAGAATCACAATTTTTTAATTTTAAAAGGGATCATCGTGATGAGCTTATTCAACACTTACATTTTACAGGCAACAGAATGGAGGTCTAGGGGGATTAAGTGGCTTATTTAAGGTCATTTTCATAGAAATGAAAAAAAAATCTTGAACAAAATTTCTAGCTTTTATATTAGAGGGAAAAAGACCATTTCCTTATTCACTTCCCAACAAATCACTCACCCCGTGTCCTGAAGCTCAAGGCCTGCTCTCTTCCATGGGTACTCACATTCCCTTGATTCACAACTTGACAGTAAGTGGACTGGGGAGGAAAGTCTATTAAAGACTATGCTGTTTAAACATAGTGCTTACATTTTAGACACAGTAGGAATAACAGTAGAGAAAGCAATTAGCAGGAAGAATGTCAGGAAGTAAGTCTATGAAGAAAAACCACTACCTTTAAACAGTCAAAGAAAGCTTGGATATGTAACAGACTTTTGCCAATGAAGACATGATTAAAATAAATTTTGAGGTGGGCATGGTGTGGGGGGGTACAGTTAGGCTGGGTACAGTGGCTCACACCTGCAATCCCAGCACTTTGAGAGGCCAAGGTAGGAGGATCACTTGAGGCCAGGAGTTTGAGACCACTCTGGCAACATAGTGAGACCTTGTCTCTATACAAAAATTTAAAAATTAGCTGGATGTCCTGGTGGCATGTCTATAGTCCCAGCTATTCAGGAGGCCGAGGAGGGAGGATCGTTTGAGCCTGGGAGTTCAGGACTGCAGTGAGCTACGATTGCA
>NW_022436979.1:15458629-15496359 GCF_009761245.1 Sapajus apella | reverse complement strand
CAAAAAAAAAAAAAAAAAAAAAAAAAAAAAATCAGTCAGAAAGTTGCATAGAAAATACGGAAAGATGGAAAGATTCAGGAGCTGGGAGCCTGAGTGTGTACTGAATGAGGGCGCTTAGATCTACGTAACTGTGTGTGCTGAGATAATGTTTATCAACGGAATAGCTAATGATAAGTTAATTAGGATCTCTTATATAGTTTGATTCAGAAGGAAAGTTATTATTTGCCTCATGGAATGACCTGAGCCTTTATAGATGTTTTGCCAAAATACTAATTTTCTTTAGGCCCTCAGAAAAAGATAAAAAATCGTCAACGGCACATACTTACACAATACAACCACATTATTTCCACTGACGGGGAATGAAATCCAACAGTTAATATGTATTTATTAATTTAACAGCATATGCTAATGTGTTAAACCTAACCTCCTGCTTATTAGAATGAAATAAATGAATGTTATTAGAAATAACATTACAGGTCAAGCAGAAGATAAGCCTACACAATATTCTTGCTGAATAAATAAATAACTAGGGTGGATTGACTTTTCTAAAGGAGACATCAATTGAAACAAGTGATTAAAGTTGACAATGGAATTGTACAAATGACCCTAATTAATGAATTTTCTAATATTTTTCATGTTTATAAACATTAGCCCATGTTTATACAATATGTGCATAAATATGCATGCTTTACAACGGGTGGCATCTGTAACTGGATACAAATCGTGCTGCTCTGTGGCATCTGTGAATTCTGACATATCATTCTATTGTAAGCTGGAGAAAGTTCTAATTTCCCATTTTTTTTTCTGCCACTGACTTGGAGACCGTTGACTTGGCAAAGCCCCTAACCTGATCTCAGATAAAATCGACCATTTACAAGACATCAAATCTTCTGCAGCTTTGGATTAAGGATTCTGACCTTAAAAAAAAAAGTTCTACTTCCAATCACCTCTTCTGTTTGTAAATACGATAAACTGATGGCAATTTTGCTCATACTCCCTGACAGTAGTAAGATAATGTCACTCTTCAAATAAGTTCTTACTTATTGGTTACCTTTTGATGGGTTTATCAGCTGCCAACGAATAATGGAGAACTATTTTGGTGAAGCCAGTCACGCCAGTCCCATAAATGAGAATATCCCTGTGTGAAGTCTGAGCATTGCAGGTAGGTCTTCATGGCACAGGGTTCTGAGAGAATTAGAGCTACTTCCATGCTCTTACTTGTCTTCCCAGCCCTCATGTAATTATAGTAGAAAGTGCCATTACTCATTACCTCATGACTGGTATGAGGACAGGTGTATGGGCTTAGGTTAAAGGGTAGTGCTACTGTTTCATTAGGAACTCTGAAATTAGTAACATCATCCTTGCCCCATATCCTATTAACGAAGATCAGCTCCTTATCCCAAAACATGAGAAGCTCATGGTTGGTGGTGGTCTGTTTGCAGGTGTTTGGTTTTTAAAATTGTCTTTCCTTCTTACCTGCTAGAACTCATTTTTTTTTTCCAATTTCTCAAAAATGTAGACAGGATTAACTAGCCCGGTTTTTTCCCTCCTACATATAAAACACAACATCTTATGTGTTATGTGTGTTTATTGGTAGTTTTATAAGCACTAAAAATGCTTTGCTACATGTATTGTTCTCTAAAATATACATATTTTGAATGTATAGAAAAAATTATAAATTATTTCAAGGGTTTTGGTGAAATATCAGGATGGCTCTGTATAGCGTGGGACTGTCTTGTGTTGCCAAAATATTTTAACCTACAGCTGTGCTTTCCTATTCTGATTAAGCATTTAAAAACCAAATACAAATCAAATGTAGAAACAGGACCAAATACTAACAAAAGCAATTTTCTTTCATCTTCACAAGAATATTTCATTTGGAATTAGTAGTTTCATAAAAGCAGAAATATAAATGTCAATGAATTGTATATTATACAGATGATATTGCAGAAACAAAAATCTTTGCATTTATTGATACCTAATTTGGAAACCACAAAATACTGGATGCATCCTTAGAGGAATAGTGGTGGGGGAAAGCAGAGGTAGATACGTCTGCCTCTACACTTTTGAAATGTGTCTTAGATGACTATAATTTATTTGCTATATTATTATGGGTTAACGTTCAGGTTTATTCCATAGGTTTATAATTTTAGTGGGCAGAATAATGCAAAACAAGTCCAGAGTGTATTTTAGTGAGTAGAACCCCACTTGTTCTGTATTTTTTTCTTGGAGTTACATAAGAATGTAGACATTAATTCTTGCATTTATGGAACACCTTTTTTGTCATTTAAATTCATTTTTATTCAGTCTTTTTCATTTAAGCATGCTTCAATGTATTTATAATAAATGAGAATACATATAAACCTTCCAGAACATCTCTGGGAATACGGAATTATATTAATGACACTCTTAATGTCATTTATTTGACATGGGATCTGATTATGCCATTAAAGACCTAGTTCCTCTGATACTCACACAGGGATTAGAAATAACTGAATTGGGGA
Source organism: Sapajus apella (assembly GCF_009761245.1). Classification (NCBI taxonomy): domain Eukaryota; kingdom Metazoa; phylum Chordata; class Mammalia; order Primates; family Cebidae; genus Sapajus; species Sapajus apella. The sequence continues at coordinate 15,493,855 of NW_022436979.1, read as the reverse complement.
AACATCCCAGAAACTAGGAATAGTTATTTTTAAATTCAATGGCAGAATTCACACGTTTAAAATGGTACAATTCACAGTTCTTCCTCTTCTGGAATGTTAAATCTTGTTTGAGAGGAAATTTGTATATTCATGATAAATTAGAAAACAATTTAGAAGCAACCTATAAAATATAGTGTTTTGGTCTGTAAGTGCCATTCAGAACATGAAAAAAAAACTACTGTGGGCTCATGTTAATTCAGACAAACTTCATGGAGAGGGCAAATTTTGAGCTGCATATTTAAAATGTGCAGGATTTAGAAAGAGACAAGAAAAGACTAGGAGTGAATAGGAGCATGTGATGGGCCAAGGTGGCTGGGAGTGCCGTCAGAGGCCAGAAACCATTCCTCTTAGGATGCACCAAGAATGTTACAAGATTGAGAAAGTAAACTGGCACCAGTTCATATGGACCCTTAATGTGGGGTCGAGACTTTCAAATTTATTCTAATATGCAAAATAAGCTAATACAGATTTTTTTTTTTTTTTTTTTTTTGAGATGGAGTCTCGCTCTGTTGCCCAGATTGGAGTGCAGTGGTGCAGTCTCAGCTCACTGCAACTTCTGCTTCCCAGGTTCAGGTGATTCTCCTGTCTCAGCTTCTCCAGTAGCTAGGATTACAGGCATGCACTGCCACACCCATCTAATTTTTGTATTTTTAGTAGAGACGGGGTTTCACCATGTTAGTCAGGCTGGTCTTGAATGCCTGACTTAGTGATTCACTCACATTGGCCTCCCAAAGTGCTGGGATTACAGGCGTGAGCCACCACACCCGGCCTGCTAATAAGATTTTTAACAAATGAAATAAATGGTGAAAATGACTGTATTGTACAACCAACATTAAATAAAATGGTGACACTCAGAAACTAGGTAGTCAACTATTAAAAATGAAAAGTAAAATCATGACGGTAACTTAGAACAACAGTAGTATGACATGAGGAGAAGAAATAAAGCAGAAACTTTGTGAAGCATGTGTACCAGGACTCAGTGTCTACATGAGTGTGGCATGGGAGACAGAGGCAATGAAGTTGACTTCAAAATATGCAACTCATGAAAGCAAGGTAACATAGGAGACATTCATTAAAATAGAAAGTGTCTTAGTCTATGTTGGGCTGCAACAACAAAATACCACAAACTGTACGTAATTTGCAAAGAATAGAAATTTGTCCTTCACAGTTTTGGAGGCTGGGAAGTCCAAGGTCAAGGCACTGGAAGGTTCGGTGTCTGGTGAGAGTCCAGCCTCTGATTCCAAGATGATGTCCTGAATGCTGCAGCCTTCAGAGAGGACAAATGCTATGTTCTCACATGGCAGAATGCAGAAGGGTAAGAAGGTCGAATTCCCTCTGTTAAGCTCTTTTAGAAGGGTACCTAATTCTATACATGAGGAAGGAGTCCTCATGCCTTAATGGCTTAATCACCTCTTAAACAACCTCTCCTGTTTCCCCCATATTATCACACTGGCCACGCCTGAATTTTGGAGGGGACACATTCAAATCATAACAAAAAATTAGACAAAGGATTCATTTTTGATCATTACATATACTAGATTTGACCTTACAAACATGACCACCTGATTGGACATGTTCTGTAAACAACTGGAAATAAATTAAGGATACAGGCTTTGGCTGAAACTGCAGGTTTGATAATGAGGACATGGGTGATAGCTGACATGACAAGAGTGGATGAGCAATCTAAGGAATTTAAAGAAAAGCAGAGCAAGCGTAGAAAATCTGAGAATTTGATTTGAAGAGAAGTGGCAGAAATAGAAGCAAGAAAGGAGATAAAGAAAAAGAAAATAGGCTGGGCGCAGTGGCTCAAGCCTGTAATCCCAGCACTTTGGGAAGCCGAGGTGGGCAGATCATGAGGTCAAGAGATCAAGACCATCCTGGCCAACATGGTGAAACCCCGTCTCTAATAAAAATACAAAAATTAGCTGGGCATGGCGGCCTGTAGTCCCAGCTACTCGGAAGGCTGAGGCAGAAGAATTGCTTGAACCCGGGAGGTGGAGGTTGCAGTAAGCCGAGATTGTGCCACTGCACTCCAGCCTGGTGCCTGGTGAAGGCATGAGACTCTGCCTCAAAAAAAAAAAAAAAAAAAAAAAAAAAAAAAAAGAAAGAAAATAGGAAAGATATGAGGATGGCTAAGAGCAGTCCAGGAAGAGGCTGTGAAGGAGGAGATCATGGCCTCAAAAGCTGCAGACATGGCGGGTGCTGAGTATTAGGAAAGACCGTCTGGATTTGTACTACAGGGGTTGTAAATATTAGATTAAATGGATTGTTTAGGGAGGGAATCATTTAATGCAAATGTTAGTTTCTTAAGATGACAAGGCTTCAATTTATATTTTAGATGCATTTTTGTCCTATTAGGGAACCGGTAGCCAACTCCTCCGTTTGTTTCTTATTAGAATTTAGCAGTTCAGATGAACTAATTTAAGTTTTTGAGCTTACGAACAGCTGCAACTTTGTATTTAAATTTCATCTGCTCTCTGTCCTACTTAATGTTCCAGTAACAATCCATCTTACTTTCAAGTCTGACAATTTCATAAGGGTATTGACCACCCACAGAGAGTATGCCTTCAAAAGGGAAAGCCCTTTAAGAGCTGTGTTGAGTGAAGCAAAAATGCTTAGACTGTAGTCAATACTATTAGAACTGAACTGGGATAAGAGTGCAGTGATTCAGAAGAATTAGTTCCATTATTTTTACTGATGCTTCAGGAAAGTAATAGCATCCAGGAAAACAATAGAATTTAGGGCACTGTGATGGTCATTGGGTTACTATGCTCCGTTGTTGAACAGTCCACTAAAATGTTTCAGTAAAAGTGCAGTTAAACACATAGAACTGAAAACTGCGCCAACCCTACAGACACTAATGATTTTCCATATAAATGGTTGGGGCCCCTTTAAGTAAAAATAATGAACAAGACTATATTCTACTTGCTTTATAACAGACAATTCTGATAAGAAGTGATTTTATTCTAATAATAGAGTGGGGACACAGTTTAGTCTAACACGTTAGAATAAATTGCTTGATTTTAATAATCTTAAGTGCAATTTTTAAAAAAAAAACCCACAAAGAATATTGACATTTAGAAACCTTTTAATAGTAGCATAATTCCTATATATAAAGCTAAGATAGTAAGGGATCTATTTTTTTCTTCTTTCAACTGAGCTGCTTTGTATTTTAGCAGTTTTTTTTTTTTTTTCTTTGAAAACCAGATTCCTATTTATACATATTTCGGAATCAGGACAGTACTCCTTTAAATTAAGTCTGTTCCTGAAGTGACCCATATCTGGCCATCGGGTAACCTGTATCAGGTAGTACCACATGTTCACAATCAACCCCAGCATGCACCCCTTGGGCTGATAACTAAAATGTGACAATTCTGATAATTAAACCACCTAAAGCCAGCGGCTGATGTCTTGCATTAATTCAAAACAGCTTAAGGTGAAACAGCGCACTATCCAATTACCAGAAACATGACTACATACGCTGTCAACCATGTTGGCATGGCTTTCCTCAGATACACCGAACCTGATACCTGACAAAAACTGTAATTTAAACAAATGGAGGGGGTGGCTGATGGATTGTAGCCTGTTTAATCTAACTATTAGTCCCTCTGAAGACTTCGCTTGATTAGCAAGGCTGAGTAGGTCAGAGGATGACATTTTCCAATCAACCTAACATTCACAGAGAAATTATATTTTTCTGTATCATTCATTAAGAGCTAGTGGAATTCAGATTTTTGGCTTATAAGGAAGATCCCAATTAATTAAAATAATGAAGAAGAAAAATAAAAGCAAATTGCTTTTATATTGGGGTTTAGTTTTAACATTTATATGCATAGATTCCATCAGCAGTAGAGGATGTTAAGAATTTCAGCACTCTTCCCAAAATGCAACCGGAAAATACTACAATGGAAGGCACAGTTCCAAGGATTATATTTTTCTGTATCTTTGTTGTTCAAAGCAAGAGCAGTCATGAAGAATATCATTAATTTCAGATTTAATTTGTAATTAAGGCCCATTCAATTAGATGGTTCCCACCTCTTCTCTACCATAACTACCACGATCATTAAATAGTATTGATTGTATGTCAAAAACTGCCTCAAAATGCATACCATGTGTATTAGGCTCTTCTTGAATTGCTGCAAAAAAATACCTGAGGCTGGGTGATTAATTTTTTTAAAAAAGGTTTTATTCCTGTTTACAGTTCTGCAGGCTATACGGGCAGGGTGGTGCCAGCATCTGCTTCTGGTGAGGTCCTCAGGAAGCTTCCAATCATAGCAGAAGGGAATAGGGAACCAGCATATCGCATGGTGAGAATGGAAGCAAGGGAGCAGGCTGGGAATGGGAGTGCCACACACTTTTAAACAACCAGATTCCACGTGAACTCACGCATCACCAATGGGATGGAGCTAAGACCTTCGTGAAGGATCCACCCGGTGATCCAATATCCCCCACCGGGCCCCACCTCCAACACTGGGCATTACATTTTGGCATGAGATTTCGAGGGGACAAACACCCAAACCATATCACCACGTAAGCGTAGTGTGATGGTTCATTTAATGTGTCAACTTTAGTGGGCTAAGGGACGCACAGGTAGCTGATGGTCTGTGAGGATGTTTCTGGAAGAGATCAGCATTTGAATCGGTGAACTGACAAAAGAAGATCCTTCTCGCCAGTGAGAGTGGGCATCATCTAATCTCTTCAGGGCCCAAATAGAACAAAAAGGTGGAGGAAAAGTGAATTTTCTTCTGTCTGAGCTGGAACACACATCTCCTGCTCTTGGACATTGGCACTCCTGGTTCTCAGGCCTTCAGACTAGAACTGTGACTTACACCATTTCCCCCTCCTCTGATTACCCCCTGCCTCAAGGTCTTTGGACTGAATCACACCAACAGCTTTCCTGGTGTTTTCAGTTTGCAGATGTCAGGTTGTGGGACTTCTTAGTCTCCACAATCACATGAGCCAATTCCTGTAAATCTCCCTCTCTCTCGCTCTCTTACCCCCTCCCCCCCAATGCTCACATGCAGATGTATATTCCTATCGAATTATGTTTCTCTAGAGAACACTAATACAGACAGTGAATTTAATCTGATTTGAATTTGTTATTTTCATGGATTATCTAAACATTTATGTACAAGCCTAGGCTCTATCAGAGTGCAGGTTGGGAAATGATAAACTAAAATTGAGACTTGGCCAGGCAGTGGCTCACACCTGAAACCCCAGCACTTTGGGGGCAAAGTTTGTGGATCACTTGAGGTCAGGAGTTCAAGACCAGCTTGGCCAACATGGAGAAACCCCATCCCTACTAAAAATACAGAAATTAGCCTGGCTTCGTGGCGGGCACTTGGAACTCCAGCTACTCGGCGGGGCTGAGGCATGAGAATCACTTAAACCCGGGAGGCAGAGGTTGCAGTGAGTTGAGATCACTCCACTGCACTCCAGCCTGGGCGACAGAGCAAGACTCTATCTCCAAAATGAATAAAAAAATAAAATAAAATAAAATAAATAAAATAAAGCCTCCTCTGGGAAGCTGTTTAGGACTATTATGTATGAATTTTATTGCTTGCCATTTTTCTTATGTGTACATATATAGTGAATGTATGGTAGGCATGAAATAGCCAAAAGTTAAATTCTCGAGGTCCTTCAATAAAGGGAATATCCTTGATAGTTTAAAGGAGGAAAAGTGATCTGAATTCAAGATTTTTGTACTGTAAAGGCTATTCTAGGTTGTTCCCCATTTTGAAGCTGCATTTTATCTTTAAAAAGCCAAGGGATATAAAATTATCCAATGTATCCTGGAGTCTGAGAGGCTGATCAGAGAGTGTGCAGAAGAGATCCACTGTTCTTAGATATGAAGCACTGAACTTGAAATTTTGTAGCGAAGAATGTTGGAAGAAGGCAAATGCCCTTAGAAATACTATAAGCAGTTGTGGTTGCAGCCAGGAGTTAAAGCATGATTCAAGGAAGCATTCATTTTAATGAAGATTGGATAGACATGCACAGAGAAAGAGAATGAAGAGAACTAAATGGGGAAAAAATGAGAAGCAGAATAGTCCTGTAGCCACCTACTAATAGATTAAAGTTATCATTAATTTCCTAATAAAGAGAAATTGGAAATAGTCATTAGAAATCAAATGTATTTTGTCAAGCCTATCATTAAGCTTACATTAACAGCCCAGTAAATACATTTAGTTATTATTAATGCATACCCTAAGGTTAAGTTCTGGCTATAAAATTTCTTTCTTTCTTTCTTTTTTTTTTTTTTTTTTAATCACACAAATACATGTAAAGATAGCCATTTAATTTGTGAAGATCCAACCGGTAACTGAAGCTTAGAATCTGGGATTCAGAAAGAAAATTTTTTTTCTAGTGTTCCTAGTGCCCATTATAACCAGTCTATCAGACCAGCACTTAGGGGAAATAAGGTGAGCAGGAAGAGAAACTTTTTAAAGTGCACTGAAGAAGAACTCATGAAATAAAACAGGAAAGTATTTAAAGTATTCACTGGGTTCTTAAGAGCCAAGTTTCGTCAAGGTAGCTATTTTCTCTAGCTTCCAGATTTTATTTATGTTGGCTCAATGGAAAACTTTCCTCATGGTAAAGGACATTCAAGCAGGTGTCAGGCACTAGGAATAATGTCAGATATTCATTACCCAATTTAGAAATATCACTGAATTAAAATTGAATTAAACTGAATTAAAACTGATCATTAACCCAAAGTTTATTAGTAAGATGTAATATCAAAATTAAACTAGTAACAATGTAAGATTTTTAAACAAAATTTTTAAAATTACTTTTAAGTTTTAGTTTGAATACAAAATGAAGGCATGTGAAATTAGAAAAAAAAAAACTAAGAGATTTTTCTTAATGATGGTAATAGATAGCTGAATATTAAGTTCATGTGCATAATATAGTTGATTTGCATCATATATTAGATATGTAGAATATGTATAAATTATTAACACTGAGTAAAATAGAAAATCCAGAGAAATGCCAAGAATCCGTATGATTTAAATGTATTTAATTAATGATTTTCATGTATTGAACTAATATTTATTTCAAAACTTTGCTTCAAATTTAAAATACATTTGTAGTTCATTTAATTTAATATCTAGCTACTTTCAAAAATTTTAACAAAAATTAATAAAGAAAAACTTGTAGAGGCTGGGCACCATGGCTCACGCCTGTAATCCCAGCACTTTAAAAGGCCGAGGCAGGCCAATCACCTGAGGTCAGGAGTTTGAGAGCAGCCTGACCTATATGGTGAAACCCCGTCTCTAATGAAAATACAAAAATTAGCCAGGCATGGTGGTACACTAATTCAGCTACTCAGGAGGCTGCAGCGGGAGAACTGCTTGAACCCCGCAGGTCGAGGTTGCGGTGAGCCAAGATCGCGCTACTGCATTCCAGCCTGGGTAACAGAGGAAGACTGTCTCAAAAACAAAACAAAACAAAAGAAAAAAACACCCAAGAAAAACAACAACAACACAAACAATGGAAGGAGAAAATGTTGCCAGATTTCTTTTCCAGCAGGTTGATCTACCTATTAAAATGTTCATATAAGAAATGACTTGCCTAAAAACACATGTATGGAACTGCACTTTCAAATCCGTATTTAGAAGATTAACCAGCTTTTAAAAATTAAATTTATTCTTCAAATATTTTATCTCTAAAAATGGCCCAGTGAAAATACATCATATTATTATGTTAACATGAGATATAGGAATAGCTAATAGAAAAGTATTACGTAAGTGGCATTTAATTTTTGAAATATTTAATTTTTGAATTTGTAGTTTCATCTTAAGATGCTATTTGATATAAACATTGGTCCCTATGCATTATTTTTACGTGAGTCAAATGAAATGGAGATGTAGCTATGGGAGTGATGTTTTTGTATGCCCAAGTAGAGGTTGTGTTTCTTAAATTCTAGTCAATGGTCTTAAAATCTTGAATCTCTTCAAAGTTTTTGAACTTGTAGAGCTTTTGCTTAGACTGTGGGACTGAGTGAAAAACTTTCAATGATTGCTAGTGAGCATTCTCAGAAGCAAGTAGCTGCTCAGAACAAGGGGAAAAGAAATGCAACTTGTAATGCTTATACATTATGTAAAAAGCAATGTGAAAACATTTGATAGTTATATTGATCAATGAAGAAAATTAAGAAAAATTTCACATGATGCCCCTTTGACACCAAGATCTAGAAAGTTTGTAATTTTTTAAACAAAGAACAAACAAAAATAAGATTTAAAAACTGTTTTCCATAAAAGCATTTCCAAAATTTTTAGAAAAATTAAGAAAACATTTCCATAAGGAAAATTCCTCTCAGTGAAAGTCTCAGATCAAATCATAATAGATGAGGGAATAATATCAAAGGAAAATTTTGAGGTCAGTGAAGTAACTGAAACAATGCTTTGAATTGTAGGATTATTTAAGAGATAGGCAGATGTTATTTTAGATGATTTTGCTAGTATTTCGACAACTCAAGGAACAGGGAAAAAAATCTAAAGACTGAAAAGGTTAGATTTTGGTTTTTAAAAGAAAGGTATAAAATTGAATATTATCCAGCCATTGAAAGAAATAAAATCCCGATACATGCTACAACATGGATGAATCTGAAAGCATTATGCTGCTAAATAAAACAGACACAAAAGGACAAATATTGTATTATTCTACTTATATGAGGTACATAGAATCGAGAAATTCATAGAGACAGAAAGTAGAATAGAGATTTCCTAGGGGCTATGGAGAATGGAAAGTTAGTGTTCAATGGGCAGAGTTTCTATCTGGGATGATGAAAATGTTAAGGAAATAATGGTGAGAATTACACAATCCTGTGAATGTACTTAACGTCATTGAATTTTATACCCAAAATGGTTAAAATAATTTTTACATTATATATATATTTGTTATATAAAACAAAATTAGAAAAATTTCAAAAATAAAGGGGAAATTCTTAGTAATTCAAGTCAGTTTAGCATGCATTATTCCTATGTATTCAAGACAGGAGACCTTGAACTAACCAGACTAACCACATAAACTGGTTACCTGGGATGCGAAGTTCCATGTGATGTCCAATTGCCACATAAACTTATCAGTATGCCATGAAAAAGCCATCAATTCATTTAGAATTCCATGTAAATAATTAGAATTGTTCCACAGAGTTTTGTCCAGAGAATACAACTATTTAATATATTTATCAAAATGTGTTACTTCCCCAAGCGACCAGGATGCAGACTCCCATTCATCAATGAGGACCTTGCAATTGAACATGCTTCCATTCATTTCTTCTGGCTACCAGAAAGCTCAAACAAAATATGATGGTCAGCAACAGACTCATCTTATGTTTGGCATATTTCTATTCTTCCTGGCATTAATCTTCCACTTCTATTTATAGTTTATTATTTCACTGTGGGATTTAAAAATTGTATATTGCTTCCAATTCTTTGTGAAAAGACGTGGGCTGTAAATTCACAACAATGTAAAAATAGTTTGATTAGTGACATGGTATCTAGTATGATGGGTATAGGCATTAAGTTTGCAGAGCATGGCTAACATGCATGATTTGAATGAGCTGGTGGACCTCTCTTCAGTTTGACTAAACACACACACACATACACACACGTGTGCACCCACACAGTTTCTTAGCACAGTGTTTTGGTATTAGCTCTTTGGTTTCTTTTCTTGGGGAGTTTACAGTTCAGTCAGAGGAATAAGCTTTTTTTCCCCACCATTTGAAATGTTAGATGAACTAAACTGGTTATTAAAGAAGAAAAAAAAAGATTAGTTGCAAAAAGATAATATTTAGTAACCACAACTTCTTCTGAATGCAAAATGAAACACAAAATATTCCATTCCTTTGAATAGGGACAATCCCCCAGAAATATTTATATATTAAAAAAATTAAAATTTTAATTGAAAAATTGTTCTATCCAGGGTGGGCTGCTGTTAATTTGACATTGGTGATTGTTCTGAAATCACTCCCTACTCTGTTGGCCTGTTTCTCTTAATCATACCTTTTGAGAGCTTAATCTGATGATTGTAAGTCATTACTTCTATGCTTGGTGACTATAAGTTACATCTCCCATTTTTAATCTTCAAAACTCAATCTATTGAACCAATTTAGAAGAAAGTGTTGGACTAGCTGAATGGACTGTGAAATTATTACTGAAGCCCTTTCTGGCAACAAAAGCCTAGAGTTAATTATATGGAAATATAAAGTTTAGAATTAGAGGAGACCTTAGCAGTAATTGGTTTTAATCCTCTGATTTTATAAATAAGGCTTTTGATGCCAGGTGTCTGAAGTCTAACTAATGAGGGGCAAAGTTGGGGTTAAAAACCCAGCTTTTTTGTTTTCCCGACTGAATTATGATGTACTTGAGAATGGGTGTCCTCCTGTATCAGTCTTCACTCTCAAATTCCGAGAAGTGGGCCTCTGTGGCAGACTGCGGGGGCCCCAGTGCTAAGAACAGCTCTTTCCTCTGGAACACTGAAATTGACATTCCAACACTGAGAAAATAAAGGCTCACTCCTTTCATTTCTCATTTAACATTTCCTTCCTGCAGAAGCCCAAGAGTACACAAAGTGATGAGGAACAAACGTAATGAATGAATTCCCAGCTCCCATGTAGAGGAATAATTAATCCATTTGCTTCTCATTTTGATTCTGCACCTCCCTTAAAATTTATTATTAGAGTCTAGCAGATGCCCTCTACAAAGGGTTTTCCTCATAATGAAGTCAGAGCCTGGAGAGTCAGGGTATTGCAGCTGAACTCTGCAGGCAAACGGGGGGACTGCAGAAGTCCTTGAAAACATATGTTCTTTTTACTAAAACCTTGAACTTCCAGAATTAACTCGAAATTACACTCGAGTATTTTCACCCTGCAGTGTTTGACTTTCTGAACCGTGTGCATGTTTTTCTCTCAATCAAAAATGTACAAAATCACAGAAGTTGCATGAATGTGAGGAATAATGCAGAAGCTAATTCTAATTGAGAAGACTGTCATTAAAAGTTGGAAACTGAAAATTAGGCGATTCTTATGGTCTAGATGCCCAGCAAGGAGATAAATATATCAATCGTTTGGCTTCTATGCTATAATTTTTGCAACCACTTCATTTGGCTGTTAATGTTAGAAAACCCAGGCAACCCAAGGGTTAACATCTGGTGTTTTTGTTTTTGGCATCGTCCCTGTCATAGTTCTGTTAAGTCTCCAGGAAACACACTCCGTCCCACTCCTATTTCATTGGTTTGTCACAGTTTTAATATGTGCTGCTAATGCTAATAAAACTAAAGCAAAACAAGCCAAGGGGGTCAAAAACAAAGATCGATTTCCAGATCTAGAATATCATTCAGGACCTGAATAATAGTGCTTTGAACATAATATGTGGTCAACAGATATTACTCCTTTCTTTCTGGCTTCAAATATCACTTTTTCCTGATATTTGAAGACAGATAAAATGAACATTTGAAGACATGAATAAATATATTCGTGTTCATTTTGTTTGTCTTCTGGACTACTTCTTTTAACTTATTCTCCTTAACTGCCTTTTTTTCTTTAACTTGTCCCTGTGAATTACTTTCAATGAGTTTCTTTCTTCTTACTGGTGTTAGGTTTAGTAAATTAGTGAGAAGTAACATAATGGATTAAATCATCATACTTGCCTCTAAATGATTTTAAATCCCCTTTCCCAAAGAGTATCTTAAATTGTGCAATTCTTGTAATCAGACGGTCAGGGAATAAATCTTCCAGGGAATGTGGAGTTAAAGTAGAGATGAATTATCCCTAAATGGATAGAGTGGTGGACTTTCATGCCTGGGATTTTCCCCAGAATTCTAGCTTCAAATCTAAGGCTATTTTATGATATATTAGCTCAATGGGTTATTCTTACTACATACTTAAATGCACTTTGGTCAAATAACAGAATGATAAGCCAAAACACAAACAAGCAAAAAACAAACCCAAAACATGACTCTTATGTTTCAGGAACAGAGGAACTGATCTGACCCTAACCTCTATTAGAGCCACGGGAGCTGGCACTGGAAGTTGGCCATAGGCGGAGCCCTGCACATATGCTTTGTAGATTTTATTGATTTTTGACACAAGAAGAAGGCCTTGTCATTTGCCAGGTGAACTGGAACTCCTTTGTGAGTTTATATGAATTTTTAACTAAAGTAAGGGTCTCTTTCTACATATATATTTTCTGATCTGTTTTCAAAGGGTAGGAGATAGAGCTTATCAAATATTTTTTTTTTCAGCACCTCAGGGATTATTGTAGTTGTTGACTATTTTCCTGCATTCTATCACCTTGTCAATATCACCATTTTCACTACTTTTACTATGTTACTGAAAATTGGATAATAAACTTGAGTACAGTAAGTTAACTTGTCATTATTTTTTAACCATATATTAGTCAAAATGATAAACCAATTGATGAAATGATAATCACACTTTAATTCCCCTATGTCTTTTGTTGTTTTTCTAAACCTTCTTCTGTATCAATTTTAATGGTTAATATTCACACATTTATTTATTAACATTTACATATGTATTATTTGCATGTGTTATTGATATTTGTATATTTGAGTGTTCATTAAATATTTAAACAATTTTCCTATCAGTTAATCTACCTTATATTTCTAAAAAGTCAGGAATGTCATCTCTGTTTTATAAATCAATAAGACCACAATCACCTGTGTAGGTTATCACTGGATAGCAAACTTGCTAACTTCCTCAGTTGGAAAGGAGAGAAGGAATAGAGGAAGGTGCCTTTGGCTGGTATAGGTCAGGAATCAACATGAGGCAGAGTTTAACAACGTTTCAATTATGAAGTGAATGAATAATATTATGAAGTCTCATGAAAATTATAATAAATTATTTCAGAGAACAGGAAGGGCAATGCAAATGAAAATCCCATAATATTTATCCCATCCCCATTGACTATGCAAGAGTTGAATTCTGGAAAATTAACTTAGACACGCTAAAATGAAGTTCACTTATTTTATTTTTAAAATCCAATCTGAACATGTTAAAAAAAAACATTTTTTTTCTTAACTTCGGTATGTGCATGACGCTTGCAGGTGGTGATATTTGACAGATCACTTTGGACTGCACCATCAGCGAAGTGCCACAAGTGTGTCTACTAATTTTAGGAGAGAGAATATGAGTTCAGGGCCTCTGCTAAATATCGCAGAAGTCACATCTGGGGTTTCTTCCTAATGATCTCTAACATTCTATGAGTTAGAGGAATACAAGATATTTTAAAGAAAATAAAATTTACCTAATTAACTATTGTTATTGTTGTATACAAAATTTTAAAAACCATGTTTTATCAAATTTAAATGTTACTGCAGATATTAAACACATTTCCATGAGAAGAGATTATGAGCAGTGTCAGTGACCAGGCACCTCGTTCTCTAAGCTGGCAGCGATTTTCCTTCACTGCTTCTGTCAGTTCTACCTAGTTTTTAGTAGACTGTAGCTACTGCTGGGAGACATGAGAAATTTCCTTTGCTCAAAATCAGTTAAGAAGGTCACTGAAAACATTTAAAATGTGGTTGGAGGTAATTTCTGTCACTGAAAACTCCTCAGAGAATTTCTTTTTTCCATCTTCCTTCCTTCCTCCCCCCCAACCTCTACTTTCTCTCCCTGCCTTTACTTTCTTTTTGCCTGTAATGATTTCTCAAAAAAACAGCAGTTCATTACACAAATGGTACTGAATATTATTCTTCTGAATTCATGTCACTTGACAGTGCTGATTTCTGTAGGTTGGCCCATATATTTCTGCACGTGGACTCATCAAATAGTAACAATCTTGCTCTTCTATGCCAGAGAGAAATTTACTGGGATAATGCACACACAGTATCATGGAGCTGCAGTTGATTCTTAACTGTGAAAACAGAATAGACTAGAACTCTACCCTTCCACTAGGGTGATGCAGCCTGCCAGGGACAGAGGCAACACTGATTAGGTCACAGACAAATAGACAAAGAGCATTCATAATCTATATAGATAGAGAGGTAGGTAGATAGATGAGTAAGTAGGTAGGTAGCTAAGTAGATACGTAGACAGACACCCAGACAGGTAGGTAGATAGGCAGACAGGTAGGTAGATGGATAGATGGATGCATGCATGGATGGATGGATGAATAGATGATACACAAATGATAGACAGATAGATGATGTGATAGATGGATAGGTAGATAGAAGGATTATATATAGATAGATGAATGTATGGTTAGACAGATGAGCCATCATCTTATTAAGAAATAAATAAGGAAACCAACATTTTATAAAATATTAGAAAAAAAAGCTTCTTTGGGACTATATTTAAGGTATACTCGCAGCATTTACAAGTGTGAAAATAAAGGAGCAACAACCAAAAAAATAAAGATCATAACCAAAACAGCATTTCAGAGTAGAATGATGTGCTACACCATGAAACTAAAGAGCAGGTCAATACACAGACATACTAGACTATCCGTGTTGTACTGCTAAGAACTTTCCCCATTTCCTTCGTTTATCCCTCTTCTCTCTTCCCCTCCTTTTCCTGGCCCCCCCATTTTCTTTCCTTTCTCCCTATTTTTCTATCAATCTAATTATAAAATATGTTACCTATATACATACCTATCTATCCATTCACTGAAATATGATGATACACAGTCTTGTATATAAGTTAAATACACAGCCGGATGTCCATCATTCTCAAACTAGGTTCAGTCATTTTCAGTGAATTCTTTCATGATCTTCATATGAGCAGATAATTAGAATGGGTGAAGCCTACCTAAGGACTGAACAATATGTCTGGTGCCTACAATAGATCCACCCAGTAAGTGACAGCTCTTATGTCAGCTGCCTCATTTCAAATTAGTAATGCCACAATGTGCATCAAGAACCTTAAACAACTTTAGCAGGAATGACAGAAACAGCCATATGCCTAAACTAGGCTCCTTCCTTTCCACACTATCAGCAAACCCTGTCTTTAGTCTGGGCAATCCACATCCATCTGGAAGACTGCATTTTCCAGCCTCCATGAAGAAGCTGTGCCTATTTGACAAGCTCTTGGCCATTGGTGTATAAGCAAAGCAGCATGTGGTACTTCCTTACTGCCTTCTTAAAGGAAGGGCTGACACCCTTCTTTGTTCCTTCCTCTTGCTATAGGCCTGGAAGAGAGATGTGATGACTGGAGCTCCAGGTGCTGTCTTGGACTTGATTCAATACCAGAGGGGTGGATGGCTAAAGGGCTAGAAAAAAATCCCAATGACATCATGGAGCTGCTATGCCTCGGGATTTGTCTTAAGTGAGAAAAATCAATCCCTGTATGTTTAAGTCACAATTTTTTGGCAATCTCTTGATATGGATAAACATAAATGCTGACTCATAGAGTAGGTAAAACTAAATATATTTTTTCAGTTAGTATGAAACAAAATATAGCTATAAAAAAGCATCTGCTGTAATTGGTTTATTTTGTATCTTCCACCCTTATTTTTTAATATCTAACTTAAGTTGCTTAGATTTAATAAAATAAATGTTGCATTTAAATTTGTCATTCAATATTATTTTCAGCATGGATTAATATTATGTATCACCTTTATTCCTCAACTCAAATCCCACTTCACACATAAAGTCTTAGAAGAGGGAAAAATTGTTAAGTCCTTCTAAACTCCAACAGCACTTAAACAAGCCATTCCTTTGACATGTATATTTTTAAAAATTTCACTAGATCACAAACTCCTGGAAGGCAAGATCTGTGTATGTTACACAGCTCACAGGAAAATGACTGATATTCAATGGGTTTTAGGTAAGTGTTTATTGATATTTCTGGTTATATATATATATATATATATCTTATATAAAATACAGTTTCCAATAACTCTGAGACAAGGTAAAATTATTATTAATAATATAACTATTTCTTTATTTTTATTTTACCAGTTTCCTTCATAGTTCCAACTATTTCCTAAAGAAGAAATATAAAGGCCTAAAATATATGACCTTGCAAATCAAGGAGAATAAAATCTATGAATATCTGAAGTCCTAAAACTTTTAAATGCTATTAATAAAGACATCAAAATTCTGTTCAAAATACTTTGCATATCTAATGTTCTTAACAAAACATGCATTTCAAGCAGAAGTTTTAAGGGTTTTAAATCACAGATTTTCACAGCACTTCCTTCCGGCAGCTGATGAAAATTGGATAATATACAATCAGAACACTTTTTCTACACATTTTAAATTGATTGAAAAATAGAAACAGATTTAACATTCAAAAAAACACATTTGCAACCGTTATGTAAAAATGGCTTGATCTGATTTAGTAGATACTAGGTATAGAAACTTGGAGCTGACAGCATTCTTTGGGATGTTTTAAAACAGAGGAACCGTATTACAGCACCCAAGCTGCCACTCTCTCAAAGTAAGTGCCTCTGACTCACAGTTTGAATCTTCCACAAGGTCTATCATAAAAGAAAACCTTCCACTTAATGAAAGGTGTTCCTCATATTTCATGGTTGGTAAAAGTCTGCCATTAAATAGGTTATAAATAGTTTCAAAATAAAAACATAAAAGTAATAAATTGCCAAACGTGCTATATGGAATTACAAATTTGCATAAGATTTGAAAGTTCAACATTTACTACGTTCTTCAATATGATATATAACTGGGTGATTGAAAAATAACTAGATAGCCATTCAAGTTGTCAGGCTGCATTAACCAGGTGTATATTCAAAGAAAATAAGTAACAAACAAGAGTATTTGTCTTATATCATGCTTACTAAGCTATCAAGGCATTGACTCCATGGCCAGAAATATAGTCCAGAGAACATCATACCTGTAAAGAGGAGGCATATTTATGGCCAAATATACCACATTTACTTTCAATGCTGTTTTGCTTAAGTAATTCATTCTTTTCCAAATGTAAGGAAATATGAGACAGTTTCTTCTGCATGTTTTCTGTGGGGTGCTTGGGCATATTCAAGTTATTATATGTTTTTCATAAAGCCAGGTAATGATAGCTGAAATGTAAATCACTGTTTGCCAGAGTAACTGAGAACAGAAGCTCCAGAATGAAGAAAAAGTCTTAACTTCTCCCCCCAAATAATATTTTAAGGCCTCTCTATTGGCGTATGTGTACCAAGCCAGGGCTCTGAATGTAGACTCCATGCAGGAAATTCCATCTACCATGGCAAGGAAACTCAATGTGTTGTCTTTTGACTTCTTGAGAGGGAGAAATTTGTGAGTAAAGGGAACAAGCTTTTCCTACTATAAGACATTTTCTAATAAAAGTATGGTTTGTGCTATGCAGTTTATTCCTCAAAGGCACATTTAAATCCTGTCTTAGAGAATGGAGAGGTAGGTCGTATAAAGACTTACAAACTGGAAAAAAAAATTCATAAAGAAGAAATAACAACATTACATTTGAAAAGATAAACTGAATATTAAAAATATTGAATAATGAAGGTAAGTTTGGACTATAGGATTCTCTAACAAATCATGATTATTAAGATTTATAAATAGGATGGCCAGGCCATTTATTACAAAAGTGAGGATTATTATTATTTTTTTTTGAACAGAGTATTGCTTTGTCACCTAGGCTGGAGTGCAATGATGCAATCTCTGTCCACTGCAACCTCTGCCTTCCAGTTTCAAGCGATTCTCCTGCCTCAGCCTCCCAAGTAGCTGGAACTACAGGCGCCCACCACCACACCCAGCTATTTTTTCTATGTGTAGTAGAGACAGGGTTTCTCCATGTCGGCCAGGCTGGTCTCAAACTCCTGACCTCATGATCTGTCTGCTTTGGCCTCCCAAAGTGCAGGGATTACAGGAGTGAGCCACCAGGATATTTTTGAGAGTGAAATTAATAATGGGCATTAACTGGGACTACATTAGGCAAACAGGAGACATAGCCACCTTATTTACGAGAGATTGGTGGATATTTTATTTGGCTAGATTTGAAGATGATGAGATGTCCTTTTATTCTACCAAAATGCAAACAGAGACTTGTTGCAATTATTTTGTCTATCACTAAAAAACATGACAAAACAGAAGCACTTCAACACATGGCCATGATGGAATAACTGGCCCTGGATGTGTACTCCCATCCTAAACAGCAATAGAGCTGGACAAAATCTATATGATTACAGTATTGAGGCAATGAACAACAGGCAGTGCAGGACTGATCTTTGAGAGAAGGGAAGCACATAAAGAGGACTCTATATTTGTCCTGGCTCCCTGCCTTGTGGCAGTTTCCAGATTGCACGCAAATAAGTAAAGTCAAAGTAGAGCACTGTGTTAGCATTAAACAGAGGAGGAAGAGATCAGGCAATGGAGCTGCTGTTGCATCTGGAACGTGCATGGTAGGGTCCCGGAAAGGAGGACGGTGCAGGGTAGGGATAGGAGGAAGGAGTAGAAGCTAGTATGGAGTCTCTGTGGGTCCTTGGCTAAGGCTTATGTTGTACAAATGGAGGGCAAGATTTCATGCGATCAAGCAGGCACTGGTTAGTTGTTATGAGGCTGAGAGTTAATCTCTCTGTTTATTTCTTTTATCATGCAGGATAGAGAGCAGTTGATGCCAACCCAGCCTGAATGGAAGAGTGAAAGACAGACATTTTATAATAATAAAAGTGTTCATTGATTAGGAACTTAACAACAGCTTCAACAGCAGGTATGTGTGTATGCACCTAATAACAGAGATTCAAAAAACTGTGAAGCAAATGTCGACAGAAGAAAAAAAGGAAAATTGACAAAAATCACACTAATAGACATTTTTGACACTTCTTTCTCAGTATTTTGTAGAATAAGTAGATAAAAAAAGTTAGAGTAAAGAAAATGTCAACCACATTATCGACCAGATCAAATAAATTAAATTAGATTAATTAGATTAAATGAATTGAAAGATATTAATATTAATTAAATTAATAATATTAAATAAGTTGATATTTATAAAACACCATACTTGGTATTTTCATTATTTATTTTACATAGCATTATTATGCTACATACTCAGTCAGGTGAGGTGGCTTACACCTGTAATCCCAGCACTTTGGGAGACCAAGGTGGGTGGATCACCTGAGATCAGGAGTTCAAGACCAGCCTGGCCAGCGTGGTGAAACCTCATCTCTAATAAATATACAAATACATGGTGGCAGGTGCCTGTAATCCCAGCTACTCTGGAGGCTGAGGCAGGAGAATCGCTTAAACCCAGAAAGGGGAGGTTGCAGTGAGCCAAGATTGTGTCGCTATAGTTAAACCTGGGTGACAGCGTGAGACACCATCTCAAAAAAATAAAGAAAAATGAACACAACAAAACAAAACACACACACACACACACACACACACACACACACACACACACACACAGGCACCATACTCAATAACTCAGAGTACATATTTCTTTCAAATGCACTTAAAACATTTGCCAAGATAGATCTTGTGCTGATGCTGGGCTATAAAATAGAATGTTTCAATACATTTTAAAAGATAGAAATCTCACAAATCTAATGATAGTAGAATTCAACTAGAAATCAATAAGAATAAGACATATAAAAATCCCCAAATATTTGGAAATAAAAAAACATGCCTCTAAATAATGCATAATAAAGGAATAAATCATAAAATAAATTAGAAAATATTTTGAGTTAAATGATGATAAAAACACCATGAATAAAAATTTATGGAATGCAGTTAAAACAGCAATTCCAGGAAATTTTTAGCATTAAAATACTTATTAATTAAGGCTGAGTGTGGTGGCTTATACCTATAATACCAGCACTCTGGGAGGCTGAGGTGAGCAGATCACCTGAGTTCAGGAGTTGGAGACCAGCCTGGCCAACATGGTGAAACCCAATCTCGACTAAAACATGCAAATATTAGCTGGGTGTGGTGGCATGCCCTGTAATTTCAGCTACTTGGGAGGCTGAGGCAGGAGGATTGCTTGAACCCAGGAGGTGGAGGTTGCAGTCAGCCGAGATTGTGCCACTACACTCCAGCCTGGGAGACAACGTGAGACCCCATCTCAAAAAAAAAAAAAAAAAAAAATGACACTAGAAGAGAAGTAAGACTTAAAGCTAAGAATTTTAATTACTAAGTATCTGGAAAAAGAAGAGTGCACATAAAATCAAAGTAAGAAAATGAAAGAAAATAGTAAAAATAAGAGAATAAAGCAATTGAATTAAAAAAATAAAAATCAAGAAAATCAAGAAATTCAAAAGTTGATACTATGTGTTTTTCATAAGGCCAGGTGATGATAGCTTAAATGTAAATAAGTCAGCTTGTTAGAGGAGCTGAGAACAAAGGCTCCAGAAGTAAGAACAAGCCTGAATTCCCCTCCCAGTAATACTTCAATGCCTCTGTCCATTCTCATACTTGTACCAAGGCTTATAGAATTAATGTGCTCCAGCAAGACTGATCAAAAAAGAAATCTGAAAATACAACTAATATCAAAATGAAAGCGGGAATATGATCTGAATTCATGGAGACATTCAAAGGATGATAAAGAAATATTATGGACATTTGTGTAAATACACTTTACAACTTAATGAAATAAGTATATTGAACTACACTGTCACATGGACAACACATACTGGGGCCTATCAGAAGGCGGAGGGTGGGGGGCGGAGGATCAGGGAAAATAACTAGTGGGTACTAGGCTTAATACTTGGGTGACGAAATAATCTGTACAACGAACCCTGATGACACAAGTTTACCTGTGTAACAAGCCTGTACATGTGTCCCTGAACTTAAAATATAAGTTTAAAAAAAGTTAAAAAACTAAAACACCGCAAATATTAACACAAAAAAGCTGAAACCCTGAATAACTATATATAGTTAT
The DNA here is from genome assembly GCF_009761245.1 of Sapajus apella. Taxonomy (NCBI): domain Eukaryota; kingdom Metazoa; phylum Chordata; class Mammalia; order Primates; family Cebidae; genus Sapajus; species Sapajus apella. The sequence continues at coordinate 15,473,001 of NW_022436979.1, read as the reverse complement.
ATATTCACGCAATTATTTCAATAAGGCAACCCCCCCACACATATGTGTGTGTGTGTGTGTGTGTGTGTGTGTAGTTATTCAGGTTTTCAGCTTTTTTATATCTATATCTATACCTCAGTTAAAAAGCTCCCCACCAAGATAACTCTAAGCCTACATGGATGTTCTGCTGAATTTCTATGTAAATTTTATGAAATATATAAATCTACACAAATTATTTAAGAAAACACAAAAGGAAGAAATATTTAACTACTTTCTAACTCATTTAATGAGGCCAACAGTATCTTGGTAATAAAACTTGACAAAAATACTTCAAGAAAATATAGAAAACAGTATTTCTCCGGAATATAGACATAAATAGGTTTTGACAAAACACTATCAAGTCAGATCTAGGATTACATAAAATAACCATACATTATCACCAAATGAGGGTTTATCTCAGAAATACAACATGGGTTTAGCACTTAAAAAATGAATTTAATTCACCAAATCATCAGAAAAGGAAGAAAGACCATATAATCATTTTAACATATGCAGGAAGAAAACCTTTTGACAAAGCTGAACACCCCCTCATTGTAAAACAAACTTAACAAAGTAGAAATAAAAAGGAATCTCCTTAGTCTGAGAAAACATCTACAATATCCTTAAGTTAACATCATACAATGTGTAAAGAAAAAGTCATAAAGGTCATTAAGTTTGGAAAAGATGAAGTAAAACTCTTTATTCATACTCAAAATGACCATTTACATAATAATTCAAAGGAAGCTATAAAAAAATTACTAGAGAGCTCTAAACTGAAAAATACAAAATATTTAAAGAGATCTAAATAAAAGGAGAGAGTTACCATATTCATGGATTGGGAGACTCAAAATTGTTAAAATAGCCATTTTTCTTCAAATTGAACTATAGATTCAATGCAATGTCAATCAAAATCTCAACAGGCCCTTTTGTAGAAAATGACTAGTTGCTTCTAAGATATATATAGAATTGCAAAAGATCTAAAATGGCTATAAAAAGTTCATGAAAAAGAAGAATAAAATTGGAGGACTTATATAATTTGATTTCAAGATTACAGTGTTTTTAGAGGGTGTGGTATTGATATAGGGATAACAGAACAGATCAATAAAATAGGATAAACAGTTCAGAAATAGACACATATGACCCATCAACTTTCACTAAAATGCCAAAGCTGTTCAATTTGAAAAGAAGTGTTTTGTGTTGTTTTTTTTTTTTGCTGTATTGAAATAATTGCATGAACATATAAAAATAAATGCATCCCAACCTCTACTTCACACTAGGCATAAAAACTAATTCAAGATCATCATAGACCCAACTGCACCAAAACTAAAAAGATTTTCAAACCTGATATTGGCAAATATTTTTTTAGAGAGGCTACAGAAAGCACCAAGAATAAAAGAAAATATTAATGTTATCAAAATTTTAAAAAACCTATTTATAAGACATCGTTGAGAAATAAGGCAAGTCACTAACCGAGTGAAAATATTCGTAACACATAAAATGGACAAAGTTCTACCCAAAAGATATTTTAAAGGCAAATATCCAAAAAGCAAATACCCAAATACCTGAAAGATATTTTAAAAGGAAGTCAGAGAAGCATATCTAATGGGCAAAGGACTCAAATAGACACTTCAAAAAAGTGAGACTCATGAAGAGCTAATAAGCACATGAAAATATGCATCATTAGTCTTAAGAATAATGTAAATTAAAGCCACAGTGAGATCACAAGAAAAGCTAAAACCCAGGAGAATAATAACACCAATTATTATTTGGGACAAATTGAACTCTTATACATTTCTGGTGAGAGTGTAAAATCGACAGAGACTCAAAAACAATGCTAGACAGTGTGTTATACGACTAACCAGAAATTTTACTCTTTGGTATTATCCCAAGAGAAATGAATACATATGGCCACAAAAAGACTGCTACAAAAATGTTCATAACAACTTGATTCACAATATCTAAAACGTGGAAACAACCCAAATGTACAGGGGGAGAAAGATTAAAAAGTTGTGGCATATTAATTAATGAAATACTACTCAAGAGTAAAAAGTAAATGTATGACCACTATCTTACTCAACAACAGGGATGGAACTAAAAAACATCGCATTGAATGAAAGAAGCCAGAAGCAGAAAAGCACACGTTGCATGATTACCTTTCAATGACGGTCAAGGGTAGGTAAAACCAACATTCATGATAGAACAGTGGTTGTTTATTGGTGGTGGATAAGTAGAACTGATCTTGTCTTAATTATAAAAATAACTCCTTGTTTTTTTTTTACATTAATCACTCAATGGAATATATTCCGTATGTCTACTTCTGTAATTTCCCATATTTTTTAAGTTGAGATGTTGTCAAATTGTGCATTTTAATGTCAATTTTATTATTTTTATGTTTTCTTTTGAGCTTTCTTGTGGTATTTTATTTACTTTCTCCTAATGTAGAGACATATCCCATTAGGCAGTGACTAGGTTATCCCTTTGTTTTGAAGAATAGCAAGCAAATTCTCAGTGTACTCCATAAATGCTGATCTCCTATATATCTCTAAATCTCAAGGTCTTGGTTTAAAAAAATTAATTTTTTATTTTTTGTGGGTACCTAGTAGTTGTATAGATTTATGAGTGGTTACATGCAATGTTTTGATACTGGCATGAGTGTGAAGCAATCATATCACGGAGAAGGGTGTATCCATCCCCTCAGCATTTATCCTTCATATTACAAACAATGCAATTACTTAATACCAATTTTAACTTTCCAACTCACTAAACGCTTTATAACATGCATAACCTTTAAAATAAATAGAAGCCACCTAAATAGTTTTAAAGAAAATTAATTACCTAATTAAATTAAATACATATTTAAGAACATGTAAGTTGACACAGATATACAGGACTGCAAATCCCTCTAAACTGAAGTGTTTCCTAAAATTTAAGAGCAAAGTCAAGAAGTTCTTCTGGGTAACAGATAATTAACATATAATAAATGAGATAAAATATCACACTGTGATTTACAGATTATCACTGACACTAAAGGTAAAGAAATGGTTTAGATGACACATCATTTTTGTGAAAGGACCAGATGCCCTAAAATGGAAATTAATAATATAGGATCAGAACCCTAACATTTACTAATAGTATTAAGAAAATTGGTCAGCAACAATTTTTTTTGGAAATTTAGGATAGGCAGAATTCCTAGTATAAGTGGAGCATTCGAAGTGCTAGGATTTAATTCCTACTTCTTAGGAAGAGGCCTAAAAATTAGCAGGAATCAGGAGACTATTAGGAAGGCATTCTCAGAATAAATAACTGAAAATGCAGTTATCTTTCTTGAAATAAAGAAATGTGATCCTATTTTGTCATTTATTATGCTAAATACAATAAAGCCTTTAACAAATGTGTTATTAAGCTGTTAGCTGATCTAAATATACCTCTCCTTGGTTGCTTTGAGAAGCCAGGCAAAATCTTCAGCTGATATTAATTACCAATTTAATCAGTCAATGCTGAAAGAAAATCTTTTGCTTTAATTATAAAAGACAGTTGCTGTAAACATTTGATGTGATGATCTTGGGCAAGTTGTAATTTATTAAGCACAAATATGAGAAAAACACAAGTAGTGGCTTAATCAGCAGTGACCCTCGATTAAAACAGGTGATGCTGGCTGGGGTTGAGAATAAAGGTGAGACAATGCCAATTAGTTGTCAAATCATCTGGCAAAACAGCAGTTACATAAATAGAAAATCACTTGGCCTTCTTGTTTATTTTTTCAATTTTGTCTTTTTTAAGTCCTTCAAAAAATAGTTCCTCTGTTTATATAAAATTTAAAAGCAGGGGAAATAAATCTGTAGTGTAAGAAGTCATGATCCTGGTTAGCCATGCTGGGGTGAGGGAAGGGAGGTGGGAGGGGGTGTGACCAGGACTGGGGGCTGGTGACATCTGTTGGGGTGTGGATAATACCCTGTTCGTTAACCGAGTCCTCGTTCAAGGATGTGCTCATTTGGTGAAAATCCATCAAGCTGTGCACTTACAGCTCCTACATTTTCTAAATGTATGTTATCCTTTCAAAAAATTTCCCCTAAAATATAAATTCTTTCCAGAAATATATGGAATTACCTCAATATTGTGTCAAAACTGAAAGGTTTTATACTAATGTCTGCAAGAAATAACAGTTTTCTTGAAAACTTTTCCTCAGTTCCCACGATCGACAAGAGAATATACCAGAACATCTAAAATAGTTATTAAATAGGACTTTAAACAACATGGAGGTATAAACACTAGCTTTGTGCTTACCATCGGATTTAGAAATTTATAAGCTACTTACCAAAAAGGTGTGTTCTCTCTCAGTTTTGTGGCAGTTTGCTCATTAGAGTTGCCAAGCAGAGATATTCGTTGTGGTACAAGCCTGGAAAAATAGAATAAATAGAAAAATTGCTATTCTATAAAACATTAATGCTATCATATCCGGATATGTTACCTATCTCATAATATATTTTTCTACATAACTATAAAATGATAACTCATTCCATCAGTCATGTAGCAAGCAATTGCTATCTTTGCAAGTACCAGGTGGTACAGGACATCTGTAGCTGTCTATGGTAAAACTTTTTCTTCAAGGAAATTAAGCAAACAACGAAGAATAATAAACATAGCAAACTGATGAGTATCACAAAAGAGGTAAAATCCAATGTTATGGGGGTCAGGAGGCAGAAGACATGACTTCCAACAGGGAGAGGTGAGGCTTTTTGGAGGAGGTGGGGTCTAAATGAAGGCTGAGGATACCTTCGAGGTGGTGGGCAGGGCCTGGGGCAGGAATATTGGATGGGGGGCAGCCCATGTACAGGGAACAAAATGACCAAGTTACAGAGTTTGAACATAATGAAAATAAGAAGGGAAATTTGATGCATTTCACTTTGATTGAAGGAGTTTTTCAGAGGGATTGGAACTGAGGTGAAACTGTGAGGCTAGAGATTAAGTCACTTGTAACAATTCGGGCACTGCGCTAGGCCCAGAAATTTAGCAGTGAAATTAGAAAAATATGAGCCCAGGCCTTATGGAATTCCCAGTTTATTGAGACTAACTCATACAAGGGATTATAATAATGCATGATGAGAAGTAGAGGTTTATTGGAGAATCTGTAGCTGGGTAATCAGTGTGGTCCAAGGGTCAGAGATTTAAAAACAAAAACTTCAAGTCTCAGAAAAGTGATCATTAAGGCAATGAAGTTAGATGAGATGGCCAAGGGACAGTGTAGAACATAAAGAGGACCTAGGAAGGAGGAAGCTATCAGAGAAGAGGAAGGAGTCTCTGAGACTGTGGCCTTAGGAAAGACACGGGACGGAAGTTTTATGGAGGAGGCCATGTCCAAACGCAGAATGCTTTGAAATTTAGGCACGGTTAATACTGAAAGTGGTGATTTGTCTTGTGTGTTGTCTTGGATAGATTAAAAAAATGATACCAGAAATTGTGGGGCTATGAAACTGGCCTGATATTGGGTTTTTCCACACAAACATCAGAGCACTTGTTCTCTTTTCTGAAAAGCAGCCTCTCGTGAGCATTATGCAGTGATTCAGGACTTAGCTTTGCTAGGGTTCTCAGATTAGAACAAATGCCAAAAAATACTTATTTCAAAAGCTATAAATTATAAATATATAATTGCAGTGACTTCTCATTCTTTTACAATTATAGGATTTTTATTACCTGCCATTATATACCAAATAAACAAACCAAGGCAGTATCTAGATAAATTAAGTGACTGAGTGGTGGAACAGTTGGTTTAGTTGTTTAGTCCATCCTAATTAGAAATTAAACAGACACAACTAACTGATCATTGTGCAGTTAACCAGGAGGATGTTAGAAACTTCTAGATTCACTGTGATTTGGGTGATTTTAGCTATAGCTTATAGTTAACAGCCTTGATTTCTTGAAAATTACAGAAGATAGAAATAGCAGGTTAATTTATGGAGAATAATTACTTAAGGGTGCTATTGAGTTTAGCCATGCAATCAAGATTATGGTTTCCAAATATCAAGTGAATTAAAATAATCATTGACTGTTAACTTCCCCCTTGCAAAAAACATTTTGAGCTTTCAGAAATTTGATACCCCTTGAAAATATTTAGAAAAATAACTAAGATCTATGGATTTAAAGAAAATGAATATAGTAGACAACTTAGAGCCACTGGTATTCTGTACAGGCTTATAAACAGTGGTAACCACGTTTATTTAAAATGGACTTAAACTGACCAGTTTCTCTGTTCATAGATAGACATTTTTCTACATTCTGAGATTTTTTTCCAATCAAGTCTCCTTAAATATATATTTGGGGGATTTTGATAAGAATCACAATACAAGTGGAAGAAGAGTGCAGTGACCAGATTTCTAAAGCTCTACAAACCTACGGACATGTATCATATCTCAAGATCAGAGGAAAAAAGTGTCTATGATGAAAATAGACAGAGTGGAAAAAAGTGGTTATTTCTGTCAGTGCTAAAAAGCTTAGAGAGTCACTGATTAAGGTCACTGCCAATTTTGTCAATGAGGAAAGTGCTTTAGCAAGGCTTCAACCCCTCATCTTTGCCATCCTCTGTGTAGGCAAGCGGATGACGGTACTGTCAGCGTGTCCATGGTCAAACACTAAGAGGATTCAGGGTCAACCAGACTAGAACTTTTTAGCAGAAAACGGAAGTTGTCTAAAATCAACTCCAAAGAATGCATTTTGTGTCTTCCTTCCCTTTGTATCCTGCAGGGCTGTCATCATCGGCAACAATAAAAAGAAGAAAAAAGGACGGAAAAAATTAACTATTAGCCATAGTCACATTTGTCCTTGTCTTTTCTGGAAATAAAATGTGAAATCTCCAGAAAGAAGCCTTCCTTTAAAGATTTATTAAGAGAAGGACAACTTTTCACCACAGCTGGTAAGATCTAAATCCCATGCTCTAAGCTAATATCCAGACAGCGTATTGCCAATCAACAGCCAGCTCAGCTGGTCTTGTTACTCAGGTGCAGTTTGTTAAACACTTTTTTCTATCTGTAAGCTCCAAAGAACAGTGAAGGATGCTTGTAAGTCAACTCCAGTAGTACTTGAATAATGTAACTGGAAATTATAACAGGAGAAGCAATAGTTATTTCACATTGGAACACACTTTATACTACTTTGTAAGGGTGGCTTGATATGTCCAGACACGTAGGTGTTACCAAGCCTTCATCTGAGCCATAGAGCCACCTCACTGTAGAGCAAGTGGAGAACAATTAATGAAAGATACAGCTCCCTAATTTGGCTTCGATAATTCAGGGTCTTGGGAAAAGGAGGATGCTCTCTAAAAAACACTCACTTAAATGGGTGAGAGCAATGTAACACACAAAGCTCTAGTTACGGAACTGCTGGGCATCAAGATTCCATTCTCCATCTGGAATATTAGGGCTCTAAGATCTCAGTTTAAACCTATAAGCGCAGCTTAACCCAACAGCTGGTTGTCATCCTATCAGAACATTTGACCCTGATCCATGTCTCAGCTGATTTGACCACTGACTACTTTGCTGTTGCCTCTAGTTGTTACCTGCACTGGTTTCCCAGGGCGTGGTCTAACCAGATTCTAAGATGTTTTGTATAGTTAGATAGATCATTATTCAGATAGATCATATAGCATATAAAGCATGCCCTTTATACTCCTGCAGAAATTAAAAGTTCAGCCTGATGGACAGAACTTACAGTTCTTTGCCTTTTATAGTTGAATAATGTGCCGTTTCGTAGAGGTTAATGGAAACCCACTAGTATTTGCTGAGTTGGTGCAAGATACTATTCATAAACTAACATTAGTATGCTACTAGAATTAACTGAAAACTCTAAGCCAGTATTTCACTAAGACATTTGACTACAACCCCATCCCTGAGAGCCTTGCAGTGCTCTTGGGATTCATGTTCACATAAAATTTGTTAGATTTCTTGAAATCTAGGGAGGCATACATGGTTATCACTGCTGTTTTTGTTGCAAGCTGACATAAATTAACATATTTGTAGCATTATTATTAGATTTTATATTTGCTTATCATGGGTTGTGCTGTGCTGGTACTATTTTATAATATATTAATTACGATTTTGTTTATTACAAAGTATGTTGTTATTATGGGGTCTTTTTCCTTACTATTTCCACTGTACATAGTATGGGGTATGTACATCCCTAAGTGAGCCACAGTTGAGAGGTTTGAGAATCACTGCCATAAAAAGGTGGAAATTAGCACACAAGAAGTTTCATAAATAGGGGTCCTGGAATAATGATTCTTGCCTGTGGTCAACCACCCTTAGATCTCTAGACCCAGGAGAAAGGCTTAGGGGAACAGGGTACCCAAGGACTGGTATCAAGGGCAGATGATCCACTTGACACTCTTGCCCATGGTCAGCCTTGTTTGTATATTACAGAGAGCCCAAATTTGTTTCAATTTTGCCTTCTTGATCAGGTATCATGAGAACAATTAACTTTTTTTTCCCTATAATTTGTTTTACCTAACATTACTAGAAATGCATTTTCTACCCAGGATGTACATTTCCTATTCGTCCTCAAACCAATGTAGCATTTCTTCATGCTTTTTATGCATGATATTTACTGTCTTTGACATTTTCATTTAGTAGTCAGTATTAATAAATCTTTATGAGAGTAGCAGAGTCATTGTGATTTTGTTAAAAATGCATTGCTTACGGTTCTTTGAAGACGTATGAATGTTGGGCTAAAAAGGCAAGCCATCAAACAAAGGAACAAACACTGTCATAGAAGCAATCTAATTCATCTTTGCACTGGTGAAATTAATATATTCACTGAACCGTTAATTTTTTTTCTGGGCTCTAGTTTTTCAAATTCTTGAAGTATTAAATTAGGGTTAAGGTAGCACTTATAAAAGTTAAAAATGTATATAAATCAGCTCACAAATATAGCTACACAGTTTCTCATAAAAACACCCAAAATTATTAACATTTTTCATGCATATTTGTGAAGGACATGATTCATGAGAGCATTCTTTCTGATATCTGAGCCAAATTTCTTGTTTGTACCTGCATATATGTCCATCAATAACTTCAGAGACAACCAGGATATTCTTTACTTCTTATGGTATAGACTATTTTATAAAAAGCTAAATCCACTTGAGTTACCATTCATATTTCATACGTTTTCTTCCCTGGAAACAGTGCTCTATTGCTCTAAACTGGATGTAATAGTCTAGTCATCAAAAAATTGAGGAACAGTAATAAAAGAAATATAATAGTTTCATATATAATATAATGAAGTAGCAATTTAGAAAAACACATCGTTTTAATTCCATTTTTTATTGAGAAAACACATGGAAAAGGAATTTGCTAGAGTGCCTGGCACATCATAAGACCTGAAAATATGCCTTGTTTTGCCCCCTTTTTGTCTTGTTTCTCACAGCAGTTTGCTCTGTGACAAAACTTGAGATATATTTTTTTCTGCAGGGAGGCACTTCCGCTAATGCAGTTTAAATGCTTAGATTGGGGTGAGAAAAAAGAAAACGGTGGTATTTGTAAAAAGAGACGGAAAGGGAAATTGAAAATATATTTTAGTGTGTTATCAGATAAAATGATTTACAGAAATTCTAATTCTTTTATTGCATTTTATAAGAAATGGTTTTAGTCTATGGTCTTTTATGAACCTAAACTCTTTTACATGCAGTTCTCCCTAGTTTCATATTTGTAGAAAAGTGTGTGTGTGCGGGTGTGTGTGTTGTGTGAAGTTTGGGTAATTAAAAGAGATTACCCTGCTCCTTTTTAAGCTTAATTAAATATCTATTTTGTTTTTAAGGAACACATTAAAGAGATTTCACTTTGTAATATCTTATCAAATAAAGACACTATCTACAAAACACGTCTGAAACATTGACACAAAATTTAACAGTTTCCACCCAAGCCAAATACAAATCAATATTGAAGAGGTGAACAGAGATCAGAAGAGGGGGTCAGAGGTTCAATCTTTGGGGATATTTCTTATAGAGACTCAAAGCAAAGGATACAGAAATCACTGTGGCAAAATTCCACAAATGAGTTATCTTACCAACAGTGAAATCATCCTATATTAATCGTATGTTAACAAAAAAATGCACACAAAGAATAATTTCACGATAAAGTGATTACTTAAAATAACTGGGGCAGGTTGGTCAAAGGAAAAAGAGGTAAATAGAAGTAAAAGAAATATTTTCATTGTACAAAATATATTCTTCCACTAAACCATCACGAAGCTAGTCAAACCAAAGACGATGTTTGAGATGTTATATGTTATCAATAAATGTACTTATCTGGGCACATTATAGCCATTTTGACAAGGCATAGACTTAGAAGTACTAGGGATGTTGGAAGATGGAAAGAAAGAAAAAGGAAAAACAGAAAAAGAGAAAAAAACTTGAACAAATAAGTATAGCTGAAACATTCAGCAAGTTCTAGCCCTGCTTGAAGTATTGTCCACACAATGAATATTTCAGATGCATCCTGAAATCCTTATATTTTTCAAAGACAAGTAGACAAGATGCATTTTATGTCTTTTAAAGACTTCTTATTGGCATACATGTTGAAAGACCGTGTCGAGATTGAAACGCGGAATGTTCCTCAAAAGCCATAGCTATGAAATATTTATTCCACCTTCTTTCATAGAAAAGACTGAATTAACTTCGTGACATGAAGCTCTACTAATAATGCCAACAAAATTACACATCCTGTGTTAAACGACTGTTCTTAAAAAGTGAGCCAGGTCTTGTGTGTTGTAGATGATCAGAGAGAATAATGCAAGTTACAGTTTACAGCGTTCTTATAAAACGTAATAATGTATTTTCAAGATTTATAGCATGAGGGACACAGGTCTGCTGAAGATTTCTTAAGAAAGATAACGCTGGATGACTTTTTTCCCCAGAATTGTTAGTTTCTTTGTTTTTAATTTCAAAATTACATTTCTTTTTTGATATCAAACCCTGCTTGTGAGACCCTTTTGTATATAAAAATGCCGAAGCTATACCTTTGAGTATACTTTTTATTAAGCAAGGCAAAGACTTGTGTGTCTCCAAATATTGCTCAAATCTCCAAAGCCAGCTGAATAAATAAACATAATGTGATCTGTAGCCCAAAAGTCTGCAAATGACTCCATATGATGTTAAAAAAAACTATGATTCCTTCTAAGCATTTCGTGGAGCCAATGATCAGCAGTTTTGTTTAAGTTCTAGGACCCCTGAGCCTCCATAAAAATAACTTTGAAATATTATATTATGTGTGAGAATTTTACACACATGCACATTTATAATCAGCAGACAGGGCCTCTGCCCTTCGTCAACCTGATAATCAACCGTAGGGCCTACTCAAACATGAAAAAAATAAAAGATTCAGAACTCTAAAGCACATAATCTTAGAGCCGTTTAGAACCATGTGCATTTCTGAAATCCTCTATTACCACAAATCTCTTGGTTGTATTTTCTATGGCATTGTCTGTTTCTCATTATCAAAGTCTAAAGAAATTTGATACAGTCATGTAACACTTGGCAAAGGAGTGTTAGAAAAATGCATTCCAAAGTGCTCAGCTTATCTTTTCTTTCCAAAGCAGTAACTACTGTCTGGCTTTACTCTTCTGGAGAAGCCAACTGGGAGGGCGAAGAGGGAAAAAAAAATCAAACTAAAGTAAATTAAGCAATGGCCCTGTGCCTGAAATAATCACAGATGTCAGCTTTTCAACAATGCATTGTAGTTAACAGGCGCTTAAGGCAACATTAACGTGGAGGATTCTTACTCTGTAAAGTCACCTTTTGCTTATGGAGTGTGTACCATGCCATTCTTGGAAGCAGGTTTAAGATGGAACCAGCCAGAATAAGATGATATGGGCAAAGGTTGAGGTTTGCGTTGCCTGCAACGGTAACAATCAGATGGCAATTGGCTTCAGGAAATCAGAATATGAGCTCTCAGGGATGGTCTAAGAGATATTTCATTCTTTATTTTGGCCAGAACTCAGAGACTACATGTCATCCTTTCTCAAGCGTCAAGACGTTAAAGAAAGTCTGAAGAACAAAAATGTAAATAATAGCTTCAAAGGAAGTTTTGTGTGCCTTACTGCAACAGGTGATTGTTTTTTTCTGCTCCTGTAAATCAGTTACATTATTCAGATATTACACAAAATAGTATTCAGACAATTCTAGAAGCACATCTGATCAATTAAGATAAAACTCTGTTTTTGCAATTCAAGCTTTTAAAAAGCATTATAGTTAAAATACACTGCAAAGACATGCTGGGATAATTGGTTGTCAAAGTACATTGGTACCACTGAGTAGTCTTAAAATAGCAGGAAATGCAACTGAATACTGGAAAGGAAATCACTATTTCACTTTCTCAAATAAAACATATTGCACCTCTGAGTTCACAATGGGATATTTGCTGAGAGCCTGTAATTAACTCATAATGATGAGAACCACAGTAATAAACATTTCCTTAGCAAAACACTCACTTGTTTTCATACTTTCCTACTTTGTTGCTATTTCCTTGTCAGTTTTTTATTAGCTTGTCACTATTACTCAAGAAAATAATGGAGAAAAGGGTGAATAATTTTTCTAGAAAAGGACTCTTTTCAAATGTTATATAAAGAAAGGACACTTCTTGATAAAAACTATCGGATCAGCTAAGGAGAAATTAGGGATTTTATTTTTTTGACCAAGTCTCACTATGTCATCCAGGCTGGAGTGCAGTGGCATGATCTTGGCTCACTGCAATCTCTGCCCTCTAGGCTCAAGCAATTCTCCCACCTCAGCCTCCTTGAGTAGCTAGGACTACAGGCACTCGCCAAAAATGAGGGAATTTTGATGTATATGTAAAATTATTTTACTTTGAAAACCCAGAACCAGCAAGACCAACCCACCCCTCAACTGAAGATTACCTAGAGCAGCTGTTTCCTGCCTCCTCTCCTGCTTGTCTGGCACACAGCTGTTGGATTAATTTTCCCAAATACCTTTTTACCATGTCACTCCCCTGCCCCAAACCTTTCAAGAGATTTCCAACACCAACAGTACAAAGCCCACATTCCTTGGCCAGGCATTAAGCCCCCTGTATAACTGGTTTCAATTTTCTTTTCTTGCCTTATTTTCCACTATTCCCTTATAATGCAGCAACCCATGTGGACTCTCTGGCCTGTCTAGTCAATCACTTTTGAAAAGGATACACCTTTCTTCTTTTGCTGTCATTTCCTCAAGCTCTTCACTGTCTGGGGTGCTCCCCTTCTCCATTCCCTGGCACATCCTTCAGCACTGGTCTGGATCTTAGCACAGGCTGTCAGGTAGGATTGATTCCCTGTTCTGCAAATGCATACTGGCTCTGCATGAGATTGCAAACTCCATGCGAGCAGGAATGTGTCATATACTCCTCTGTGTCTCCTACCATTTTTAGCACAGTATCTGGTATTGTCTGGCACTGGATAATTAGCTGTTGGTTGATATAACACTACTTACTATGAGACACAAAGCATTAGCCCAGCATCTGGTATGCCTCACTAGTGTCCTTTAGAAATAGCTGGTTCATCACCAAAACCCCCAATTTCTACCCCCCACAAATTTTCCTATATATCCTCAAAGTTAGAGTAAGGCAAAAAATAAAGCAAATAAATCTTACAAAGTATTTGGACTGAATTTGCAAAACCTATAAATCTAAACTTTATTTATTGCCTGTCAAGATATATGCCAAAATTCAGGAGGTTGAGGTGGGAGGGGCCACTGAGCTGCTGCAAGGAGCTATGATTGCACCACTGCACTCCAGCCTGGGTGACAGAGTGAGACCCTGTCTCAAAATCATACACACACATATATATGCCAAAATTAAATGATTTAAATACATGTAAACAGTAATTTAAAAACTTAAACATACTCTAGGTATTTAGAAGTAGCTAAATGCAGCATGCATTCACGGTCAGTGGGTCTAGTTTTGGCTGTGAATGTGATGGCCTGGCTTGGGGAGGGGACTCCGGTTACAGCTGCCTAGCAGGACTCACTGCTCCACATGTCTCTCTCCATCCTCTCTCCTCACAGCAGAGAGCCATGTTTCTCTAATGAACTTCAGGTCATGCTACTCTCTGCTTAAACCCTGCCAATGGCTTCCCCATTACACCTGCATAAAAGTCCAATCTCTCTTTTTTTGGTGGTGGTGGGTAACAGGATCTCTCTCTGTCACCCAGGCTGGAGTGCAGTGGTGTAATCTCAGCTCACTGCAACCTCCTCCTTCCAGGTTTAAGGGATTCTCCCACCTCACCCTCCCCAGTAGCTGGGTCTACAGGTACACACCACTGTGTCTGGATAGAGTGTGTGTGTGTGTGTGTGTGTGTGTGTGTGTGTGTGTGTGTGTGTG
>NW_022436979.1:15407419-15458619 GCF_009761245.1 Sapajus apella | reverse complement strand
TGTGTGTGTGTGTGTGTGTGTGTGTGTGTGTGTGTGTGTGTGTGTGTTTGTAGAGCTGGGGTTTCACCATGTTGTCCAGGCTTGTCTCAAACTCCTGACCTCAAGTTATCCTCCCGCCTCAGCCTCCCAAAATTCCGGGATTACAGGCATGAGCCACTGCACCTGGCCGAAAATCCAGTATCTTTTCATGACTTACAAGGCCTGTTGCTCAAATCTCATCCACCCCTCTCCTCATTCACCCTTCCCCTTGTCCGCCTCCTCCAGCCACCCTGGCCTTCCCTCTGCCGGCTGTCTTTGTATTTACTGTCGGCCCAACCAAAACTTGTGCCCTTGATCTTTCCTGGCTGGTTCCTTCTGTTCATTCTCAAACATTTCTCTTCAATGAGATCTTTCTTAATCAGCAAATCTAAATTCAGTGGCTCTCATTCCTTCACCTTAGCCTCCATCACATCACCCAATTAAAAAAAAAATATGTTCCCTAGTGGTATCTGAAATAATCTCATTTATTAAGTAATTTCCTTGCCTATGTCTCTTCTTCCACTGGAAGAAAACCCCATTGAATGAAGTTAGTATCTTTTCTGTTTGGGTCATCATGGTTTGCCCCAGAAATTGCTTTGGCACAGAGCATGTGGTCAATAACTATTTGTCAAATGAATAAACTTGCCTAAAGTAAGTGACAGATCAAGCTCTGAGGCCCAAGTCTGCCTGTCTCTGTAAGCTCTGTGGTGCTGCCTCCTGCTCTGTCCAGGTGCTGCTGTGCCCCAGACTCTACTTCACTGTCTTTACCACTGAGCGCTGACTTCCTCCAATGTGTACAGAACAGAAGCTCTGGATTCAAAATAAATACAACAGAGAGAGCCAGTATGCCTGCCAGTCCAGGAGGAGCAGCCTGCCCTGGGCAATTGCACAGGACTGGGACCACAGAACCTCATCCCACAGCAGGGAGTCATCCCAGAAGTGTCAGCTGGAGGGGCAATCACACCAAATCACTTACAACTTTGTTAGAAACAAGTCAGCACTATTGCCAATGTGGAAGGCATGGGCATTAATAGAATGGGTGAAAAAGGAAATGTCTATGTGGAAGACACTATAGAAGACAAATCAGCAAGATTTACTCATTCATGAGATATTGGAGAGAGCAGGTGAAGGAAATACAAAATCTCAAACGGGCTGACTGGGAAGAGGTGGTGTCATTGATAGAGCTCACACACTCAGAAAGAAGACGAGGCTTTTCAGATGAAGCCACAGGGGATGCTGAGGACTGTTTTAGATTTATAGGTCTTGGCATATTGTTGGTGCTCAGAAAGACTTGTCCAATAACCCAAATTCCCTTGGAAAGTTAAGAGGAAGGAGAACATTGAGGTAGGAGTAACTGTAAATTCCTCACTGTCTGGAACCATGTGCCCCTCCCTCCCTCCCTCCTTCCCTCCTTCCCTCCTTCCCTTTCTCTCTCTCACCTTCTTTCCTTCCTTCCTTCCTCATTCTTTCTTCCTTCCCTCTTTTCCATCCTCCTTGTGTTCCTCCCTTCTTTCTTCCTCCTTCCCTCCCTCTTTCCTTCCTTTCCTTCTCCCTCCTTCCTTCCTACCTCCTTCTCTCCTTGCTTCCTCCTCTCCTCCCTCCCTCCCTCTCCCTTTCTCTCCTTCCTTCATTCTCATTTTCTGTTTTCTTTCTTTCTTCATAGCACTTGATGTACAACTATTAATATGACAAACACTCCATAAATACTAGTCACATAAAGATTTGAAAAGCAAGACTTAACTAGTTTCTACATCTTAAATATTATTTATGTTCTAAGGAATTTTACACAGCATGAAGAATAATATATTTCTAGTAGATCTGCCCACTGTACTTTTTCAACATCTCAGGCAATTATGATTCACTTTCCTTATTTGTAATTTGGAGCCAAACAAACCCCTGTAGGCTTCTTCTGAGAGTTACCAAAAATAATGTACTTGGGACGTTTAGCAGGATGCTTGAATCATAACTGACACTTAATAAATGATGAATCATTAATATTGTCTCAATTTTCCTGATTTCATATTGGGCTTTTGAGAATTGTTATATAAGTTTAGAGAAGTACATGCCAATCTTAAGCTTGAAAAAATAATCTTACCTTATCTTTGTTAGAAAACATCTATCAAGTGTCTAATTTCAGGTAATATTTTGAAAGTAGAACGATAAAATTAAGGAGTAATCTTACTGCTACCACATTTTATCCAAAACACAAAGAAAGCTTACGGTGTATAATAACACAATAACAAGTTAAACATAAAATTTTACTCCAGCCTACTCCCATTGGCCCATTTATGTGAATATCATCTTCTTCTCTGTAGAAATAATATTGCATTGATTTATTTCACAAAACAGAACAGAACTCAGTGGTTGTATGTTTATTTTCTGTTCTATTTCTCCAAATTAGATTGTCTATCTCAACCACAGTATATACTCAATGAATTATTTTATTTTTCCTGTAAAAAAGCAGAAGAAGGAAAGGAAGCCTTAAAAAAAAAATCCCTTCTTGCCAATATTCCAATCAAATCCTATGCTAGCTAAAGCATATTCTGTAGTCTCTTATTAATCTGAGAAGGCAGCCTTTTGGGGACAGAGTGTTCCTCATATAAGTTCATCACGGGCTAGCACTGACATTGACCATTTTGTGAACCTTCATAAATGATGACCAACTTAAAAACTGGAAAAACATTATATAAGAATACCACAGGGATTGACCTCTTGGGCCCTACTGACCTAAAAGTACTTGAAATGTTAAATGCATTGGAAAAACAGTAATGAAACATACCAATCTCAAACAAAGGCTTGCAAATCATGTTTCCTGGTACAGAGATTGCTTTAAAGAGGTGAATGTCCATTATGGCATGATTCGGAAACAATTTATTTGCAATTTAACAGCATAGTAAAGTCAAACATTACCATTTATTACCAGTTAGAAAAAGGAAAAAAAAATGGGAAACTCTGTGTCTAGGGAGGGATTCTGTAGTTTGGCACATTTGCTAGCTCTTAAATTAACTGCTTTTCTGAATGAGCTTGCCTAGGAGTGTGTGGCAGCCCAGGGTTCTTCTGACTAATTCGGATTGCTTGAGGCCAAGGAATCATTGAGTGGCTCCATTCATGAACAGCAGATGATGCATGACGAGGTTGCAATGCTCTTAGGAGGAAGTTAGCTACCAAGAGCTGTACTATACCAGAGGGGGTTTTGATAAAACTTTCATCCAGGCTACAAATTGTAGACATTGATTTGAAATAAATTGTGACTGATGATCAGTCGATGACGAGTTCCATAATCATTATGCCGTCAGTAATTTATCAAGGTAATGATATTTGTGTCCCTGATGTCACATTCATCCTGTACTAAGGGACTGAAGAACATGCTGTGATTTTTAAAAGCCCTTATTAAGAACCAACTGGTTGTGTTATACTTCCAACCATAAAGTAATCAGTGGGATGGCTACAAGTGAATAAAACATTTAAAAAATCCTGCTAGGTTTGTAATAAGATTCTTTCAACAAAATCTTCTATAGCACGAAGGCAGAGATCTTATGCTTACAGCATTTTAATTAAATCTCCCTTATCAAGATCGTTCAGCATAGTTTGCCAGTATGCTTTGGAAAGAGCTATTACAGCACGCTGGGCAGAGCAATCTGCCAAAGAACCTTCTCTTAACCCTCCTGGACCATATTTTCCCAGTATATTTCCGTTCCCTTTTAGATTGCCGTTATTTCCTAACAACTGTGATTCTTCAGCATGTGTATAGTCAACAGATGCTTCCACATCCTGCATTTATTCCTGTTAGATTTCAAAATCGCTGAACAATATTCCCACCCTTATTCAGAAAAAAAGCTAATGACATTAAACACTAAATGTCATAAGTATCTCTTCACCAAAAGGGAAAGTGAGCTGAGAAAGTCAACGAGAGTGATATAATTAACACAATTAACAAACGTGTTTTGAGATTGCCATTATAAAATGAATCACGATTAGATTGCAAATGTTATAGGATCACTTATATTTTCATGCAACACGGTTTAAATACATATAACCCAATACAGTTTCGAGAATTTCATCAGTAATTCTAGTTTGGCAGTGTAAAAGTTTAACTGAAGTTACAATAAAGCAAAATACTTTGTTGGAATATCGGATGTTTGTTTTAAAAACTCTATGTATCCAGTTATGGAGATAAATTCCTATGAGATCATATATCTAACTCATGTCCAGGAGGTCCACAGTTAGAGATCAAATGATCAATAACATTTCTTGACACTGAATAGATAAACTGTTTTTTCGAAATGCTAAAAAGAAAGTAGATAAAACTATAGATCTACAAATGCCTATTTGTTTTAGAAAAATACCTGTCTTCACTAGTCTGAAAAAATTGCCACAGCTCTGTGATCTCACCTCTTAAGGTAAAGACTTTCTGCATACTTCCTGGCTTTGGTTCCTGGCTTTATGATTCATTCTTATTGTGGTAAAATACACATAACCCTTATCACTTTAACAATTTTTAAGTGTAAGGTTCAGTGGCATTAAGTACATTCACAGTTTTCTGCAACCATCACAACTACACTGACTATTTCATTTTTAAGCTGTTGCTCATCCTTACTTTGTCACCTGTAAACAGGGACAATGATTATCATAGCAGCTTCGTATTGTTTTGTGAGAATTACATGAGATGATATATGTTATGCTTGCCTGGTATATACAAAGTGTGGAAATATTAATATATACTCCTGTGGTTTTGAGTTGTTTCCTCTAATGTAGACATCACCTAACTCTTTTAAGAGCAAAAATAATTACTAGAATATCACAAGGGAATACCTTACATTTACGTTCTAGACAAGGTTATGTATTACACAAATGTCTCATTGGTTGCTCACCATAAAACCCCTTGCAACAAACAAGAAGGCTGGATTTTGTTTTTTGATTTTACAAATAGGAAAACTGAACCCCCTGAAAGAGTAAATCATTTACCTTAAGTCCCACAGTCAGTGAGTGGTAAAGTTAGGACCTGAACCTGACACTTACCACTCAGGGGGTATCCAACTATAAATGTTTGTTGGATAATAAATGAAGTAAAAGAAGTTAAGGTTTCTGACTTCAATTTCTCTATTCCTTCTGCCATACAACACTGACTCATTTGTGTCCAGCCAATTAGATGTCCACACATCACCTGATTTATTAGTGTTCTGCTTTTCTTTTCTTTTTTTTTTTTTTTTTTTTTTGAGATGCAGTCTTGCTATGTTGCCACACTGAAGTGCAGTGGTGTGATCTCGGCTCACTGCAACCTCCGCCTCCTAGGTTCAAGCAATTCTCCTGCCTCCTGAGTAGCTGAGATTACAGGAATGTACCACCACATGCAGCTAATTTTTTGTATTTTTAGTAGAGACAGGGTTTCACCATGTTGGCCAGGATGGTCTCAAACTCCTGACCTCAGGTGATCCACCTGCCTCGGCCTCCCAAAGTGCTGAAATTACAGGCGCGAGACACCGTACCTGCCTTAGTGTTCTGCTTTTATTCAGCACTCCCATTTGCTAAGACCTTCTCTTGTAAGGTATTTAAAGCCTGAGGATCCACTGTGGGTTCTCGCTTCTTTGAATTCTTTGAAGTTGACCTTTCTCTTGGTTTGGCTGGAAAGAAGTGCCCTGAGTTGACTTTTGTCTTGGTTTGGTCAGAAAGAGGTACCCTGGGTGATAAAACTGGAGCTTTGAGTTTGATGGTCTGTTCAACAGGTAGGCTAGTGGCTTTGGAGATCAGTTAAAATCTATGACCCAGGCTTTCTTTGGGCACGTAAAAAGACATTTGCCAAGAGACAAACAACTTGACTTAAACTGTCACAGTGATAGCTGTATTTTATGTACTGACAGGCCTCTGACAAAGTTTAGAATTCAGAGCATGCTGAAAGGGGTACCAGCCCTGCACTGTTCTGACGTTTTCCTAAACATGTTAAGTTAGGTAAATATTGCTTTTCCTTACTATGGATCTGTTATTCTTTTTGAAAATTATTGTTTGTCTTTGAGTAGTGTGGATGTGCATGCCTGTGTGTGTGTGTGTGTGTGCACGTGCACACACACATGCACACACTCTTGATTCAGTGCTTGTTGGAGTACCAGGAAAAGGTGGGCTTATATCTATCCTACACAGTGGGAGATCTTTAAAAGCGTCAGACTTGAAATAATACAACCCTGTCTAATGGTTTTACTCTTCTCGGAGTGCTAAAACTCACCTTGGGCTGTCCTAATGGAGCCACCTACTCCATGAAGGTCATGGTGTATTTTTATTCTCGGTAGCTCAGACTTTGGGACATGGAGTGCTACACTCCACTATGTCCTATGGGTTGGCTATGAGAGTGCTGGGAGGGTTACGGCATGAATGCTCAGGCGATGAGAACCTGCGAGTAGGTGGATTTGCCCAGAGGAGAGTTAGAAAGCCATATTATGATAGTATGTAAACGTATTCTTTCAGAGGAAAGTGGTCCTCAGACAGGGGAACAAAGCCAGAAAATAAGCGGATCTTGTAATGGAGAAGGAGGCTGACACTTGAGTGATATCTCTAAAAGAGGTATCACTTTTGGAAGTGGGTTTCCAAGATCAGCTCCTCAGCAGACCATGGATCCCTTGCACCAGAGTGGGCTGAGATTGAAAATGCAGTTCATCCCTTCCCCTTCCCCTTCCCAGGTTGATCCCGTCTGCCTTCTCTCACAGCAGCTAAGTGTGGGAGATGAAACGGCTTCGCCTCCAGTGGTGATGTAATTTGAAAACTAAATAATTTTGAGTGAACGAGAAAACTGAAAATAAGAGGCAATATACTTAATTATTTCAAGAGAAAGGTAACTTGGTCTGTATCTTAAAAACACTCAGTGGAACAAAAGATGCTTTATTAGGGTAATGGAAAATAAATTATAATATCAATATTTCACACATTATATTTAGAAGACTTTAACATTAAAATTTAAAATGTAGGACACATATTGGCACATCACAAAGCAGCAGTAATTCACCTATTTAAAAAACACGTCAGGAGAATCTATGTATTTCATGCAAATAATAGTCTTATAGCAATAATATGGTTTACAGAGTTGTAAAAACTATAGATCAAAATATAAAAAAAAACCCTCACTATAACAAGTACTATAGAAATATGGGTTTTTGTTCAATTTCAAAGTTTTGAGAAATAAATTTCCTATGTAGCCTTTTCAAACAAATGCCATTTAAAAACATTTTAAATGTCATATGAAAGAAGTAAATACCAAAATTTATTTCTAGACATATTTGATATGAAAATGTATCCGATTTATATTAACAGCATATAAGGTGACTTATATGGTATTAAAATTTTATATCTTGTTAATCAAATCATGTTGACTAAGAAAGTACATTAAAGCTGTTGGAGATATATTCATAATTTTTACTTAAGAAAGGGTTACCGAGAAATAGGAGAAAAATGAGAATTGAGACTGAGAGTAAAAAGAAGTAAAAATAAAAATAAAGACAAAAAGCATCAGTAAGAAAGAAACAATGAATGAATGAATTGGGAAATACAGGAAGGAGAAGGGGGAAGGAGAATGGTGGGAGGGAAAGAGAAAAAGAAAGGGAAGAAGGGAGAAAAAGGAATAAAACTTGACAAGGTATATTCAAGGTGGGGCACTGGAGGAAGAGAGAGAGAGAGAGAAGCTTTTAATCCCAATATACAGTCAAGCCAAAAATAGCAGCCATGCCTAGCTAATCTGCCTTCCTCTTAAAGGGGAGTAACATTAATTTTGGTCTTTCATTCAACCCATGGCAGAACTGTAGAGATTATCCTTGTGTCTGTCAGCAGATCATAATGGTTATTTCAGAATTTTCTAAGATAATTTAGAAAAATTCCAACACTGTCTGTGTAATGTCATACAAAAGGACGTGGGAAAACTCAACATACATCAACTTGAAGGATGACACCATCTTCCATTAGCTTGCTTTTGCTTTGACTTTTTAAGTGGCTTTTAAAAACATTTTTGAATTTTTAAACACATTAAAGAAATACTATAATGCTTTTTAGTGTGTGAGTATGTAAAGTACATTTTTTTTTTCTGTAGCATAATTGAAATCTAATTAATCATTTTCTCTGGAGATTTTTTTTAAAGACAATTTATTGTGACAACAATAGGAAAATGACTTTGCTCATCATTGCTGAAAATGTTTCTGTTGGGGCAACAATATAATTTTATGAAGGCTTGCACACACTTATTAGTTATATTCACACAATTTACAAATGAAATTAACAGTCCAACTGAGATGCCTGTAAACTCTCACATCTTTCTCAGAATAAGAATTGTTTCTTCATCTTTTAAAACAAGAAACTGATTTATATAGTTATTTCAGTTATACTAATGTCTTTTCCATTCACGAGTTAGGGAGGTAATGTTCCCCCTTTAGTTGTAGATTGGAATATTAAGTACTTTTACTTATGACCATGTTGCCGCTGATATAATTCTCTGGAAGACCCCTCCCTGTAGCTAAAATGTGAATGCTTAATTGTACTGTTTATGAGTGAACTGTAAATATTAATGTCAAATTGTTATTTTCTGCTTATCCATCTGGAGCTCACAAAAACAAATGGTTGTGTGGGTTGTTGTATATATTGGCTCCTAAAGGAACTTGTATTCCTCCTCTTGGATTGTGGCATCAACTCAAACAATCCCTGAGAGCAGCCTGTTCTCTCTAAGAAAATTCCAGTAGCTAAGAGGTTTGGAGCTCCTGGATTACTCCAGGTCCTGAAAACCGTGTTTTACATTTGAAAAATTAGCCTTGGGCCGGGCGCGGTGGCTCACGCTTGTAATCCCAGCACTTTGGGAGGCCGAGGTGGGTGGATCACAAGGTCAGGAGATTGAGACCATCCTGGCCAACATGGTGAAACCCCGTCTCTACCAAAAAATACAAAAAAATTAGCTGGGCGTGGTGGTGCGCACCTGTAGTCCCAGCTACTTGGGAGGCTAAGGCAGGAGAATTGCTTGAACCCAGGAGGCAGAGGTTGCAGTGAGCTGAGATCACGCCACTGCACTCCAGCTTGGCGCCTGGCAACAGAGCAAGACTCTGTCTCAAAAAAAAAAAAAAAAAAAAAAAAAAGAAAGAAAGAAAAAGAAAAATTAGCTTTGGTAATTCTGGGCTGACCCTGATTCATCAGGTCACTTTTATTCCATTGTAAACACATTTTTACATCCCTCAAATTTTTTTGGCCTTAAACGAATTTATTCTTTGGGATTTGGATATTTCCAATATGTGTTATATTATCATGCTTACCACCAAGAATCTTGGTAATAAGTGACTCTAAAAACCTTTGGTATTTGTTCCGATGTTGGGGTTGATTTGATGACTGATATCTGTCATGGTGAAAGCACTCAGCTTTCCATTATCATACAGTGTTAACACAGGCAGCTAGAACACTGTTTTTGGATACGTGATAGCTGAGTTGGATACTGAGTACCCAACATGCTTCATATTGCACTGCAGTGAGGTCATACATAAAAATATTAACAGGTAGACATTTCTAGGAAAGCTCCTTTCTGTTGTGTCCCATTGATAGACTTTAAATGACTTTGAATCTACTCCTGGCTTCATCACCAACAATCTTAGACCAAACTTCTTCATGTTTCTGTGTCCTTGTTTGTAAAATAAGAGTCACTAGATGACCTATATATCCTGTAGAATAAATGTTGAACTCTGCGCACGTGGATGTGAACTTAGGGTTTCACAGGAGAGCACTAGGGACATTGGCAGATTTTGTTCTTTCTTAGTTCACTTCAGTTTTAAGATGAGATTCTAAACTCCATGATTTCTAGAAATAGAATGTATTGATTTGTCTATTGGCAGTAGAATAAATAAACGGCCCAATGTAAAAGTATCACTATGCTTCATACACTTTTGTGTACCCAATCAACAATTATAATTTTAAAATAACTAAAACAACTCTCTGGTCATTAGTTTCAGTTTCAAATAATGTTTCTTGTAGAAAAAAGGACTGACATTATGAATTTTTATAGTCTTTTCAGTCCTGAGCAGGTTTTAAAATTATGCATATACTGGAATATAACTTTTTGATTTAAAAATTATACTCTAATATAGACTTTCTTTCAAGTTATTTATAAATAATCTTTGAAAAAACCCCTCCCCCCTGTTTTTGAGACAGAGTCTTGTTCTGTCTCCAGGTTGGAGTGCAGTGGCGCCATCTTGGCTCACTGCAACCTCTGCCTACTGGGTTCAAGAGACTCTCCTGCCTCAGCCTCCTGAGTAGCTGGGAATACAGGCATGCACTGCCACATCCAGCTAATTTTTGTATTTTCAGTAGAGAGGAGATGAGGTTTCACCATGTTGGCCAGAATCTTCTTGATCTCTTGAACTGTGATTTGCCTGCCTTGGCCTCCCGAAGTGCTGAGATTACAGGCATGAGCCACTGCTCCTACCCTATTGTTAGCTCTAATATTTAAGCTTGCAAAATAAATATTCTTAATTAATATTATATACTTATGTGTTTGTACACACATAGTATAGTTTGCACATCAGTATATCTGCCAAAAATATATAATTTATATAATATATATTTATATAAAACATATAGTTGATATATTTATCAATGTATTTCTATTTGCATACAAATGTATATATTTCTAGATGTTATACCAATTATACATTATAATATGTTATATATTTTTCCCCTAAGAAAGGAGGAATGATAAGAAGTAAATGTAATAATTTTGGATATTAAGTGGATTTAACTTTTTCTGAAAAAATACAGGTCATAGAAAGCCCATAAGCAGTGTAGGATTGGAGAAAGATGGAAAGGAAACCAATGCAAATGATACCTCCTCAAATTAAACAGTTGTCTCTTTACCTTTAATATGATTATGGCGCCATGTCTATTTTTACTTAAAAGAAAATAGTGACCCTTAAAAGATGACTCTCTTATTTTGTAAAGTAAATTACAGACTTACGCTCTTATTTTCTAAATTTAACCAGTGAAAATTACCTTAATGCTAAAGGTTTAGGTATGTAAAACTGTGAAATTACTAATTCGCTTGTATTCTCTGTTATAATGTTTTCCATATGGATGGGATTTTCATATCTAAAATAGATCCACATGGAAATTGTGAAGCCATGAATTTCCTCCTGATGTAGCAACTAAGCTTCTAACTGCTGGCATCCCGAAAACAGCGTTGTCTCGCCGCAGGACAGCAATGTCACTGCAAACTCCACTGTTGCCACACTTTGGGACACAGGGCCTTGGAAATGGGAGGGCAGCTCCTATTTTGGCTGCATTAAGCAAAATTTATTTTTGTTAAAGGATTAATTTCATAGCCCACAATTTATCAGTTCTATATTTAAATGCATTTGTACACTAAAATATTATTTCTTAAAGTGTGGTTTGTAAATCATTAGCATCAGAATCAACTGTGGTGGTTGCTGTACCACAGATTCCTGGGCTCCAAACCCAGGATTTACGGCAGAGATCCTGTGTGGGATTTCTCTCCATTATGTCCCAGAATGTGGTACATAGTCTAACACACAGTGGTCAATTAATAAATATTTGTTCAGGGAATGAACTAATGAACACTAAAGAATAAGAACCATTACTTTAAAATAACAAAAAAAATTGAGTAAATGCAGACAAAGGCAAAATTGTCCTCTTAATAAACTTCAAAAAATTGAACCAAAATGATTCAAACAAAATTCTTACTAAATCTTTAAGTTGAGTCAACAGGAAATTAGATTTATGTTACCACAGTTTTCCCTGGAGAGAGCCTTACAAAGACATAAAGTATTCTATTAAACAATCAGGCTGTTTCTAGAAGTTTTTTTCTCCTTCAGTCCTGCAGAGAAGCTCAAATCCTTAGCAGTAGTCTATATTTTCTCAAAGCAAAATTTTAAAAAGTTAAGACAGCATTTCAAAATTTTAAAATATTTTCCTATGTTTATTTTTATCATTTATAGACAAAATGACTTTTGAATTTTAGGCAATAACCAGTTCTAACGTTTTAAAGATATTCCTAGAAAACCATATAATCAGGAAAATAGTAAGAATGACAGGAAAGAGGCATTTAAACATATTAAAGAACTATGTAGGAAAATGACTTCAAATGCCTAAAAGTAAACAGCACAGTGAAGAAAGAGCAAGCATGTGAAAATTCAGAAAGAGTTTCGAGTATCACAAAGAACCTTAATGTAAATAGGAATGACCAGGCTCTGAAAGCTTGTAAGTAAGAAAATGAAGAAAGGTGCAAGATGCTAACAGGACAGAATAAGAGGATCGAGCCATTGAATAATCTTCCTCTAAGAGAAGCACATTTGCCCTCTTCCAGTTTGAACAGCGTGCAGGAAAACAGGATGTAAACTGCAGTAATGACTACTATATCTTTGTAGAAACTCAGGGAATGGTTTATGTTTAGTGTGAGACCAATTAAATTTCTTGGTGTTACAAGTCTTGTTTTTAGGTATAGAGCATGAGTGAATACATGAATCCAGGAAGGTCTTACCAATCATGTGGTGCAAAGACCAAAGCTGGATCTCCGTACCTGCCCTTGCACTTGACCGGGAGGAATGGCAAGGTAAGTGCGCCAGATAGGGAGGTTGCAAACACTTAAATCTATGTTAAGATTGTGTGTGTGTGTGTATGCATGCATATAGGAGATATAATCTATATTTCTTTCTCCAACCACTAACATTTTAACCAAAAAAAAAAAAAAAAATAGAAATTTATCCAGTAGATTTCACATTCACAATCACTACAGAGATGAATAAATGTGAAAAATTAAGTCCATGTGTTCTATGCATTTCCTGGATATATAGCAAAATTTGAATAAAATCTCACTCTCATCACTTAACATTTCATAATTCAAATTCATTTGAGTCTTATTATTATAGAGTTTTGATGTTTACATTTAAATACTCCTGCTAAATTTTTTTTTTTAATTCTGCTTACTAAAACATAGTCTCAAGTTTTGAAAAGGATAGAAAAAATTTCTTAGAAAACAATTCCTAGAACAAAGTCAATGTAGTGGAATATTTAATTGAATGTCTTTAACTATACAAATTTAGAAACAAAGTAGACTTATTGATCCCCAATACTTAAATATCACATTGCATGAATAACAAATGATATAAAATATGCAAAATAATAGTACATTAGCTTAAATAACACTAATAAATTGCAAAGCTTAGCATGAAATTGAAAATCACTAATGGAACACTATGCAGTTTGTTCATGCAACAAGCAAAGACTCATACATAATGTAAGAGTACAACTGTTAGCAGCAGGCTCAGGCAGGACCATTTAAATGTGTTTTTATGGACAGGCTGGATTGATCTGGGAAGTGGTTCCTAAGGAGATGCCATGTACCCTGAAGAGCATGTTGAGGGATTGCCATAATTTTCCACTTGTATCTGGAGCTCCTATTATTTAGATCATCTATATCCTTTCCATCCAACTTTATAAGGAGAAAGAAATAGAATTATATAGCTGATATAAAATCATCAGCAATAAAGAATAAAGGCCATTTGATCTGAGGTGTTCTATGGCATATTTCCATTTTGTGTTTTCTGTGGTTTGAGTGTGTCCCCCAAAGTTCATATGTTGAAACCTTAATCCCCAATGCAACAGTGTTGAGAGATGGGGTGATGAGGTCATGAGGCTTCTGCCTTCATGAATGGGTTGATGCCCTCATCTCAGGAGTGGGTTAGTTCCCATGGAAGTGGGCTCCAATAGAAGGAAGAGTTTGGCATCCTTCCCTCTTCCTGTCTCTCACACACTCTTTTGCCCTTCCGCCTTCCACCGGGGGCTGAGGCAGCACAGTAAGAAGGCCTTCACCAGATTCGGCCACTCGCTCTCAAAGTTCCTAGCCTCCATAACATTTATCCAAATACATTTCTTTACTTTATAAACTACCCAGTCTCAGATGTTCTGTTAAACAGCAGCAGAAAAAAGACTAAGACAATATTCATGTTCTATGTTCTGTAAATGTAATCAAATGTTTTGCATTCTGCAGAAAACACTTAATGTGATGAAAACTAAAAATGTGTCTAAAAGATGAGATTCTAATTCTTGGTATTCTGGACCCTCACAAGATTTAAGATTCAATATCATACAGAAGTTAGTATATGTCAGGGGCTACCTTGGACCCCATTCAAGGAAAATGAGTTATTGAACATATTACAAGCAGCTTGTTAGGACTATGTTTCAACCCTAAGTTGGTCCCCAGGCATGGAGATTGATGATAACATTATTAAGTAAAGCTCTAGTGTTTTCTACTTTCATTTTTACCTTAATATCACCTCTAAATTTAATTGGTATTTCAAAAGAGAATATAGTTTGAATTTGAACATTTTGTATCTAAAGGTGAGTGTAAGGATGAGTTTGAAGGTGATATGAAGTTGTCAAAAGTCATAAAGCTGCTACTAATTTCAAGATAAAAATAAATTGTGTTACGGAAGGAAACGCTTAGTTAATACAACAGGGAATATAATAACGAGTTCACCTAATATAGTCCCTAAAAGTGAAGAGAAGGTTTTAGTCAAAGGAACTTAGAGAAGATGGAATCTGTTTGTAGCACAACACTCTAGGGATAGAGAGTAAGTAAAAATGGAGGTTTGTCCTTCACTCATTTCTATCCTCAATGGCTCATTTATGAGCTTCTTCTGAATTATGTTCCCCACAGGCTCACTTAGGAATTAAGGAACATGTAAGTGTATACTATGTCCATCCATCATACCGTCTATGATACTTTAGTGATCAATAATATCAATACACACAATTTCAATGTTAATGTTTCCTCAAAAAAAGATAATTTGAAGCATACTTAATGCCATGATGTGTACCTAACTTTAGAGGTGTCTGGACTTGGTCTACCATAAACAATTGTGATTATGCTCAGGTGACCTCTTAACATCTTAAGCTAATTGACCCAGCCAGTGAACACCTGCTTCATGCATAGAATTTGCTACTACCAAGCATTAAAATAGTGAGTGGACCAGCCAAAAGGGAGTTGCAGAGAAATATTTAAAATATGGTACAAATATTAAGTTTTAAGAGATTGTTGTAAGACTCATATATGGGGGATTGGTTAGTTATGCACTTAAGCCATGCCAATTTAAAGGCGTGTTGTAAGAATAAAATAAGAGAATGAATTAAACAGGCTGACATAGAATTTGATGTTTTAAATAGAATAGAGGCTTAGAGTAAAATATAAATCAATGAAATAAAAGTAAAAAGTGACCACTGGTGAAAGAGTAACATTAGCTTCTTTCCCTCTTGATTTTCATGGATAATTAAAACATTGTAATTCCCAGTTTTTCTTTTTAGAAATATCACAGGTAATCCTACAAAGCTTCTTATCTATTATTTGATTATTTTGATAATATTAAATTATTACATTTGACTAGCCTTTTGATTTATTAACGATCCTTATAAATGTTATCACTGGAATGTATTCTTTTAATTTTGCAGTAATCAACAGTCTTCAACTCAGAAAAACATCTATGATGTAGTAAATATATATAATATGTAAAAGATGATGTAGATAATCCACATATATAGATATGGAATACGATAAGTCAATGCCACTTTATCTATAAAACTCCGCTTTGAGTTGCTTTGAGTTTTTTGGTTTTAGCAGTTAATAGGCTCCAGTGCCTGCTGCTGACATTCAAGAGGCCTTATTTTTGTAAATGTCAATGTTTGGATTCTTTCCATGGTGAGTGGCACATAAAGTTAATTGATACATTGATGTAATTTTTTGGCACCCCAAAGAAGAAAGCCCCCAAATCAGCCTTATGCTACATTTTCTGAATATACAAAAGAAATGGACAGAGGAAACGTCAGGAGTATATTGTTTTAAATGACATTTAAACTCCATTTCAAATGGAGTAATAGTAAGAATATTTAAAGAACCAAAAATATAAGATAGCTGAAATGTCAGAAGAATACTATAAGGAAAGAAAAGCATGTAAGTGCCAGAAAAACAAATACATAAAACCAAATCTGCATTTCTAAAATAAGTTTTAGCATATGATTCTCAAACTTGATGATGTATGGGAACAAACAGCATTATTGATCTAAAATGGAGACTGCAGGCATGACTATGAGAAATTTCGATTCAGCAGGTCTGAGGAGGGACCTAGAAATACACATGTTTAATTACCTCTCCAAGATGTTCTGATGCAATTGACTCTTAGTACACTTTGGAAAATGCAATTTTAACATATAAATATTTATACAGTGAAAGAAGAGATACTGCAAATTACTGTCCCTGAATTTTAAATTGTTTTAAGAAAATATATTTAATAAAAAAGAAGAGTATTATATGACATAAAAGATCAAATCATAGAAGGTAATTATACAAAGATATTCATCTGAAAATGCATAGATTTCGGATTCTATACACATATATCTACATTCCATAAGAATACTTTATTCCAATACTAGTTTTACTAATAGAGTCTCCAAATTTAGATGAGAATTCTAATAGAACTACAATGTCCATTAAACTTCAAATCATTGATATTTCCTAAAAAACACGGATTGCTAGAAAACCTAAAAAAAACTTTTAAAAAGTAGACGAAGAAATAAACCTCTTTTATTTATTTATTTATTTATTTTTAAAGATGGGGTTTCACCATGATGGCTAGGCTTGGTCTTGAACTCCTGACCTCAGGTGATCCACCCACCTCACCCTCCCAAAGTGCTAGGATTACAGGCATGAGTCACCGCGCCCAGCTAAATAAAACTCTTTCAAATACAGTCATTCCAGATAAAACTCAGGCTAGTGACTGAGTGAAAGTGAAAACCAGCAAAGTAAGTGAAGTCATGATTTTGCTTTGTGGAGCATGTGTCTAAATTGTGATCTTGACATTTCTGTTCTCCTATCCTATAGAAGTTGAGGGGTTCCAAGCCCATGGCTCACATCATGTGTGGCTTCTAATAGGAGAAACTTTCCCATCCATGAACCAGTACCTAAAGTGGTAAATAATTAGCAGCAGGGGATGGGAAGAACAAATCCCTGCCCAGAAGACTGCAAGAAAAATATTCCATGTCATATTTTGGAATTAGACAGGAATAAGTTTGGAAACGTACCCTAGTAATTCATAGTTATAAGCCAGACCTCACCAACCATTGCAGCCTTACTGTCTGTAATTCATAATTTTGAGGCTTACTCAAAAACCTCAAAATCGTATTTAGTTTAGAGTAGACCCAGACTGGCAGTGCTTCAAAAACAAACATTCATTTCTGCGAAATCTGGTTTATAAAAAAAAAACTAATAACAAAACACACAAAACAAACAAGATGTTATAAGCAAAAGCCAGTAGAAGTTACAGACAGCAGATTTAGACCCATAAAATGTTTGGGTCTAAAAAGAAAATTATCAAGAAAATAACTTTTAATATAAACATGAAATAAAATAAAACATTTAGTTGATGAGTTGAACTGTAGTTTAGACACACCTAAAGAAAAAACAGGTGACTTGGAAAACAGAAGTAAAAAATTTATGTATTATAAAATTTGATTCCTGAGATGAAATGCAATGAAAACACGCAAGAGAGATTTAGAGATATTGAGGATACGGTGGGAAAGTGTAAAAAACTTCTTGCTGAAGTTTCAGAAGAAGAGGAAGAGACAAAAAATGACTGAGGCAACGCTTAAAGGGATATTGGCTAAACCTTTTCAGACTTACTGAAAAGATATCAATCAGTTTATTCCAAAAATCTAATGAAATACAAGAAGGATTTATAAGAAGCAATGTAAATCTATGCATATTGCAGGGAAACTGCAAGATACTAAAAATAAAGAGAAGATCATAAATGTAGCCAGACAGAAAAGACAGATTAACTTCATAGAAGCAAGAGTTAGGATATCATGTGAATTGTAATCAGAAACAACAGACCAAAGAAGACAGTAATATCCAATGATATATTAATTATGCAAAGAGAAAAAGCCCCCCAAAACTTCTCAACCTAAAATACTATTTTTTTTAAAGAATTGAGATGAAATAAAGATTTCCAAACAAAAACTGAGAAAGTTTACTTCTGGCACACCCCCAACAAAGCTAATTTTAAAAGCACATATGAGCCAAAAAAAAAAAAAAAAAAAAAAAGAAAAAAAAAGAGAAAAAAAAACAAGAAAACAAAAATAAAAAAGAATTAAAAAATAAAAGCACATATGAGCATGTGTGTACATATATTACATATTACATAAGTATATTTTGTATCTATATATGTGGATACATATATATATCCATGCACACAAAATATATGTATATGCATATAGCTATAGATATACATGTCTATATCTATACCCTTACATACATATATGCACATAGACACCCATACAGACAGAGAGAAGATATAAAAGCTAACAACTGTAAATCTGGGAAAGGTATGTATGTGTATTATATTATTCTCCAATTTTTTCTATAGATTTAAAATTATCTTAAAATGTTAAAAACAAAGTAATATAATAAAAATGATAATAGAACCTTCCCATATGTTTATAAATTAAGAAACCTATTTCTAAATTATTCATAGTCAAAAAAGAAATTATAATGGGAATTATGAAAAAAATAGAAATGAACAAAAATGAAATAACCAAATTTCATTACTAATTTACCCAAACTTGTAGAATGCAGTTGAAAAACACTTAGAAAATTTAAAGCCATAAATGCTTATATTAGGAAAGAAGACTAAGAATTAATAAATAAAACATCCGTTTTTAAGAAGTTAGAAAAATAGCAACAAAATAAGAGCGACACACAGACAATAAAGAGCAGAAATAAAATTAAAATGAAAATAAAAGGAGAGAATTATTAAAGCCAACAGTGTTTTCTTTGAAAAGCCTAATGAAATTGCCAAACTCCTAGTGATTTTTCAGGATAAAAAGAAAAAGAAATAACATTAAAATTTAAACAATAAGAATGCTATAAATATTAGACACCACAGAATAAATTTTTGTCAATAAATTTGAAAACTCATGAAATGAACAGTTTCCTAAAATCTAACTTATCAAAGTAAGTTGAGAAAGAATAGAAATTCTTAATATTGTCAATCTTCTAAGAAATTTCATCTGTAGCTGAAAATCTTCCTGTCAATAAAACCCCAGGCCTAGTCTTTTTTAAGAGTTTGGTCTATCATACATTTAAATAACAAATGGCTCCTATTCTAAACTAGTGATTCCAGAATGTAAAAAAACAGAAGAAACTCTCAAACCCATTTTAAGAAACCAGCAAATTCCAGATGCCCAAACTCGACAAAAAAGTATGTTAACACATCAATTCTTTTGAAGTGAGCAAATTCTAGATGCCAAAACATGGCAAAAAAAGTATATTACCAGATCAATTTCATTCATGAATGTAGGCGAAAAGATCCTAAAATAAATATTGGTGCATAAGATCTGTAATGTATAGAAAAGTAATTCTTACAACAAAGTGCAGTTGTTTCAGAAATGCAAGTCCACTACTAGAGGCTTCTAAGATTTTCTTACTTTTTTGTTTTTATTTTTATTTTTTTGAGATGGAGTCTCACTCTGTCACTCAGTCTGGGGTGCAGTGGTGTGATTTCGGCTCACTGCAATCTCTGCCTCCTGGATTCAAGCGATTCTCCTGCCTCAGCCTCCTGAGTAGCTGGGGTTATGCCTGCCACCACGTCCAGCTAATGTTTGTATTTTTAGTAGAGACAGGGTTTCACCATGTTGGTCAGGCTGGTCTTGAACTCCTAATCTTATGATCCACCCATCTCAGCCCCCCAAAGTGCTGAGATTACAGGCATGACCCACCAAGCCCGGCCCTAAGGTTTCCTTATATTGGCATCCCTACTCCTCGGCACATGGTAGAATTTCATTTTCCCCACTTCTGTATAAGGAGTTCTGGCAAAATGGTTGTGGGCACAAGTGTTATGAACCAATTCTGAACTAGAGCACTTAATTGCCACAGAAAGATCTTCTTTTGATTACCTGTTCCCATGCTATGATGAATGTGGAAGCATGTGTGTCAAGGTGGTTTGCCCAACAGCTCAGGTTCTGGAATTACTAAAATGAGCATAGGTCCCTTGCTGAAACCTGTTGGACATGCAGCATTGATTGCTTTGACTAAAATGGTGATGATCACATGCAGCACAGCCTAGCCTATACTGACAGTTCCACATGGTTGATTTAATATTGGAAAATCGGATGTAATTCACCACATCCACAGATTAAGGAGAATAAAATGAACAACAAATGTGAAAATAAGCCTGTGATAAAATTTAATATTCATTTATAATTAAAAAAACTCTTAAAAATAGGAATGCAAGTATTTTGAAAAAGGACAGTATAATCCAAAACAGCAAAACATTTAAAATATTCTTTCTAAGACCGCTGCAGGAGTTGCTCTCAATACCACTTCCATTCAATATTATGTTAGAGACCATAGACAGTCTGCTAAGACAAGAAAGAAAAACTAGTTTAAAAACTGGGAAGGAAAAAAATAAAACTTTATATTAAAAATGATATAATAGTCTACATGTCTTTAAATATGAAGAAACAAAACATTAGTATTAATAAGAAATTTGAAGAAGTTTGCAAGAAGGTGAATTATTATATAAAAATATTTGCATTTTCTGTATCTGTAAACAGAAGATAAATTTAAAATATACCATTCACAATAGCATCAACAATTTATGGTTCTTAAGAATAATAAAATGTGTACAAGTCTGTTATAGAAAAATAATAAAGCTTTATTAAAAGATATTAAAATAAATGAAAAGATGAACCATATTCATGGATTAGTAAACTCCGTATTTTAAAGGTATCAATTTTCCTGCAGATTAAACTATGGATTTAGCGTAACCTACCCTCCCCAAGGAAGACCGCTTCTTAAATTTTATAACTTGACACACCAATTTTGAAATACGAAATAATGTGCAAAATTCCTGGAATATCCCAAAATTGTTCAGAAACTGGGTGGGAGGTCACTGGCCTTATCAGGTATCAAGAGGCTAAAGTTATTAGACACTGCAATATGGCATAAGCTGCTTAATGAAACACAGTAGTATCCAAGAAACTGAGTTATGTATGTGTAGCTGAACAAGTGATAAATGTCAAGGTGGTATTGGAAATCAATGATGAAAGGATGAACTTTTAATAAATGATACTATGATCAGTTATTCATATAAAAAAAGAAATTGAACCCATCCCTCATACACAATATGCAAAATCCAATTCCAGGTTAACGAAAGACCCAAATGTATTATTTAAAAAATATATGATTTAAAAAGTTTAAATGCTGTGATGTGTTATACAGGGCTTGAACTCGAGGTAGGAGTCGGGAATGGTGTCTGTACATGAAATTAGAAATGGCCATAATTTCATTGTAAAAAGAGACTAGTATGTCAAATAATTCAGTAAGAATATGAGTATTGTGACTAGAATTACTATTACCCAAAGAATTTATAAAGGGGAAGTGGTGTGTGTGTTTATATGTGTGTGAAAACAGGGTATAACAAACATGACCAGAAGGGTACTGGAAAAGATTCTGGGGAGGGAACAATTAATGAGAGTCACTTTTGTCCTCAAGGAGCTCACAGTCCATCAGGTAGTACCTATAGGACTTAGGGTGCTGTCAGGTCCCCCACCTATATCCTCCCCACTGTCAAAAGCTGTATAGAATAGGGAGACAGCCAAACATAGTTACCAAGGTCAAAATGACCAAGATTTGGGATCACCCAGAATAGATTCTGGAAAGTAGAACCCCTTTTGAAGAAAAAAAAATGTATTTACTGTTGCATTCTTAATCAGACAATTAACCAAGTGTAATTACTGGCTACTGAATAAGATAACCTGTAATGTTTATGTCAATTTCATGCACATCTTTTTAATTCTTTTAATTATGTACCTTAATGGTCTTACTGCTGATAACTAGAAAACAAGATTTGGTAAACATGCAAGCCTCATCACATTCTTCATTAAATAGCTGGAGTATTATATCATTAGATCTGTCAGATTTTAGCTGAATATGCAACAGACTTTCCCGAATCACAGGAAAACGTTTTTAACTCATACAGGCAATCTGGAAATGATTACATTGGTCACCAAGAGTGGTTGACTTTGCTCATCACTTGCAGTAAGTTGTCTTTCTGTGATCACTCAAGCCTTATTATTCATGTAATTACAGTAATCATCATGACATTAATGACTGTTGAAGTCTAAATGTGTGAAATTAATTCACTAACAAGTGTAAATATGTGTCCATGAAGGGCCAATATACAAACTGGAAAATGAAACTTCGGTATTCTGCTAAAAATGAGAAATTAGCACCAATATTAGAATATTAATAGGGTATATGAATGTTTTGTTACTGTAACAATAGGTTGACCATAGTTAGACAAATTTAGTTATTAATATAATTAATCCATATGGGAATGAATACTCAGAGTACACATAACCCTTTTCTAACAGACCGAATTTGAAAATCTAGTTCAGTTTCTTGAGCCCAAAATAAATTAATTCATAAAGGTGACCTAATGGTTGACACATTTTAGAATTTGAGGGTGACCTGGCTGTGACAAGCCACCCCACTGATCACCAGTGTTTTTTCAACTGATCTTACTGGCTTGTTGGGTGCCCCCTTCCCCTCCACAGTTCTGTGTCTGTCCTTCCTAAGGCAGAATGCTCGGTCAAAAAGGACGTTTTAAAAGATATTACAGAACATCCCATGTTGATTTCTGTTTAGATAAGTATCAAATTTCTAGATTTTCTGAACCTACTGGAATGGAAAAAAAATGGCACTTGAAAATTAATAATAGGAATAAGGCATCCTTTTCTTTAGAGCTCCTATGTTTTGCAATCTACTCCTAGACCAGCCCCACAAATCTGTCCCCAACAGGTTGGCTGGAGAATTGCATGAGGCTCTTGTTCTCTGATCAAGAGGAAAACCACCTGCCTGACTTTCCATCTCGTGAAGAGCGGCTGGTGTACGAACGCATGACAGGATCACTCGTAGGTTGTCCAGGAGGCCAACCCTTCCTCCCCCGCTTCCCCTGCCCCATGCCCAGGATGAGGGCAGGAACTTGAGTTTGTCCTGGTGAGGTGGGATCCCAGGTGCAGGTGCATACCAGCTGGAGGCTGCTCGTGCGCCAGTTGGCGCCTATGAGTCCAGACACACACTTGCTGTGATTCTGAGCCTTCCTGCATCCCAGATCCCTTATGTGTTAAGCCCCCTGGAATACTGGTGATTAGGCCCATATTTTAGAATGGTTGTGACTGACAGGACAGGAAAACAATGCATTTCAAATAGCAGCGTAAGTCTTCCTTACAGATTTAGTTGAATAAGCTGGGCATCTCTCTTTGGTCTAAAACAAATAAACATGACACGAAATGTGTTGCTGAAAATGCCATATGTCTGAGTTGGAGAATAAAAGGTTTCATTCAATAAGAATTTGTCAAGCAACCACCAAGAGTGAGGCAATGGGGCAAATGCTATGGGCCATAAAAATCCCCTTCCATTCTTTCTTCGTTTATTTTGGCAAATTTATTTTTTCTTGTAAGTCTCATTTCCCCCTGCTGCATATATGAATCTGAAATGCATGTCAATGGAGAATACAACTGGTCTTTTCCTTAAAACATCCAAAGCTGACTTAAAAAAAGCCATACTTTAACATTTTCCAAGTTGGAGTTGCCTTAATTAATGAGTCAGATTTTGAAAGCAAGATTTAATAAGTTCTCAACTAAGTGCCAGGTGCTGCGTTAGGAACCAGGTGGACAGAAATGATAGCAGGACATCCCTTGTCCTTGAGAAGCCAAGAGGCTACAGAGAAAAGACATATTATCAAGTAGTTCCAATCTCATTTAATACACGGGTCAGTGCAAGTTGTTAAAAACATGACTAATTATGTCAAGGAGAGCAAAAAAAAAAAAAAAAAGTTTCCAGAGAAGCAGAAAGGCATAGAGAAACAGCAGTGAGCAGAATGAATGCAGGGAGGTCTAAAAGCAGGGTCCTCTCCACTCTCCCCAATTAAAGGTGTGAATTTGTCATGCTTGAATGTCAAAGAAGTGAAGGAGGAGAGGTGGGGCCACATTTGAATGGCCTGAGTAGCCTTGGAAATGGATTTGGATAAAATGAGTTTTATCCTGAAGATAGCTAGAAACTAATCAGAGGTTTTAAGCGTGGGAGTGACATGCTTTCCCCTGCTCCCCTTTTAACTCAGCATTTTCAGGATAGCATGGAAAAGATGGAAGCAGGGTCCAGCCAGGAAGCTACTGCGGCAGCCCCATGGTCCGCAAGTGGTATACTGAGTTAAAGCTGTGACTGCACGGATAAAGAGGATGGGGACGGTGGAGATTTGGCAGCTGGAATGAACACGTCTAGGGATAACTCACTCGAGATTTGAGGGTCAGGAGAGGGAAGGAGACTCCAGTGCCAATGATCTCTGACAGCCTCTCCTGGAATTATCACCTCTATTGTCGGGAAGTTTATTCTTATACCAAACGGCACTCTCTTTTGATCTTATTTAAGTCTTGAGTTCTCTGCAGAAATGGGAAACTATTACTCAGCATTCCCATAAAAACCTGATGAATAATTGAAGACAAGTATTGGAACTGTTTTTAACTTTCCCTTCTCTAGATTACACAATCTCAGTTCTTTCAGACCTAGACTATTTCACTGAGTTTCTTTGGTTCTGTGTTTCTCATTTATTTTTTGCTTGTTCATAACTGTTTTTCAAATGTCCAGGACACACTCACGGTGATTGTGTCCCCCGCTAGTTTGGAAAAGATTCCTCATCTTCTGGAACACAGTCCTTTCATACTTGAGTGAATGTTGTTGGTTACCCACGGGGTACATTTCACTCTCTTTGGGCACTGGGCCGCCCCCCACAAAACCGACACATCTCAAGGAATGCCACCCATTCCCTCTACACCTCAGCCAGCCCCAATGTGGTTCAACTGATTTAAAAGTAGTTACATCACAATAGGGAGTGAAGGGCCAGGGTCCAAGAATGTGAGGAAATGTTCCCTAGGGGAATCTTGGAAAGTTTATCTTTCCTTGCTCCTCTCCAAGAAATAGCTCTGGCAGGTCTCCTAGCGTTATCTATAGACAGCAGATACTTCATAGCCATAGAACAGATGTGTCATAGATATTTAGCCCGGTGATAGCTAGCTCCTGGTTTATGGAGGTGGAGAGAGCTAAGAGGATTGCAGAAAAATGGACCCAGCCATTAGGCTAACAGAACACTGAAACGCGATCCTTTCTTCCTTCCGTGTTGCCATTTTGGCAAGCCAATCAGTTTTCTTATGCTTTAAGCTAGTTAGAATTGCGTTCTGTGGCAGGGAAACAAAAGAGATCCAACTCTTGTATATTGTATTCTTATTAAGACATGCTGATGTCAGATTTGCTTTTTAAAAAATGACTAATTAGTAATAATCATGCCTTGAATAAACCTCACTGGCTATGAAATTGCCACTGTGGCACATATACACCATGGAATACTATGCAGCCATAAAAAAGGATAAGTTCATGTCCTTTGCAGGGACATGGAAGAAGCTGGAAACCATCATTCTCAGCAAACTAGCACAAGAACAGAAAACCAAACACCACATGTTCTCACTCATAAGTGGGTGTTGAACAATGAGAACACATGGACACAGGGAGGGGAACATTATATACTGGGACCTGTTGGAGTGGGGATTAGGGGAGGGATAGCATTGGGAGAAATACCTAATGTAGATGACAGGGTGATGGATGCAGCAAACTACCATGGTACATGTATAACTATGTAACAAACCTGCACATTCTGCATATGTACCCCAGAACTTAAAGTATATTTTAAAAAAGGACCACATTGTAAGCCTCCTATTTCATTGTTTCAGGTCTATTTTTGATATATTTTAATCCACCCTGTATTCAGTTCTTGGGAACTGACGATGGAGAAGATAAACATTATGGAAAACTGTGGTCTCCACTCGAAATTCATGATGTGGTATGGCAGACAAGGGACACCATGCACTTCACAAACAGCAGGGACAGCACACGACCACTCCATGGAGGAAAAGAAAGGTGTGGCAGGACCAGCCCTGGAGTGCTGAGTGGAATTTGGGAAGACATTTCTGGTGAAAGGAGGAATAAGAACAAAAGCATGTTATGTTTTGGAGGCAGAGAAGTGGACTGGTCTGAAGCAGTATCTGTCACCTGTGGGGCCATTGGAAATAGGGCTGAGTCCCTGAAAGCCAGGCAGAGAGTTTGTTTCTTTTATACTTAGGCAAAGGTACACAAAATTTTCCTCCCATGTAATTACCTATTGCTTCCTGCTGTGCCTCCAAATTTCTCCATATCATGAATGACCAGAGGGCAGGAGATGGTTCCTTTACATTATATATTACACACACACACACACACACACACACACACACACACACACACA
Source organism: Sapajus apella (assembly GCF_009761245.1). Taxonomy (NCBI): domain Eukaryota; kingdom Metazoa; phylum Chordata; class Mammalia; order Primates; family Cebidae; genus Sapajus; species Sapajus apella. The sequence continues at coordinate 15,432,205 of NW_022436979.1, read as the reverse complement.
CACAATGTAATATATATATATATAATTGTATAGATGTATATTCCCTGATGCTTCATGCAGGGTTGACACGGAGTGTGCTGAATTAACTCTGGGATCTTTTTGGACTCTCAGCGTATTGCTCCTCATAAATTCCTTTTTGCCCACAGTAATATCATCTTAATAGTCCATATTTTGTCTGTTGTGTAACTGATAACACGTTAGCTTGTTTCAACACAAGCAATGCTGCTTGATAGTTTCAATCACTCGTGCAGATCTGTTGTCTGCAAAGCTTTGTTCTTTGTTAGCCAACATCCTATGTTGATGTTTCTGAAATTGGATTTTTATGACATTTCCCAGTATTTTTCAAAATATAAAAATTAAGGTCAGTGGTATTTAAAAAATGACTAAATAGTTTATTTTAATTTTTTTACAGTATATATGTATACATCATATTCCCTTATGTCCAGTCATTTATAAATCTCAAAAATCATTTTTTTTTTGGCACATTAGGCAATGCTAATTGTAATGATAGGTTAATGCTCTCAGGGTTAAAAAACTGATGGCAACAATGTTAACTAATAAACCATTTGGCTTTTCTAATTTCTGTAGCAGAAATAAAACTGGAAAAATGAGAACTCCATGAGTCTCAAAGGTAGACTTATTAGAATAATATGTACAGATGGCAAACTCACCTCGAAAGAGATATTGCTAATCAACAGATTGCCAAAAACAATTTTTTTGCAATCTTTAAATGTAAGCTGAAAAAAGCACAAAATTTGATCATAAAATCTTAATATTTGTGGGACGTGAAGGATAAGAATTATAAAATTATCTGTAAGTCATAGTACATCTATTTTTAAACACTATACAAAAGGAAAAAATTGAATATTTATTTGTCTTCGTGCCATGCATATTAAATTAAAAAGACAAACATTGTCAGGGATTATGAAAAGCCAGTTTTTTGGGGTGGGGAGGACAGAAGGATTTTTAATAAGATGATAAGAGCATTTTTACTTCAATGAGGCCAGTGTCTAACTGAAATGCTCTGCACATGTACAAGAAGTTGTAGGGAAAAGTCCCCCAGAATTCAGGCACAAAGTTAGGGAAGAGTCATTCTGAAACTGAAAATAGTAAAAACTCCAGTCAGGGTAGGTAAGCTTAACATTATGGGATGACCTACACTCAGGAAACTTGGGTGATGGGATCAAGCTGGCCAGGAGACTTTCCAGGACTGTCAAGTAGTTAGAGATTGCTGGTTTGGGAAGGGCAAATTTATTTAATAATGTTAGGCATTACTGTGTGGCAGGCACATGGCAAGGCAAATATGACATAATATAACCCCATGTTTGCCTTTTTACTCTGAGGGATATTATTTCCCCGGGTTTATAGGTAAGAGAACTGAGGTTAGAGAGAACTGAGAACAAGAAGCAAGCTGAGGCCAGGCACATTAGCTTACGCCTGTAATCCCAGTGCTTTGGAAGGCCAAGACGGGTGGATCACTTCAGGTTAGGAGTTCAAGACCAGCCTAGCCAACATGGTGAAACCCCATCTCTACTAAAAATACAAAACTTAGATGGGCATGATGGCACATGCCTGTAATCCCAGCTACGTGGGAGACTGAGTCAGGAGAATCACTTGAACCTGGGAGGCAGAGATTGCAGTGAGCTGATATTGTGCCATTGCACTCCAGCCTGGGTGACACAGCAAGACACTGTCTCAAAAAATAAAATAAAATAAAATAAAATAAAATAAAATAAAATAAAAGAAGCAAGCTAGATGCAACAGTTCTTGTAGAAAATATCTGCAGTGAAAATCCATTCCATCTAAACGTAACACTCTTGAAAAGCTCACACAGAAAGCTTTCTATTAAGACTCAGATGCTCTTTCACATTTTTCCATCACACCCTCTGCTTCCACCTGGCAGAGAACTTGTCACCCAGTGTCTGAATTACTAGTGTGCTTTTCCTTCTCCTGCTAGATCCTTGAAGAACAGCACTATGCCTTGGTCCCCAGGGACCCCAGACGCACACCTCGAGACCATGACTCAAGAGCAGGTGCTTAATTTGGAAGGCGAAGGAACCACTGGTAGGCGGGTGGAGAAGTGAGCTAAGAGACAGAACATAACCATTAACAGGCAAATTCCCAAACCATCTCCCACCACGGGTGACTGGAGCTTACTCACTCTGGGGAACTCAGGGGCCGGTGCAGAGCCTGAGACTTAGTCATCTCCCTCTCCCATCAGCACTGCTGGAGGGTTGCTCCTGTGGGGTGGGGAATGTAGGTGCTGGCACTGGTTGTGGGAAGACTGCATGGGAAGGGACTGGGGTAGGGAGGTCCAGCAGCATCTGCTACATGATCCTTCATACCTAGCCTGGAGCCTATTGCAGAGCATCTAGGCAAGAATCATTTGTTGAGTGAGACTGTCATTCTCATTTATCAATCAATACTATGAGCATCTGTCTAGAGTGAGTTAGTTCTCCTAAACCTGATCAACTTTAGATCAATTGACTACATTTAGTTTCCATACATATAAAGTTTAGGACCAAACTCCAAACCCCAAACAATTGCAGTTTTACCAATGAACTGTCTGAAGTCAACAGCAGGTCATCCCCTTTAACGTATTTTGCCCCATCAATATACCTCTTTATTCCGATCCACGTATCAGCACCTAGCAAATACAGCATTTTAGACAAAACAGCATTATAGTTGCTGCACTTGCCGAAACACTGTAAAATCTAGAAAACAGGACCATTTCAGAAGTTCTGCATGTAGCTGAGAAGGAACCAGTGTGGCTGTCAGTTAACAGTGATAGTTTCAGATGTAAACATAGAAATAACTCACTCTTTCATGATCTAATGTTAGTGAACAATGTAAGGTAAAGCAATAAGTCACCACATGAATTCAAAGACCCTGTTTAAGAGAAGGCCTGTGTGCGTGTGATTTAAGGTACTGGCTCACCTGTCTGTGAGATGAATAAGAGAGGAGCAGCAGGTCCATGTCATGGGTCCATGTCACCTTGTCTGGGGTAGTGATGGCACCTCCATGCATGATACCAAGTAAGACACCACAGGGTGTCCTTGACAGACAGGGTGGTATCATGGGAGGACAATGGAACTTAGAATTAGAAATCCTGGGGCCAGGCACGGTGGCTTACAACTGTAAGCCCAGCACTTTGGGAGGCCGAGACAAGTGGATCACTTGAGGTCAGGAGGTCAAGACCAGCCTGGCCGACATGGTGAAAATCCATTTCTACTAAAAATACAAAAAATTATCTGGGTGTGGTGTCACAAGCCTGTAATCCCAGCTCTCGGGAGGCTGAGGCAGGAGAATGGCTTGAACTCATGTGACGGAGGTTGCAGTGAGCTGAGATCGTGCCACTACACTCCAGCCTGGGCAACAGGGTGAGACTCCACCTCAAAAAAAAAAAAAAAGAAAAAAGAAAAGAAATCCTGTGTTCAAGTGTTGTTTTGTCATTTACGGTGTGTAATCCTGGGCAAGAAACGTGAACTCAGTGGGCCTTAATATCTGCATCAATCGGATAGAATCATAAGGCTACTTCATTGGGATGTTTTGGAGATTCATGCAAATAGTGGGCTTTGTAAACTGTACAAATGCCATTAGTATTGAAAGAAATAAAAAGGGATGTTATTTAGCATCCTCCAAACTCCAGAGAAAAGCAAAGGGGCTCTTTGGTGTGGAAGCTTTTAGCCTGGGCAGTCTGAGGGTCCATTCACCATGATGGCACCAGAGTCAGGGGCGGCAGAGGGGACGCCAACCTTGGCAGTGACGGAAGGGGCACGTCGAAACCCACATGTGGGAAGGGTAGCTTGGCTTCAGCTTCACCTCCCTGGAACCACGCCATTGATCAGGATACAATGAAAGTTTGGTTTAGTCAGAGAAAACAGCTCTGCCTTTTCTCCTCCCTCAAAAAGTTTCAAGGAAGAAACAGTTCCTAGAAACAGCTTCCAAGCAGACGGCACTCTTTCTTTCTGGAAGCCAGACTGGGGGCCTGAATACAGAAGATGATATTCCTTATAGAGAAGGAGGAGGAAGAGATCACTTTTTTTTTTTTTAAATGAATTGGTTCCCATTACTGTTCCAATCACAAACACTGTCTTGTCCTCTTTTGTTTTCATACCTGAAAAGAATCAGCATGCAAACAGCCTGTCAGTACTTTTCAACCAGGACTCTCACAGTGGCTCTGTCTATAAAAGACCATTCCTTGGTAGGCATTGCCCTGTTCTCCTTCCCGGGTTCCGACTGCCTCGTTCCTGGGTTGAAGCATCACAGCCCCAGAACCTCGTGAGCTGTGGGTCACCCACTCACTGTCGCTGAAGAACCAATGATTGAAGCTGTAGTCTGTTTGCAAATCCTGACTGTCAGAGAGGCAAGAGCTTCAGAAGGCATTACTTAAACCGGATTATTCTTTGCAGAGGAGGGCACATCAACAAAGAATCTGTGGCGTGTGCTAAGCGGGCATTTTAGAGGAAAAGCGCCGTGCTGGTGTATAAAAATCTTTTGTGTGAGCTACTTTTAGGATCCTCTGGTGGAACACGGAGCCACGCTGGCTTCTGGCTCTGCCGACTGCTCAGGGCTGTTTGCAGATAAGAACAGAGGCGAATCTGAACTCTACATAGTTTATTTCTTCTTTGCAAATCAATGTGCCCTGAATTAATAGGGAGGGGGGGAAATCTTACAAAGTGTATTATAGTTGAAGAATCCCCAATATTGATCTTAAAGAGTTACCCTTGTCTCCCAGGGTCCTGATACCACTTATCAATTAGTGCTAACAGACGCAATCAGTTGGTAGACTAGTAACAGCTTTGCCGTTTCCATAGGGCTTTCCTGTACATGACCTTGTTTGTTTTATTTAGTTCTGCTCCTTGGAAGGTAGGGAAAAGAGAAATGATTGCAACTCCTGCTTTATAGGACTCCCTGTCTGGTGTTACCCAGCTAGCACAGAATCCTGGTTCCAAATTCTTGCCATTTCCGCAACACCACACTTCTTTCCTGGGAAAGAAGAGAAATGTCTAAGAGAGGCTAAGGTTTTCCACTTTCGGTGGGGACAAACAACATAATTTGTGAATTTTATCTTCTCTTTAGGGCAGTGGCTCTTAACCCTGGTTGCACGTTAAAATCGTCTAGGGAGTTTTTAAAGGATACCTTTGCCAGGACCTTACCCCATACCAATTAAATCCAGATCTCTTGGGGTGGGCCTAGGCAGCTGTATTTTTCAAAAGCTCCCTGGGTGATACTAATGTGTAGCTAGGGTTAAGATTCCCGGCTTTAGAGTAATCATCAACAAAACATTGGTTGCCTTTTTTCCACTTTTAAACCACTTTGGGAATGTAGTAATGAGAAATCCTAATCACCACTTCGCTGATGGCCTCACATGATAGTCCCTGGCCTTGGTCCTTAGTAGGGATTCAAATTTATATAGAGATTGACTGACATGAGATGTTAAAGGAACGCTCTCATGCCTGGATCTGTAACAGTGGAGCTGTCAATCCAGAAACTTTGTGAGACAAATACATTACTTCCTGATCCCTTCACACCTTTTAATTATATTACCTTAATAGTTTTACTACTGATGACCAAAAAATGAACACTTATCATTGATAGTGCTACCAACATCTAACAATTGCTTTTCTTTATTAAATAACTAGTGGCTGTTTTTCTCCTGCTTATTTTTTTAGTTATCAAATAATTACAGATAACTATTCATTTCAAGATTAACTTAGTAACCCACCTGTGAATACACACCATTCTTAGGGAAATTTCATTAACAGTTAAGGCATCATAGGAATAAATATATGTAACTGGAGTCCTTTTATAGTTATTTACAAAATTAACTCATTACTGACAAATATGTGCTGGGTGTACATAAAAGATTCACTTTCTATTAGGTTTATTGTTTTTCGTGTATGGGTCTCTTTAAAACATGCACTAATTGGTAAGCGTATTTCTCAGGAATCAACCCTGTACTAGGTTTTGGGGTCACAAATAAAATATACTCTGGATAATCCCCCCTAAGAAATGTGATGATGCAGACATCAAAGAGCAGGAGTGAAGACAGAGGGACTTTAAGGAGGAGTTGGCTTTTCATTGAGTCTGTTTAAGCCATATCTAAATCAACGCTTTTGGTCTTGAATCTCCAAATCACCATATTCATTGAGTTCTAAGGCATGTGTTTTCCACGTTTTATTTAAAAAAATATGGGAATATTTACAAATTGAATCTTTTTGTTCTTTTGAGTACACTTATGTTAACTGTGTGTTTTGTGATGAGGGTATTTTACTGTCAATAAAATATGGCATTACATTTGCTACATTAATTTCCTTTCTGAAGTTTATCAAATATCCAAATTCAAAACCAATAATGCCTTTCCCAATCTCCGTCAGTGGGACTACGGTCTGGAATACCTTCCAACCCCCTGTATTTCTATTTCTATACCAATAAAATGGTGGGTAATACCTGATTTAGTTTTCTATTTTTTTTATTATTTTTAGAGAAAAATATTAATGTCAATTAACCTGAATCTTTAAAAGATAGTTTTTTAGTGCCAGTAGGACTACTGCAGTTTCTTACGCTAATGACACCAAGGAACACATTCTAGTAGCGCCACTGCGATCATTCCTGAGGACGGAATGAAAAATGTGACAGGTAGCCCATAACTTCACACAACTGTCAATGACATGGACTTGATGTGCCCAGTGACTAAGTCTGTCCTCAAATGTCAGTGAGTGTCCAGTGGTCTCAATGCATTGTAATCTGGTGGCCTGAAATAGTTAATGTGCTTCCCTAAGCAATCTACTTTCTGCCAGGGCATGGCTAGGACACGGGGTAGAATTTAGAGTCTGGTGAGTTAGAAGATAATTTTTCAATCATTTTGATTTTTTTTCCATTGTTGCAAGTGCTTTGAATATTAAGTGCTGCCTGATTAGTAACTCATGCTGTTATCATTTAGCCACTTTTCACCTTTCCCCTTCCTATGAAATTGGAAGAATATGACATTTAAGTGTATACACTTTTCTGGTTTTAGAGTTGGACAGTTGAGATTGTGAGATTGTTATTTTACATAGTGCTGTATCACTACCAAAAAAATGTTTGCTGAGAGAGCTGCCTTACAATATGCATATTGGACCAGCATGCTTGTCGCACTCTTAATAGATTATGTTGGTCGGGCACAGTGACTCAAGCCTGTAATCCCAGCATTTTGGGAGGTCAAGGTGGGTGGATTGCTTGAGGCCAGGAGTTGGAGGCCAGCCTGGGCAACATAGCAAAACCCCATCTCAAAAAAAAAAAAAAAAAAAAAATTAGCCGGGTGTGGTGGTGCATACCTGTAGTTTCAGATAACTTGGGGGCTGAGGCACGAGGACCATCTGAACCCAGGAGGCGGAGGCTGCAGTGAACTACAATTGAGCCACTGCACTCCAGCCTGGGTGGCAAAGTGAGACTCTGTCTCAAAAAATACATAGGTTATGTTATTAGAAAAATATGAAAAAGCCCCAGTCGCAAGTCCTTTGTAAGACTAAGCAGTATGTTCAACAGGAACTGTAAGTGTCTTCATATGTCTGTATCTTTTTAGGATGCAACAATTTTTAAAATGATGTCGTTTCCCTTGTACACAAAAGCCGTCACTTCAAAAGCCTTTGATTAATTCATGCACAATCAAGGGCATATGAGATAGCTGCCATTTAGTGAGCCAAAGCAATCCAATGCCAACTGCAATAAACCCATCAAGCTGTCATCGAGTCAAGCTGTGAGAAAGACGATGACGATTACAAGCAATAGTTTCCTTCAGTGGTTTCATAATTTCAATTTTTTGTTACATTTCCAGATTTCCAATAGTTATAGTAAGAATGCTTTAGTAGAGAAATATTTTCCCCAGGGGTTACTATCAACAACTTAGTGTATTGGTTTTCTTCCCCATCATTGATTCAAGTATAGAAGCTCATCAGGCAAGAAATATTGTGATTACAGTCATATATAAATTATTTAAAGGGGTTCAACCAATCAAAACAGAGATCTAAGTGACTATTTTCCTCTTGATGCCTTTGTAACTCCTACTCAAAAAGCAAATTTCTGATTGATCGGATAGTTTTGAAGTTACTTCAAAAAGACCATTCTTTTGGATGGGAGGAGGATCTCAATACGAATGGTTCACATACTTCGACGGTAGCTCTTTCATGACAACTTTACAGAGGAGGACGACAGAGAACAAAATAACAACAAGAAGCAGGGGGATAGGAAGTGGAGGGAGACAGTGATAGAAGGCAAGGCAGGTAATTAAGGTCTAGCTTGGAAAAAAGAAGATTCATGTATTCTGAGGTTCCTCACATATCCCAGCTCCTGCTAAAAAAAGTAATCACTGTTGAACAACTGGTTACCAAAAAGGTCTCATTCAATAACCAGTTTTCGCTCATGCCTTCCAATGGAAGCATTTAGCACTCTGCAGAGAGCTGCTATCATGCTTGACTTTGTACTCTTGAACATCACCTGTGAGAAACAACGTGCTGGTCATTTCTCACCTGTCTCAGTTAATCCATTCCCTGCATTTTGAGATCTTTCTTTTTCTCCCCCTACCCTTTTTTAGATGTTTTCTCATTGCCCCATACAATTGTATGTCCACTCTTAATTAAACCTAATAGTCATAGGCTAACTCATTTTAGATACAATCTGGGGCATTTTTTTTCTTGAATTTTGTGGGAGAATTAGTATACCTCCCCTTTCATTCACCTAAAATTAAGCCTGGAAAACCTATAATTCCTAAGAGCTAGCAAAGATATCCTCCAAAATTGCCAATAGTGGATGCCTTAAATTTGGAAATGCATTTTAAAACACGATTACTTTGTCCTCAAAGGACATTCTGCGAGTGTCGGACATACTTCTCATATGTTAAGCAGTGGAGTTAAGACAGGGCAGCGAATCTCCTAACTGATGGCATTAATGGAAAAGTGAAAAAATATATACTACACAACCATTCTGAACAATATGGAGAATCAATAGACTAGTTTGATAAAGCTTTTAGTTATACTTTAGTTTTTGCAAAGGGCCAGTTCAACAGGTACGAGTTTTGAAATTACACAAAGGTAGGATTACAAAAATAACACCGTCTCTTTCCTTAAATAAGTCTGTTTCCTTTAAAAGCACAGTATAGCATCCTCCATTGTTGTGATTCTCACTGCAAATACTTCACCAAAACTCCAATCAATTATGCAGTCTCCATTACAAAGTTTGAGGATTTTAAAGTATCAAAAAGAAACAAGAGGTAATAAACTCACTATTAAAGCATTTAGCTTGGCAAGTGATTTATCTCTGTTCCTTTATCTGCTTAGGGTTTTTATTTCACTGTGTGAGCAAATTTCTACTGACAAGTAATTTTTGGAGAACAGCCAGAAGTGGGGGGTGGGAGGGAGGGAGAAAGATCTCCTAAGATATCAAAGACTTGGAAAAAGAAACCTGATGAAGTGACATTTGTGGTTTCAAAAATAATATACCTCCTCTAGTCTCCCGTTCATTTACCAAAGAAAATCTCTCTTGTTCTTTAGCTCCCATTGTGTTATGTAATGCAATGTATAGAATAATTGTGAACAAAATAATTTTCTGTATGAGATATATAAAATCATTTCGACCTAAAGAAATCCACTTAAATGATAGAAACATGATCTATTGTTGCCTTTTCTATCTGAAGATTTTCCTGTTGAGACTAATCCTGTATAACTGAGTTTGAATAGAACCAAAAAAAAAAAAAAATTGCAGGGCAGAGTAGCTTACTCAGAAGCTAAAATGCTAGCCATGGGTGAATTACTATTATTATTCATTGATTTGGAGGTCAAATCTTCTGAGTAATTTACACATAGTAGGCCCTCAAGAGATGGATTCATTAAAGTGATTTCTCATTGCCGTTTTCTAGAAATTATTCTTATTTTTAATATGCTACCTCATTTAAGCTTTCTGTACAGCAGCTGTATAAATATCTCTCATGCAGAAACCACTTCTTGGCAAATACAGCAAGGCTGCTACGCACAGGTAAATTCATGTATTCCACAAATGCACGTGTCATGCGACTTATAAATATTTACTCGGTGTTCACTAGCATGAAGCACTCTGCTAGGTGCTGTGGAATTTTAAAGAATAATTAAGACAAATTGTGTCTTCAAGGAGTCTAATTATTGACAAAGGATTATGTTGTAGGATAGAAAATGAGAACTATGACAAAACACCAAAGGGGACTCAAAGGGAGAATAGATTATTTCCTTCCAGTGGAATCTTGGAGGGCTTTATGGAGCAAGAGGCACTTCAGTTAGTCCTGGAGGAGTGGGCCAGGAGAGGGGAATTTGGGGATCCCAGCAGACTGAGATGCAGTGAGGAAAGCCACTGAAGCAAGAAGGCACAGAATTTGCAAAGAGCAGAGGGAAGTCAGTTTGGCCAGGGTGTGAAATGAGAGGATGGCTGTCAGAAATTTGGTGCATCAGGGTTCCAAGCACTGCCATCTATAAGGGGCTGGAATGGCCCTGCCTGGAATTCCTCAGGGGATATTCCACTTGAATAATAGGCAGAACTGCCCAACCTGGAAACTGAAACAAAGACAACACCATGGCAGTCAATATTCCACTTTTTTTCTAAGGTATTAATATAGACACTTATATCTGAGCACCTTTAAAATTTAGGTTGAGTCGAAGAACGTCTAAAGTTCTACAGGAGGGAAGAATTTTTAAAAAGGCGATGATATAAAATACGTAAGGGAAAAACAGGAGCCTCTGAACCACATGTGCGGCCACTGGCATTCAAGAAAAAGCTAAACCGTTGGGGGGAAAAGGCCCCGCTCTATCTCTAGCACATAAGAAAGGGATATCGTTTCCTAGAACAACACCCCAAGGCCCCCATTAGAACATGAAAATATTTACAGCGGTGGTGCTTTCGCTATGGGATTGCATGTTTTCCTTGCAAATATTTAACTTATGCTTTTGTGAGCCATGGCACATGTTATAAAGAAAACAGTACAATCAAAGCTGATGTTGAGGGGTGAATGCTTTTCATCCCAAACTACTGTGTGAGTGTGTGTGTGTGTTTAAAGAAAATTTCTAGTTAAATGTGCCCATTACCACTAATTCTTGCAACTAACAAAAATACAAAAAGGTTTCTTGTTCTTAATCTACTGTGAAAGAATACACAGAAGTAAAAATAGCCCAAATTATTGGAGTCTTTTGCTTCATAATTTAATAATAGTAAAGTTTCTTTTTCATCTGTTTACCCTGTCAGCCAAAAACAAAGTGGACTTGTTCTAGGAAATGAATCACTTGAACAGTGGAGGAGACTTTGTCCCAACTATTTGACACGAAAAGCACAGCCAAAAGTATGGATCTAGAGCCTCAGAGTTAGGAGCTGCTCCCAGCCTTCTTCCCTAGGTGCCTCACACCCCTGCTGGACGACTTCCAAGCATCACAGCTCTGGATGGCCATGTGTCTTCTGTATACAGACTCAAACCCAGGTGAAACCCATTTTATGAAATGTACTTTATATAAACCTAATTTATTAAAGAGTTGCATTCATTAATGGATTTTTTTTTTTTAGTACGATTACTCATAGAAGCAGGGAAACTGAAAAGGCAATATTATTCCAATTACTGTTGTTGTTGATAAAACTTCTGAGAACCATAGTTCTAGATCAGGGGTCCCCAACCCCCGGGCCAGGAAATGGTACTGGTCCTTGGCCTGTTACCAACTGGGCCGTACAGCAGGAAGTGAGTTGAGAGCAAGTGAGCATTACGGTCTGAACTCCCCTCCTGTCAGATCAGCCACGGAATTACATTCTCATAGGAGCGTGAATCCTATTGTGAACTGCAGTGGGAGGGAGCTAGGGTTGAGGGCTCCTTATGAGAATCTAATGCCTGAAAATCGGAGGTGAAACAGTTTCATCCTGCAATCATCCCCCCCACCTACATAGTAGAAAACTGTCTTCCAGGAAACCAGTCTCTGGTGCCAAAAAGATCGAGGACTGCTGTTCTAGGTGGCACATGTGATACTTCACGGAAAATTATGAACAAACCTGATGGCACGTCAACGAGATTACAGAATATCTGTTCACCACGATTCTGGGAATATATTAGCAAAAAACTGTCACCTCTTTGCCTGTGTTCTTTCTCTCTTTCCAGGGGTTAAATATATTAAATAACATATTATTTTTATTACTTTTATTCTTTCTATGGAACTTCTAATTAACTTGTTTAATTTATTCATGTGGCATTAGTAATTGTATCTCATTTTGGGTGTGACTAGGCAGATTGGGAGTCAAAAAAGCTTGATAATGGACAGACCCATCATTTAGAGGAGGTAGTTTGGGCAAACCTGGAGTGTAGGCACCAGAAGGCAATCCCACAGGTATGCAGGCACCAGAAGGCAATCCCACAGATATGCAGGCATCAGAAGGAATCCCATGGTAGATGACAACAGGCATAGCCAGGAAGGGGGATAATTGGTGTCAGAGAGGTCCTTCAGGGTTCACTTTCATAGGCAAGTGAAGATCCAGAGACAGGTGGATGGCAACGAAGGGAAGTTCTAAAAACAAAGAGCTGGGACATAACCATGGCCATGGTCTTCATGGGCAAGACTCACACCATCGTCAGATTCAACCAGAGAAACAAGCCAGCAAGAGGTACATATTAAGGGATTTACTGGCCAGGTACAGTGGCTCACACCTGTAATCACAGCACTTTGGGAGGCCGAGGCGGGCAGATGACCTGAGGTCAGGAGTTCAAGACCAGCTTTGCCAATATGGTAAAAACCCATCTCTACTAAAAATACAAAAAATTAGCCAGGCGTGGTGGTGTGTGCTTGTAACCCTGGCTACTTGGGAGGCTGAGGCAGAAGAATCGCTTGAACCTGGGAGGCGAAGGTTGCAGTGAGCAGAGACCAGGCCATTGCATTCCAGCCTGGGCAACAAGAGCAAAATTTCATCTCAAAAAAAAAAAAAAAAAAGGGAGAGAGAGATTTAGTGCACCATGGCACACCTTTACCTATGTAACAAACCTGTACATCCTGCACAGTTACCCCGGAACTTAAACATAAAAGCAAGGAGCTGGCATATGTGGTAATGTAGATTGGTGAAGCAAGATCACAATCTGTAGGGCGGGCCGTCAAAAAGAGAAGATTTGAAGTTGGAACTACAAGTTGAACCCATAGTCCCCAGGCAGAATTTCTTCTCCAGGGAAGCCTCAATTACATTTTCAAGGCTTTCCAACTGATTGAATCAGGCTCACTCAGATTATCTAACACAGTCTTCCTTACTTAAAGTTAATGATTACGGACTTCAAATAACCTCTACAAAATACCTTCACAGTAACACCTAGAATAGAATTTGAGTGAATAGTTGGGGACTGCACTCAGCCAAAACTGGCCATCATAACTCATGTCTGAAGGACTGTGAAAAACAAGATGAAATGTTTCAATCCCAGAGAAATGCTACAACTAAGCTAAATTAGAAACAGTGTAGGTCTCTTAGTAAGTCTCTGAGTCAAAGACAAAATTGTTTTAACCAAGGAATGAGGATGGTAAGATACAAAGCAGATATCAGGACCAAAGATACCAGACAGAAACCACTACAAACACTGGACTTTGTAAGACCCCAGTGTATAGGGAGTTTTGGTCTTCGTCTTCATTTGCTTGTGCTGCTAAACAGGATACAACAGACTGGGTAATTTGCAAACAATAAAAATTTATTTCTCACAGGTCTAGAGGGTGGGAGGGCCAGGGCCAAGAGGCCAACAGGCTAAGGTCTGGTAAGGGTTCAGTCTCTGCTTCCAAGATGGCACCTTGAAGGCTGCATCCTCGTGTGGAAGAAGGCAGAAAGGCAAAAAAAGATGACCTCCCTCTGTCAGACCCTTTTATAAGGGCATCTAATACCATTCATGAAGGTAAGCATTCATAACCCAATCAATTCCAAAAGGCCACACCTCCCAATACTGTTGCATTGAGGATTAAGTTTCCAACATGAATTTTGGGGAACACATATTCAGACTATAGCAGCCCTTGAGCCTTCATCTCTAGGTGTGGTTTAATCACAATCCATAGGGACCAGGAGACCTCTAGGAGTAGGGCAGGACTTCTAAACCAGAGGCAGTTTTGCAACACCTCCCCAAGAGACATTTGCCAATGTCTACAGATACTTCTGGTTATCACAACTATAGGGAGGTTGCTATTGGCATTCAGTGGATAGCTATCAGTGATACTGAGGAAACTTTCTATAATTCCCCTTGCAGCCCCCACAATAAAGAATTATCCAGCTCCAAATGTTAATAGTGCTAAGGTTGGGAAGCCCTGGAGTAGAGTAATCAACCTAGGCAGAGGTAGTCAATGTTCAATCTAAAGTAACCCTAAACTTTTATATAACTCCTGAATATCTACAGAGCTGAGGAGGTAGCAGCAGCAACAGCCCTGTGTATTCTCTGGATGTGTATGGCATAGTGAAAGGAGCCTGAACTTAGAGTGGAGTACTGAGTTCAAAGTCAACTGTGACATACACTTTACATGTGCACCTTGGGCAAGATGCTTAACCTCTGGTAGCCACAGTTTACTTATTTATAAAATGAGAAACTATCTTCTCATAGGATGATTGAGAGTATTAGTGATATTACCAGATACGTGTTAGTTACCTTTACTTTTATACCAACAAAATACTCGGCAAGTTATGACAGTAATCTAGCCAAGAGAGGATGAGACTCTAACTTAAGCAATGACATTATCAATGCATAAACATTATTCCATTTTCAAAATATTTCTTAGAATCTACAAGACTTGTCGACCTCGTGGATGGGGAAGGGAGGAGGGAGAAGAGGAGCCAAGGATGAACAGAGTTGACTGGTGGCATTATGAACTGAGATACGAAATCAGCAGAGGACCCAGTTGATGGGGGAAGAGAATGAATTCAGTATCAGACATGTAATGTCTTGGGTGCCTTCAAGAAAGTCAGATGGGGATATAGTGGTCATGCTTAGAGTTTGCAATCCAGTTTCACATACGTTGTTCTTTTCAAACTTTGACTGTTCTAACAACCTGGCAAAAGACAGGCTTTATTATTTGTAGTTTTTAGATGTGGAAACGGGGCTCAGGGAGCCTAAGTAAATTACTAAAGACCGTCAGGACACTAGGGGATAGAGTTTTGCTTTCACTCCAATTCTTAGTAATAAGATTTTAAAAAACAAAACGCCAGGTGTGGTAAGTGGCAAATGGAAAATGAGTAGAGGAATCAGGCTTGATTGTTGTTGGTTTGTCTGTAAGGGGTTTACCTGCTCCTCAAAGATTGTGAGGGTTGGGCAGAATAGAGCACTCAGATGCAGGCTCTTAAGATGGCACCAATCAGCCACATTGAGAAGTCAGGACACAGGTTGCTGAGACCACTGTGAGTGGAAACATTTTATAGTTCATTAACTACATGAACACAGGGGCTGAGAGAAATTCGAGACAAAAATGTTAGCAGGCATTGCCAATTCAAAAGAAAACGCAATGATCATGCAAATCATTGGAAAGATATGAATGAACACATTTTGATTTACCCATAAGTTTTTAGAAACACATTTACTGAGACACATTTTAATCTCTGAACATCGATGCTCTTTCATTCCAATAGCAATATAAAGCATGCTATTCTGAGAAAGAGCTCTGAAAAGGCTGGGTTTTCACAGGTTTGTTTTTCACAGTTTTAATGCATCTGAAGACTTACTTTTGGCCACGAGACATATATTCAAAAATGCTCTAATGAGACCAATTTGATTTTTAATTTAGATTTTCTAAATACGAGTTTCTGAAAATTCCATCTAAGCAACCCCCACCCCCTGCTTCTTTCTTGGAAAATGACAGCCTTCGGTCTCCCAGCTGTGTGATCAGGGAGGGTCTCTTCCTAGTGGTTAGAGCAGCACCATCAAGACTGTCAAAGAAGACATGGACTGTATTTCTAATCATCTTCTACGTTTTTCTAATATCTTCTATATTCAAGTTTCCCACATTTTGGGGGACCTATTAGGCCATTTTCACTTTGCTAATGTATCGTTCATTTCCTCTACACGTTTTATTTTTTTATTTTTTTTTTAAACAGAGTCTTGCTCTGTCGCCCAGGCTGGCTTGCAGTGGCACAATCTCGGCTCAGTGCAACCTCTGCCTCCTGGGTTCAAGTGATTCTTCTTCCTCAGCCTCCCGAATAGCTGGGATTACCGGCACCTGCCATCGTGCCTGGCTAGTTTTTTTGTTTTTTGTAGAGATGGGGTTTCACCATCTTGGCCAGGCTGGTCTCGAACTCCTGACCTCAGGTGATCCGCCTGCTGTGGTCTCCCAAAGTGCTGGGATTACAGGTGTAAGCCACTGTGTCCGCCTCCTCTACACCTTCACAGACTGCCATAGCTGAATGTCGTATTTCTTTAACATGATTTTAATCCAATCTCTTTTGCATCTTGTTACACTTCTTTTATTCCTAATCTTGAATAGATATATTTTCCTTTTTCTCTTTTCCTAAATCAGGCTCTTAAGGGGTTTATCTATTGTATAGGCCTTTTTAAGCTGTAATTATACTTTCTACTTTTTTTGTTTTTCATTTCATTAGCATGAGTTTTTATCTCTATCCAGTCTCTCTTAGGTTCATTTTATTTGAACTTTTGTTCTTTCTAAATGTTTGAACTTTGGTTCTTTATATAATAAGTTCTTCTTCCCTCCCTCTCCTCTGCTTCTGCTCTGATTATGGATGTTGCTAGTCCCAAATGTTTGCAATGGGAATAAGGCCTAGGTGTTTTGGAAAGGTCACCTTTTCGTAAATTATTTTATAATTTTCATTTGATTATGATCAGGAAAAATTGCCTGTCAAATCTTTACTTTAAAAAATGTATTAAAAATGTATTTATTTGGGAAAGAAAACCTAAATAAACTACAGAATTTTTTAACTGCTGCATGCACACACACACACACACACACACACATACACACTTAAAAATATATGTGTTTTCAAAATAGGTCTATTTCCTCTGAGGGGCTCTACAGGTATCCATTCAGTGAAGTTTATTAACTGTATTGTTCAACTCTTTTATGTCCTTACTTATTTTTCATCTACCCAATCTGTCCAATCTTGAAAGAGGTTTCTTGAAAATGTTCAAAAATTCTTTATTTTTGTTAAGTTCTCCTTGCATTTTTAATTGTTTAAAATTTTCTAATGATTTTGGTCCATATTGGTTTATGGCTAATATTTTTTGTTTGTAAATTTTGTATAATTATGTATTATATTGAATCTTTTTATAACACTCTTCATCAGAAAGTCCACGCATCATACCCATATACCATTAGTGTTGCCTTTGTTGGTTTCTTTTGTTTTACATGTGTCTAGTACACATTGCCTTTTCCTTATTTTCAAATTTACTGCTGTTTTAAATACTTTTTCTGTAAATAGCCTAAGGTTCCATTTTGTTTCTTAACCTTCTCTAAAGTCTCTGCCTTTTAATGGGATGAGTTCTTTCCTGCATGATTAGTGTAATCATTGAAATACTTGACTTTGCTCCCTTTGCTTTACTTTACGCTAGTACAGATTTCACTACATATTTCTTCTTCATTAGTTTTTCATGTTTCATCAAGCGACTATTTTCTTCTCCCATTTTTTTTTCTTATTAATTGAAAGTTCTCTAATTTTTTATTCCTTTGCAGGTTGGTTTTCCTTTCCCGATGCTTATTCAGACACACATTTACCCACTATTGTTTGAAAACAAGATATTGACTACTTCCCTCATCTTCTTCTACCTCCATAAGATGAGGCTTAGAGGAACACTTTGTCTTTTCCCCTTGATTTGCTTCTTTGGACTCTCCTCCCTAAGAGGGGACACTGAAACTCACTGTCCTCATTCTCAAATGACAGGTTTCTTTGAAAATTTGGTTACTATTTCTTTCTTACATTGAAATCTGTTTCATTTCTGGACTACCCCTTACTGGTACTTTGGTCTTTTGGATCTCACTTCCTGGCTCTTAATGTTTTCTTCATGTTTTCATTTGTGTGTGCCGGATCTGGGTTTAAGGTAAAAACCACCTTTATTGAAGTCCACTAATTTAGATTTCAACACTGCCTTTCTTGTCTTCAAACAACCTATTGGAGATGTGTAAGTCATACAATTCCTGTGTGCTGGATGCTTTGTTTGTTGCTGCTTTGGGTACCATGCTTGATTGTTAACAGCCCATAATATTCCTAGGTGATCAGAGTCGTGGTCTAGTTCTTCCAAGGGCTCTGTTTTCCTGGGCACTTAGTGTTTGATCATTTTTACTGACTTCCCACTCTCTTCCCCATTCCTCTGTGCCACCCTTCCCCACAACATGAATGGGATTGCTACTCTTATGAGAGAGAACCCAAAGAGATCCCTTGCCTTTTCTACTGCGTGAGGTCATGGTGAGACGGCTGTCAATGAGAATGCAGGCCCTCACCAGTTGCAGTATCTGCCAGTGCCTTGATCTTGGACTTGCCAGCATTCAGAACTGTGAAAAACACATTTCTGTTGTTTGTAAGCCACCCAGTCTATGGAATTTTGTTAAGGTATGTTGAAGGAGACACTAAGAGATTATATTCAAGAGATAGACCATTCTCTTCCATAGTGAGTTGGCTGGGTGCCTCAGGAGGCAGCTATTCTCCTCAACTCAGGTAGATTCACTATCTCCTTTCCCTGAGAGACAGAGGTTTTAGTCCTATTAGAGGAATTCTTTTTGGGTTATTGGGGCCAAGAAGACTATTTTGCAGTAATTTGTATGCTGTGACTCTGATCATGGTGAACCAAATTCCTCTGCATCCCTGAAATTCTGATCCATGCTCAGGGAATGCCCAGGGTGGTATCCAACCTCTCATGTAACCACTCTGGTAAAGACCCCAGCTCAGCTGTTCTCCAGAGCCCAAAATATTAATGATGCTCGTGTGCCTGCAAGTGCAGCATTTACCGGACATAGGAAAGGCAGAGAAACTGGCAGTCAGAGTGCAGGGAAAGTAAAATATTAAAGTCCAGTCGCTGTCTTCCAGAATCCTCTCAATGTGATGCTTTTAAAAACATACAGAAAAGTGGCCTTTTAAAAAGACCTTTTGTTTGGGTCAAACTCTCTATAAACATAAATGATCACCATAACTAAGTTTTACTTTATTAGCATTGAAGTAGTATCGGAAAGGTGTAAATTATCAGCCAAAAATTTTCTAAAGTTAAAAGCAGCAATTGAAAAACTAATACTTCAGTCATGTTAGTTTTCTCATCCTTAGAACAATGACCTAAAATTCTCAACGAATACTCCAAGATATTAGGAAGAAAAAAATGTTTAGTTAGTGTGACTCTGGGATGTTGGAAAAGAAAAAAAATGTTTAGTGTTGTAACAGTTATTATGATATCTCAAAGCTTAATGAAAATCACCGGCTCTAAAAAATAACAGGACACTTTAAGTGAGCCAAAATATTTGGTCAGATTTGTGTCATGTTGACCCAGGCCTCTTAGTTCCTAGTGGCTAGAATGAAGAGGAAAAAAGAAACAAATCAAAAATATGTTAACTCCAGCCAGATACAGTTTTTAAGAAAAGGGAAATCAATCATCATCAAAAGGCAATATTTGCCCTAAACATTAAACATTTGTGCTTAATCACTCTCAATCTAGTTTTCTGAGAATGTGCAAGTAATTCACAGTCTAGGTATTCAGGGCAGTGAAATCCAGGGTATTCTGTAGGCCTAGTGATATGGTTTGGCTCTCTGTCACCACCTAAATCTCACCTTGAATTATGAGTCAAGACATTTCCCAAGTGTCAAGGGTTGGGCCAGCTGGAGATTATTGAATCATGCAGGCGATTTCCCCCATTCTGTTCTCGTGGTAGTGAATAAGTCCCTTGAGATTGGATGGTTTTATAAGTGGGAGTTTCCTTGCCCAAGTTCTCTTGGTTGCCACCATGTAAGACATCCTTTTGCTTATCCTTTGTGTTCTGCCATGATTGTGAGGCCTCTTCAGCCATGTGGAAATGGTGAGTCTCCAGGTATGACTTTATTAGCAGCATGAGAACGGACTAATACACATAATTAACTCATAATGCATTTTCTTTACTTTGAAAATGCTTTTAGAGCTCTTGTATAAGTTTATGCCAAAAGAACTTTTTTGGCCAAAATATTGGAACCAGTGTTGGAAAGATACAGTCTTAATTACCACTTCTGTGGACCATAATTAAGAAGAGATACATGATGAATTTTTGGATGCTATTTGAACCAGGTATATATAAGAAAAGTAACAGTAAATATATGTGAGATATTCACAAGATACATAAATAAGAATAATTAGGAAGGAAGGTATTCAATTCTTAGGGTAGAAAAATAGCCTGTCAAGTGATTCTTTCAATTTTCAAGGCTGCTACCTCTAAAATATTCTGTAGTGCATATTCATATGCTTATAGGAAGGACATTTGGCTTGGCAGACATATCTCTTGAGTCAAAATAATTCAACCTACTCCAAAATCCTAGCTGCTTACTGTGTATATCCATATGCTGCTTCTGCCAGCCTCCCAAAATCAACTCATCCAAATTTGGACACATTTTCTTCTATCCCCTCTTTCCTCATAACTCATCTCTCCTCTAGCAACCTCTCTGTATATTAATATTTCCATGTAGTCATCCAGTACAGAGAAGCTGGGAAGCTACATTATCTTCCCACACTCCTTAGATGCAGCCACACTGGACCACTTGGTGCTTCCTAAACAGCCTCTGTCCCTGGCTTTGCATATACTGTTCATTTAGCCCAAGACTTCCCTCTAGCAAATCTTACTTGAGGAAATAATTCTCTTTCTTCAAGGCCCACTTCAGATGCCACTGCCATAATTCTGTCCTGCGGATCTTTGTTTATATCACTTTCTTTCTGTCTATGCTGTGTTGATTGCACATGTATATATCTCTCACCAGATCATGCTCGGTAGTGTTTAGGGATAAGGTTCCAAGGACAGTTTTATCTTTCAAAGTCTAAGTGCAGGGTCTTATATGAATAACATAATCAACAAAAACGTTTGTTCATTCTAAACCTATTACTGCACAAACATACTCCACTCACTACCCCCCAGCAGAAACTCAGGAGCTATGAGTGAGAAATCTAATAATTTTAGATTTTTAAAACAGAGAGGAAAGGGGACTCAGATTTGTTCATTATTTACCGAGTGCCAGATGTTTCAGACAATATGCCGGTGCCGGAAACCTGCTTGCCTGTTTCTTTTGCCGAGAATCATACACAGATGCCATTGTTATTCCCACTTCATGGCTGCAGATACTGAGGTTCGGAGGTTAAGTAACTTGCCAAAGGTCAGGTAACTGGTAAGCACAGAAAGTAATTTTGAACTCCCTTGTGTTTGACTTTAGAGAGTGCTGCTTTTCTCTCACATTCCACAGTCCTGGATACTGTGCTTGTTACTTTTTATATGAATTGTCATTGCTTTTTTTTTTCTCCCTGAGAGAAGTAACATGATTTATTTACCTCTTGATCTACCTTTGTATTAGTTTTTTATCGCTGCTGTAACACATTATCACGAGCTTAGTGACTTAAAACAACACAAATGTATGCTCTTACAGTTCTGGAGGTGAGAAGTCCAAAATGAGCTTTAAGGGGCGAAAAGGAAGGTGCCAGTAAGGCTAGTACCTTCTGGGGGCTCAGAGAGGAAAGTGTTCCCTGCCTCTTCTCCATTCCAGAGGCTGCTTCGGTTCCTGGGATCGGGGCCACATCGCTCTCCTCTCTGCTTCTCACATAGCCTGGGCTGCCTTGGATGTTCTTGCTTCCTGCTTGTAAGGACCCTTGTGATTACAATGGTCCCCCCTCCGATAAGCCAGGAGACTTCCATTCTCAAGATCCTTAATGTAATACTATTTGCCATGTAAGGTAACATTAGTAGTTTCTGGGGATTAGGATGCAGACAACTTTGTGGGTCATCATTCAACCTTCCACATCCTTATAACTGAAACATGTGTTAGTAAAATAAGATCTTTTTTTTTTTTTTTTGAGACAGAGCCTCACTCTATTGCCCAAGCTGGAGTGCAATGGTGCTGTCTCAGCTCACTGCAACCTCTGCCTCCCAGGTTGAACCCTCGGCCTCCTGAGTAGCTGGGACTACAGGCACACATCAACACACCCAGCTAATTTTTATATTTTTAGTGGAGACGGGGTTTCACCATGTTGGCCAGGATGGTCTCGATCTCTTGACGTCGTGATCCACCCGCCTCGGCCTCCCAAATACCTGGGATTAGAGTCGTGAGCCGACCATAAGATCTTTTCTTTAGTGTAGTAGCACAGGAAGCTAATTGGTGGATAATGAAGTTGAATCAGGGATGTCCAACTCTGTAAGTAGTTCAGGGCAATATATAAGTGAACTGATGAGCCACAAGCAGAGACACCTGTTTAAACAAACACCTGAACCCTGGATAATTGTGATAATTATATGTAAGCATTATTGGCTCTATCAAATTTAAAACATACTTGCCGTTATTCATGGCATATGGTCACAAAGCCCCAGAGCCATTATACTTTAAAAATGAAACTTACATTATTTACTGCACTCTGCTGTACAGTGGTCCTTTGGAATTTGAATAAATACCCTGTGGTCAAAATTCCCCATAGAAATGCTCACTTTCCTTAAAAGTATATGTTAGTTTCCTACCCATCTGAATGGGAAGTGGCTCATTTTAACTTCTTTCTTTGTTAGCTTCTTCAAGTGAACCAATCATTGAAGCCACTCCTGTGTTAAACTGGCAGTTAAAAGACTCAAATGTCAAGATGTTTTTATCAGCCACATCAACAGTAACTTTCAGATTGAGTAGTTTTCTGTCCAGTGTATGTCAAATCTTTGGCATGCCTTTTTTTTTAATCTCCCTCACAAAATAGAAATTGCTTACATGCTAATAGGAACTTCCTCGTCCAACTGTTCACACATCTCACCTACAATATCCTTCACCTGTTAGTGAAAAAGATGATGGGATGTATTATCCTGTAACTGTTGAATGCCCATTAGCTTTGAGAAGCAAGTACACCTCCTTGTGTGTATCCAGTATGTGATCGTAATAGAATTCCATTTTGTGGTTTGTGGAAAAAAAGTGTTTTAGAGCTAACCCACGTGTGTTTTCAAATTTCATACCAATATACACTCAGCTTCCGAGCTGTTCACTTGCTCGCTGGCTTGTATCCCATTTTCACATGCAATTTCTTTATGAATTGAAGGGAATATGTAGGCAGGCATCTAGCTGTTTAGGAAAATAAATTTCTATATTTCGAGCATTGCCTTGCTGTAGATGCAAGACAAAATAGATAGGCAGACATCTCGGATCGCCAGTGAGGTTTTTTATTTTTAAAGACAGATTATAGAAAGCATCCTTCTCCATGCCTCCCAACCTGAATGCTTCCACTACAATTTTTTTTCTATTTAAATATTGCTCTGCCCCATAATCAGTAATATAATGACCTATCTGAAAATGCCATATGTCATCAAACTATTTGGCAGCAAAAACCTATTTGAGACCCATTATTTAGTGACAGCAGTGTCTACTTGAATAAATAAACTTCATTATCTATACACTCTAATCCATGAACATCTGTGAATGAAGAGATATAGCATATTGATTTTGCTATGGTCCTTCTCTGCAATGTAGGTGGCATTACATCCGCTTACACTTTCAATGGCCGGCCGCGGTTTAGAAATAAAAAATCGTTATCTGGAAACCTCTCAAACCAACAGAAATGTAATCAATTTTTTATCTGTGGTTAGGCATTGGAAGTCAGTGGTGGATTTTCTATCCTCAGTGTTCTCACCCTTTTGTTAAAATATTTAGGGCACTCCCATGGGAAAGACTATACCTAGATTGAAACTGTTTACATTAGGAAGTGAAAAATCTGCTTTTTGTATCTGGTTAGCCACAAACACATCCTTGTCTCATGGAGTCACTTCCCCTAGAGGATTACGGGATATAGCTCTCTAGTTTCTGAATATCCTCCTACTGAATGACTGAAGCCACAGGGACTCACTACAACCTTGATTATTATTTAAATTCAGCATACAATTTCCCATTCAGGTGAGAACATAGTAATTTGACGTCTAGCAGCATTCCCATTAATGTTCTTTGGATGATTATGAAAGGAAAATAATTCTATAATGGAAGATATGATAGAAGTGTTCCTACGATTGGTAACATGTCTTAGGTAAATAGTTGTTACATTTAATAAGTTATATCTTTTTAATTTTTGTTTATTTATCCATAGTTATGGAAGATCCACTATTGTTCAAACATAGTCAAAGTGATGGAAAGGTGAAGAAGTTATGTTCTCTCCTGTTGAGGAGTTTGCAATTTGTTTAGCAGGAGGAAAGATACTGCTTACAAAGAACTACAATGCAGGATAGAAAAGAACAGGTGCCCTGGTAGAATTATAAATGAAGAACTATTAATTATCTGAGATGGGAAACTTCCTAGAAAGAAAGGGAACAGGGGAAGGCCTCATGAAGGAGGGACATTTGTGGGGAATGAAAGTTAACAGTGACTAATTGATGGAGTATCTATACTGTGTGTCTGACAGTGATAGACAAGGAAGATACAGTCCAACCATGGACATGAAATAAGACTTTATGCAAAAATGAATCAGTTACAAATATGGTACATCTGTGAGGAAGCATAGGGTTTGATGAGCACCCGGAAGCAAAGGCCCTAATTTAGGGATTCTCTGATTACGTGGTATCGTAGTCTGTTTTGTCCTGCTATAACAGAACACCTGAAGCTGGGTAATTTTTCTTTTTTTTTTTTTTTTTTTTTTTTTTTTTT
>NW_022436979.1:15380065-15407319 GCF_009761245.1 Sapajus apella | reverse complement strand
TTTTTTTTTTTTTTTTTTTTTTTTTTTTTTTTTTTTTGAGACAGAGTCTTGCTCTGTTACCAGGCGCCAGGCTGGAGTGCAGTGGCGCAATCTCGGCTCACTGCAACCTTCGCCTCCCGGGTTCAAACAATTTTCCTGCCTTGGCCTCCCGAGTAGCTGGGACTACAGGCGTGTACCACGACGCCCAGCTAATCTTTGTATTTTTTAGTAGAGATGGGGTTTCACCATGTTGGTCAGGATGGTCTTGATCTCTTGACCTTGTGATCGGCCCGCCTCTGCCTCCCAAAGTGCTGGGATTACGGGCGTGAGCCACCACGCCCAGCCGAAGCTGGGTAATTTTTAAAGGACAGGCATTTATTTCTGACAGGTCTAGAGGCTGGGGACTCCAAGATCAAGGCACTGGCAGGTCTGATGCCTGGCGAGGGCCTTGTCTCCACTTCCAAGATGACACCTTGAAGGCTGCGTGCACTGAAGGGGAGGAATGCTGTTCCTCACAGGGCAGGAGGGTGGAAGGGCAAAGAAGCCCTTTTTAAAAGGCATTAAACCACCCAGGGAGGTGGCACCCTCATGGCCTAATCACCTCTTAAAGCTCCCACCTCTTCGTACTGTCACAATGGCAATTAAATTTCAACATAATATTTGAAGGGAACAAACATTTGAATGTTCAACCATAGCATGTAGTATTTAGGCTAGGGGTGGGGACAGCCAGAAGGGGAAGAGACCTGTAGTGGAGGAGGGAGGAAAGAAAGGGCAGAATTAAGATCCAGTTTGTCCCGAGACACAGCTATGGGGATGACAGATGTAACTCCTGTAAACACAGCTCCTTGAGGCTTCAATGTCACGTGGGATTCACGAGCAGATATAAGAATTCATGGGTGCGGAAAGTTGAACTGAAAAGGGGCAAAGCAAATGGCTAATTATTGGTTACGTGCTACATACCACATATTTGATCAAGTTCTTTATATATGCACATGGCGTTTAATTTATAATGTTTTTATAATTTTACAGATAAGGGAAATAAAGATTTAAAGTCTGAATGATTTCTCTAAAATGATACTGCAGGTTTGTAATGTTCACTTTTTACCTGAAAATGTTGGAGGGTGGGTTGGAGGCGGGAGTCTGAATCCGGGTGGAATCGCTCTTACTCTACTGAGAAAGAGATGAGAAGAGATTAGGCTATTCCTCCACAGATGGAGAACTGTATAGGCAGAGGGTCAGGATTAGAAAGTTTATGTCAATGTAAGTGTCATCAATAAAAACTGGAGAAAGGAAACAAGATGAGAAAAAGTTTAAACATGGAAATTTCTCACTCTTTATTGCTTCAGAATTAAGCCCCCATAGTCTATCAAATTCTACAGCAGAGCTTTGCTAAGGGTCCTTTGCAAATGGGTGACATGTGTACAGTGAGATATTTATTCTCTCAGCTCTCATGGTAGAGCGAACAAATTTGTTGGGAGATACACACACACACACACACACACACACACACAGAGGGTTTGTTTGTAAGGATCAATTGAATGTTGAGAACATAGAAACTCTGAACAGAACCTCAGAACAGGAACTAGTCTGCGGATTCCGAAAGGAAATTCTTCTCTGAGGACATGATTTTTCAATGGGCATTTGAATGAAGGCAAAATAATGGGGGGTCTGGGTTATGGCTAGAGAGACAGGGAACTATAAGTAGAGTGAAGCTTGCAGGAGGTAGAAACGGCCAACGTGGTCTGCACTTTCAGAGGAGAGTGCCAAGCGGCAGGCAGACAAGACAGAGGGGAGTGGAGAGGGTGGAGTGGTGGTAACCGGTTTTGTGTGAAAGTTAAAGGATTTGGGTTTTCATCTTAATAGAAATAGAAAGCCATTGAGTCAAGGAAGGTAGGTAGGCTGGCGAAACTTTCTGTTGGAGAAGGATGTTCATATGATCGGCTTTTCATTTGCAGATAACTGTGGAGAAAGTCTGAGCACAGCAGAACTTTCAGGAAGCTGCTGTAGGTGCAGCTTTAGGCTGCGTGATGGCAGCAGGGGCAGAGATAAGCAGGTACTTATAGAGACCCATAGGAGGCTAGGTGGAGGAGAATCGGGGGACTGGGGAGAGACAAAAATCCAGCAGAGTGAGGTGGGGAATTGGGGAGGGGTGAGAAAATGCACCCAGAGTTTTGTCAAAGGCTCCCCTGCATACAGGCATATGGTCTGACCTCCTGTCCCCTGACCCCTCAGAGAGACAGGGTGTCTGGCAATGCTGTCCAGGTTGGAATCAAACTCCAGGGCTCAAGGGATCCTCTTGCCTCAGACTTCTGAGTAGCTGGGACTACAGGTGCTTGCCAGTACACCAGGCATCCACTTTTGACTTTTTTTGCCCCAAAGTTGATTTAAAGTGTTCTTTTTAATTCATTGTGACTACACCCAACACTTTGCACATCCCTACCTTTCCTAAATTTATTTCAACCTCCTGGAATCACCTTTCCCTCTGTAACTGCATTCCAACATCTTATTTATTCTTTAAGTCTCAGATCAAATGCCCCACTTTTCATGAGATCATTCCTAATTTGAAGTAATTTCTCCTTCTGTGTATATCTTAATTTTAATGATCTGTGTATCTCAACATGTATATTTTTCACATTTTATCTTGTGTTTATTATTTGTGTGCCTGTCTGCTTCCCCTTTAGGGCCGGATAGAACAGATTTTATATTTTATCTGCAAACATCTTTCAAAGTTACAGGTATTGATCGACTTACGACCTATGCAACTTACGACCATTCGACTTTACGATCACAATCGCTAGCCACGACTGCTCCGCGTCTGGCAGCGCAAACGTTGCCCAGCTGGGCCTATGACAGTGCGGACCAGCTTCTGGCAGCACTACCATCTCCGCATGCACCATTTCAACTGTACATATAGCCTACTCAACTTACGACCAAATCGTGTTACGACCGGTCTGCGGGCCCGACCGTGGTCGTAAGTCGAGCACTAGGTGTATTTGCAAACATCTACCAAAGTTTGCAAACCAGTTAGAGTTGGACTGACAGTATTTCATTTTTACAATAAAAATGTTGTATTATTTGTCAATTAATTTGACATAAAAATCTGGATTTCTAGTTTTTCTGGAGGAAACAAATGTTCAAGCCATCTCTTCTTTCCTTCCTTTCCCCTCCCTCCCTCCCCTCCTCCTTTTCCTTCTCCTCCTCCCCTCCCTTCCCCTTCCTCCCTCCCTCTCCCCCTTTCTTTCTTTTTCTTTCTTCCTTTCTCTCTCTCTCTTTTTTTAGTGATAATAAGGTCTCAGTCTATTGTCCTGGCTAGAGCGCAGTGGAACAATAATAGCTCACTGCAGTGCTGACCTCCTAGCTCATGCAATCCTCCTGCCTCAGACTCCCAAGTAGCTGGGACCACAGGCTCATGCCATTACACTTGGCTATTTTTTTTTTTATTTTTAATTTAAGGGATAAGGATCTTGCTATGTTGCCCAGGCTGGTCTCAAACTCCTGGCCTCATGATTAAATGCATGATCCACAGCACCCAGCCTCAAGCCATCTTTTGGAGTAGGCACCTGCCCTCTGACCTCCATGCTCCCTACTCCTAATTGTCTATTAATTCCCCTTACTGGCCTGGCCCCTGGAGGCATCTGAGTTTAAGGCACTGGTCTAGACATTCTTATTGAGTTTAACAAAATCTAATTAACAATAGTGTGTTGAGGTACCTAATTCAGGACTGATTGGTGAGGTCATCTCAGGTAAAATGTGTCCAATATCATTTCAAGGCCATTATTTCAGATAATTTGTAATGCCTCTTACTAATAGAGAGGGAGGTGGGTAGGTATGCATCTAATACAACAGCTCTGTCCTTAGTCTAAACTTCAATTTCCAATGTAAAGACACATAAATGTATGTGAGGAAGGAACAGAAAGCTGGATATATTCTTGATTGAATTAGCATTGCTTGCTTTGTTTGTAATTGTTTGGATATTTATGGAGCATGGGAGGGGGAGTTGGATTGTAGCTGTAGACAATTGGGCCTAATTGAGTTATGTGGCTTACACAGCGGATATCGCTTCCTGGTTGGAAACTGGTGCAAGCACATAAATAATCAATTTTAGTAACAGAAATGTGAGGGTTAGAAATTCTTACTAACTCATATGTGTAATGATGAAAAAAGGATATACCATTCTTAATCTCTTGCGCTCTGATGTTATAAAATAGCCTCTATTCTAATGATATGCTCCTCCAAATGACTGAAATTTAGCATCGTTTGTTGGTAGATGAGAAAAGTAAAAATAACCCCCTGCCAATGGAGGAAAATATCAGGAGGAATCAAAGTAATTTATTTGATATTACTGTGTATTAAGCACTTTTTCCTCCCGCATAAAATGGAATTTAAGGCTTATAAATCACTTTTTGAATCATTGGGAATCTTGATGTTTTCTGAAAATGGAACTATAAAGGGTTCAAATGATAAAAATAGAGAGCTAAAGCACTTGACTGCTCACAAAGGTATAAACAGATAATTAAATTTGAAAGATGAAAAAATCAACAAAATGTGAGTGCCTCACTGACAATACAGAGACCAGAGGAAAAATGCATCAAGATAATCTCAAACATATATCAAAGGTTAATATATTTTTGAGTTTTTGATCATAGAAAATTTGAAATTTGCTTTTGAACTCCAAACTAGTTATTTAAAAATAAACCTTTCTGATTTCTAATCTAAAAGACCTATTGTTTTTTTTCTCATCTCAGAATCTATTTCTTGGCTCTGAAAACAATGATCATGATAAGAAGTATTCTGTTACAAAGTCTTCTATGAACACAACGTGTTTTATGGGCTACAGGGGATTCCAGTGAGTGAAAAGTTATGGCAAAATCTTTATATCCTGTGAGGTTACATAATTCTTTCCGTAATGTCCTCAGCTGCAGACATTTATATAACTTGTCCTCCTCCAGCACGGTCTCTGAGTTCATCTCCTAGGAACACAATGGCCATAATAGTGTCCATTATAGCTGCTATTCTTCTCAATTGTAAAGGCACAGCGAAATCATGGGGATGAAGCTGTGCCTTGATTGGCTGTTAAATTGCGATCAATGAAAAGAATTTGTGCCATAATTTTACAACCAAGCAAGAACTGGCCATCCTGGTGGTAAATCAGCATGTACATACCATCAAAACTAAAGTGTCTCACTTGGATAACTGAACTGAATTTTCTTTAAGACAACAGGGTACAATAGAAGGTACATTTTTAAAAAATCTGCTTGGGCATTTTTCTGCCACCTGGTTAAAAAGAAATAACATATGAACAAGGACAAAGTTCAAATAAGAATGGTGGCTTGCCTCTAAATTATAGCTTAGTTGCATCAAGTTATAAAGGAAAACCAATGCTCCTTTTAATTTAATAGGAAGTGAAAATGACAAACATGAAGAAAACATTCTCAAGGGTCAGCAAACTTTTCCTCTAAAGGTCCAGGTAGTAAATATTTTAGGCTTTGTGAGCCATATATGGTCATTTTGGTGTATGTATGTATATTTTTTACAATCCTTTAAAAATGTAAAAACCAGGCTTACAAAAGCAAGCCATGGGCCAGCCTCAGGGCTGCAGTTTGCAGATCCCTGATTTATATAAATGCTTATAGATGCGAATTTTAATAAAAGCTCAATATACATCTATTTTGATCTCCTCTATACGGCCCCCTCCGCCCTCCTCGGGTTCACCACCTAGAGAAGTGATCTGGAGAGTATTTCTAGTTTTTAGACCAATGCTTGAAAACAGTAGCCAGGGCTATCTCTGTGAAATGTGGCTGGAAAATAAATCCTGGCAATAGGACTTTTCCGATTGTGCACATCTATATTATTTCTTGGCTTTGCAGAACCTGTCTCTGTTCATCTCTGTATCTCAGAATTGTAAAGAGTCTCAAAGAAAACAAGCAAACAAACAAACAAGCAAAAAAAAAAAAAAAAACC
Source organism: Sapajus apella (assembly GCF_009761245.1). Lineage (NCBI taxonomy): Eukaryota > Metazoa > Chordata > Mammalia > Primates > Cebidae > Sapajus > Sapajus apella. The sequence goes on along the minus strand of NW_022436979.1, from coordinate 15,401,379 downwards.
AAAACAAAACAAAACAAAAAAAACAGAAATAAATGATCTTCCCAAAAGCCAACAAAAAAAGCCAAGACCCCCCAGTTCTAGACAAACACATACACATGACCAGATACCACCTAATGCCTGCTTGTGGAGCCAACTTATCTACCATGATAATTGCTTCCTTGTCCAAAGGAGGGCTGTTTGGAGCTGTGCTTCATTGTAACCTTGAACTATTCCTTCTACCCTCTCAGCTGCTTCCCAACTTGCAAAAACACAATTACCTAGTCATCTTGCTGTTACTTTCCCTTTGCCAGAAGTTATAGTGCAACTGGCATTTGGCAGTGCTGTTCCACTGAGTTGCCCTGTTCTGGAAATGCCATCTGGTCTTTAACATTCAGGAAACACATCCAGATTTTATTCATAGTAAGAGTAATAACAGGTTACAGTTAGTATCTATTCCACCCTAGGTACTGTTTTCAGTGCTTGATATAAATAACTCATTTAATCATCATAATGATCCTAACAGGTAGGTACTACTACTATTTTCATTTCACAGAAAAAGGAAGTGAGAGACAGGAGTCAGCCACCTGAACAACCAGAAGCAAGTCACCAGAATTGTTCCCTTTATAGGTAAGGAATTTCATTCATTCATTCATTCATTCATTCATTTATTTTGAGATGGAGTCTTGCTCTGCTGCCCAGGCTGCAGTGCAGTGGTGTGAGCTCAGCTCACTGCAACCTCCGCCTCCCGAGTTCAAGCAATTCTTCCACCTCTGTCTCCTGAGTAGCTGGGATTACAGGTGCCCACCACCGCACCCTGCTATTTTTTTGTACTTTTAGTAGAGATGGGGTTTCATTCACCATGTTGACCAGGCTGGTCTCAAATTCCTGGCCTCAGGTGATCTGCCCACCTCGGCCTCCCAAAATGCTGGGATTATAGGTGTGAGCCACTGTGGTCGTCCTAGGACTACTTATTTCTTATTCCCATATGCCCAGTGTGTACTCTGATTGGACGGATGTTTTTAGCGTAATTGTTTCCAGAATAGTTTTGGCCATTTGTTCACCTGGTGACCACAGTTCAGTCTACATAGAATATACAGATATCCTGGTCAGGCCATTACATATTTAGGAGTCTGCAAACACGTGGCTCCCATCTTGAATCTCGTCCTCATCCACATTGCTGCTGTTTTTAATGAGTTAGTTGCAACACTGACAATCATGTGTATTTCAGAGGAAAATCTTAATTTCTGGCTGTTTTTTGAAAACAAGAAGCTCTGACAATCCTGGGCTTGCATTCTGGCACAGTGATAATTGGCACCATCAGTCGCCTTATCCTGGACAATTGCTTTCCAGTTTGCCTGTCTTCGGAGACCATCCACTCATTGACATTATATGCCCAGCTCCTGAGGGCTTTTGAATTCCCACCTCCTAATAGACAGGCTGCTTCTGACTTGTTCACTCAAATGACCACATTGTATGTGATTCTTCTGGAAAATGTATAGGCTTAGTCAGAGCATGCTGCACTAGAGTTTTAGATCTTTACAGTATAATTTATAACCTCCCCATACTTTCCTTTGTACTCATCTATTATTATCCCGGGCATTTACCTGCTAAGAAAGTGTTTGGCGGTGTCTTAATGCGCTAGCCTCTTTCTGTTCTTTGCTGTTTTGAATGGCTGTGTCAGCATTCTCAGTGCTTACGTGACTTAGGTAATACATGTCTGCTTCTATTTTCTGGTGTATTTTGTAAAAGTTTATAAAAGTAATTGTCAGAAATGATCATGCTTTGATTAAATAAATATGCTATTGAGGAGTTAGGTACACAATTTAAATATGGCTTGAATAATTTGTTAGCATGTCTGCCAACTTATTTCAGTAGCTTTAAATTATAGATACGTTTGTGGAAGCACCATCCTATTTTGCAAATTTGACAGCAATAGCTGTTTCCTGAATGTATTTGACATTATTTTCTACATTGTTTTATGCCAATCACATCTACCACAAACTGCTTATTACTTTATTGCCGAAAATGGCAGCATGTATTTATTTAGCTTTTTATTTTAGAATCAGCAGGCCATCACTTGCTTTATTAATCATATCCAACCTTGAGGATTATAGCCACTGGTTTTCAAGTTTATCTAATTGCCGCTGCTCAAAAACTGAGAAATCAGTAATGTAGTTATGTCATCTCCCTTGAGGAATTATTGTTTCTAAGGATATTATATTTGTTAGTGGGAAAAGGGAGCCTTCCAATTTATACATTATTTTTCCATAGAGAACAGTGCATAAGTGGCCTTCTAAATTTTGTTTTAGGAGGTTACCCTTGTTAAAAGCGAAGCTGGCATTTCTTTATGCATTTCTTCTTCTGGTTCTCACAATTTAGAAAGGTTTCCTTTTCTTGTATTTTCAGCCATCTCCCTGGCTCACACTGTTACATTAGTTATAAAATTAAAACTACATTTGTTAACTCACATACCATCGTTTTGATTAGCCCAGCAGAAAAGTCAATATTTTTAATTTGTTGCCTCTGGATTTATGCCAGTTTTGATGTATAATAATGGCCCAACAAGGCAACATAATATATACTAACCCAAATCTATAAAGAAGGGAAATGAAAGTCAAAGTAATAAAAAAACATTACTTGGGAACCAGAGATACGTGAAGCAATCTGAAATGACAGTTATGCCAGCCTGAATTGGGTTTTGGCTTTTAAAAAGGAATGTACCTTAAGACATTTAGAATTTTAGAAGAGAAGGTATTCAATCTTCTTCTTTTCCTGTGGAACTCATGAGGGTCTTTCCTCAGCACCATGATGCTATCCCAAGATGTGCTGGTAGAAGCCCAATATAAAGTCAAGAAAGCTGGGCTCCCAGCCATTTGGGAATCTGAGGCAGGAGAATAGCTTGAACGCAAGAGGCGGAGTTTGCAGTGAGCTGAGTTCATGACACTGCACTCCAGCCTGGGTGACAGAAAAAGACCCCAACTCAAAAAAAAAAAAAAAAAAAAGGAATCTGAGTTCCAACTTGCATGACTCAAGATGATGCTTTTTGCTGTGCCTCAGTTGAGACTCAGCTGTTGTACTTATCAGCATATGAGTTCTATGATTCTGATTCCTAAGAGTAAAAGAGACAAAAGTACACACACATTCTCTCTCTCTCTCTCCCTCCCTCTATTTTAATATATGCATTAACATGTCCTTTTCAAGTGAAGAAGAAAAATAGGAATGAAAGAGAATAAATAATGATAAAAGATAGAACAGTGAAAACTGCTGAAAAATGTAGATTCTATCATCCATTTCCCCCACTTCATTTCTGAACCATAAACGTCACCAGAGAAAATAGAAAACAGAGAAAGCTGGTTCCAAATTTATTCTCATAGTCAGAAAACACAGGTAGGGTTATTGCCTCACAGTTTCCTTCCTCTTTTCTTATCACATTATTGTCAAGGCAGTGTTATGGTTCCGCCAGGGAGAAGCCCCCACATTAGAGAGCCATGTATGGCAATAACAGAACCTATTTTCAGTCTAGTTGTTAGTAGTCCTCATTCACTGAAAATAAATAGTCACTGCGAAGCCCACGGGGGATGAGTTCAAACACATACGACACTTCAGCTATGATATGTCTTCCTTCTTGGGCCCAAGTCCTCTTGCCAATTTTTTTTTTTTTTTTGTTAATGCCTATGAATTAAATACAAGGTCTTGGCTTATAAATAACATGTTGGGGAAAGATGGAGCAGCCTTAGAGTTAGATATATACACATACATGTATATGTTTTGCTGAATTAGTAACACCAATAGAGTCTGCTATACTAAATAAAAAATCAGAAACAACCAGAGGAAAAAGGAGAGGAAGGAGAAGGTGCGTCAGCTTCAATCAGAGAGTGAGGAGACAATGGTCTCGGGAGCCCTATCTGGAGTCCAAGGCCCCTTCTCTGTTCTCCTGGGACGTCCCTTTCGCCATTATGTATTGGCCCTTTTTTGTTGCCTGCAGTTCAATACTGAAAGCAATGTTGACCATGGTGAGCAGTAGGGGTCACGTTATCAGTAGCAAGGTAAGCTTCATAGACTTCTTTTAGAATTGAGAGGAAGGGACCAGTTAAAAAAAAAAAAAAAGGAAAAAAAAGATTAAAAACACTCTCCCTTTTACAAAGAAAAATCCCTATCCACAAAGAAAAGGGGAGGGAGCATATTTTGAAATAGTAAAACCTTGTCCCCTGGACTGGGGAGGGGCTCACACCCTGGCCTGTGGGCCTCCCCCTTTGCCATCTGAAATAAACTCACCCACAACCTGGAAACAGTACAACGTCCAAAAATCATTCTCCTAAAATACAGAGGGCAGTTTTTAAACTTGCCCTGACAGGATATAAGAATTCCCTGAGATGTAAAAGCGGATTAATATATCTGGGTAGGATAAAATGAAGTGGTGATGCAACATCACCCTTTGGAACGAAGAATCCATTTCTTAGTTGAGGTTGTCCATTTTATGCAACATCAGTGTTCTGGACGGGTTCCAAACTGCTCATACTTTTGCTTTATGAACTCACTCCTGCTGACTATATAGGCTGCATCATAGGTGATAATCTTTCTCACCCCTCATGTTCAAGTAATGACGTCATCCTGCTGATTAATTCGACTCCATCTCTCATGTGTGGGCCCCACCCCTTCCCTTCCTGGGGTCCATCCTCTAGTGTGATGCTCATGTCCCTGCCTCTGGCAGAATCCTGGCCATCTGTGCTGCACCCTCTGCCTGGAAGGTCTTCAGGCCACTCTCCACATGCCTAAATGCTATCCCACTTTCAAGGGTTTCCCCAAAGACCATCTCATTGGTTATTCCTGCTGAACTCCCAGCTGAAAGTAATCATTCCCCCACTGACCATCACAAACTTCCCTTTGAGCTTTTCCTGCAGTATGTGTCTCTTTCTTCTAGAATAATTCATGAATGTGCCATCTAGAGAGGGCAGGGCACTTGTGGGATCTGCTTTGATTGAGTCCTAGACCTAGTGGCTGTCTAATACACTTTCGATGAATGAAGGAAGAAATGGATGGCTATAAGGAACACAGGCAACAATAAGAAATTCAAACTCGCTGTTTTACTTAATACTATTATGCTCCTCCTCCTTGATTCTCTACCTTGGTTGCTGGCAGCTGCAACCCATGACGACAAAGATAAAACATTTCCGATGCCACTGTTTGTTCCATATCTCATATCCAATTAATTGCCAGATACTCACAGACATATCCCATCCCCTTTCTTCCCATATTCAGGCCTCTAGCCTGTCTTGTCTGGATACTACAGCGACTCCCTACTGGGTCTTTCTGCTTCTGTGCTTTGCCCATTGGAGTCATTTTCTGCCTAGGTACCAAGAGACAGCTATCTAAAACACAAATCCAACCCACGTCATATCCAGGTTATACCTCCCCATGGATTCCCGTCATGTAAAGGCATTTTTACATGGCATATAATACCCTCTTTGGCACCTTGTCTACCTCTCCAGGTTCACCTCCAACTCTTCTTCCTTTCCCATGTGCCATGCTACTTATTACTTTGATATTTTTCTCAATTATTATTTGTCTTTTGAGTTATCAGTTGAGGAAATATTTGTTTTTACCATTGGCACAACCAAATTATATCAACCACCTGGTGATGATGGCTCAATAGCTCAGCAACTGGTACCAATCACCCCCTGAAAGAGTTGACTGAATGCAACACATGACACCAGTCTTTGTTTAGGCCAAGCTGCTATGGACTGAATGTTTACAACCCTTGAAATTCATATGTTGAAGCCCTAGTAACCAATATGATTGCATTAGGATGTGGGGCCTTTGGGGAGTAATTAGGTCATAAGGGTGGGGCCCTTGTGATCAGGATTAGTGCCCTTATAAGAAGAGACAAATGGGAGATGATCTCTGTCTCTGCCATGTTAGCATACACCAAGAAGGTGTCTGTCTGTAAACCAGGAAAGGGATCTTCACCAGGAACAAAGTCAGTCAGCACCTTGATCTTGGACTTCCCAGCATGGAGAACTGTGAGAAATAAATTTCTGTTATTTAAGCCATTGAGTGTATGAAATTTTTGTGATAGCAGCCTGAACTGACCAAGACAAAACTGAATATTGAGAGACACAGAAAACCCCCCCTAGCAAGCATGCAAAGGTAGAAATGATTCTGCCTAAATAAACTATCAGAAGAGCCAACTACATAAGGGGTTGCAGGTTATTGCTGTTAGTGTAGGTGTTAATTATAGAACAGTTTGCCAGCCTGAATTACCTTGCAAACTGGTAAGTGAATTTCTTCAGTGAATTCCTGAACTGATGTAGCTGGGATTTGGAGTAGGGATAAAAAATACAGCCTTTGAAAAAGCTGCTCTGAAGTAACTTGAGACACAACTTGCAAATTACTGGAGATTATTTTAGGTTTCAGTTCCTGAAATGAATACCAAATGTGATTTTCTTACATCAACTAAATTTCTTTAATCCAACTCAACCAAGACAGAACTAGAATGTTCTTCAAAATACCACATAATAAAAGTAGTAAAGAAATGCCCCCCCCACACATAGGGGGTGGGAGTGGGGAGAGAGAGAGAGGAATATTATTCAGCCTTAAAAAGAAGAAAATACTGTCATTTGAGACATTGAATGAACATAGAAGACAGTATGTCATGTGAAATAAAAAATAAACCAAGAAAAGAAAAGCAAATACTGCAAGATCTCACTTGTATGTGGAATCTAAAAGAAACTAATTCATGGAATAGAGAGTAGGATGGTGGTTGCCAAGGGCTGAGATGTAGGGGAAATGGGAAGACGTTGGTCAAATGGTACAAGGTTTCAGTAACACAGGATGAAAAACTTCTGGAGATCTAATGCACAACATCATGGCTAATCTATTGCACACTTGAAATTTGCTAAGAGAGCAGATCTTAACTATTCTCACCACACACACACACACACAATCACAACTATGTGAAGTGATGGATATGTTAATTAGTTTTATTGGGATAATGACTTTGCAGTGTATACATATGTGAAAACATCACATTGTACACCATAAAAATATATAATTTTATCTGTCAATTATACTTCGATAAAGCTGGGGGAAAAAGAAAAACAGTGGCTCAAGATATTGAAAGTATAATAACAGAGAAAGGCAGTGGAGTGCTAAAGATATTGCTAAGCTTATTTTTGATGCTTGTTTTGTACTTATCTTAAATCAAAATGTTTTTGGATGTTGCCAGGTGTTATTAATCTGGAAACACTAAAACAATAGGAGGTATATAAAGTAATAAAAAAAGGAGTATGGGACAAGCCCTAATCATAATCTAAATAATGGGAAATACAATAAAACAAATGAACTGAAAACACTGAAAAATACTCAACAGCATTCCAATTGAAAGAGGCAAGTATTCCATTTGCTAAAATGATGTGAGCTTTTCTTGATTCAGATACTCATGCAAGCACAGCATTTTCTTCTTTGTATGTATGGGAAAGCCAGCTCTTTTGAGAGTTAGAATAGCTTTCAAGACTCCTGATTTAAATTTCAAACTCTTGATCATAGCTGGGGAGCAAAGGTTTTCATCTTGGAATTGGAAATTGAGTTCTTTAGCTCTATACCAAGTGATAATATTAAGCATTTTGTTGTATCCACCATGCAAGCCAAGTTCCCCACTGTGCCTTCAAAGCCACAGTGAATGAACCATATTTGGATTTGCTTATCAGGAAGAGACATTTAGAAAGACAATGCACTTGTCCTGCAAGACTGAGACTCCTGATGCTTTTAGATAGGCCTGTGGAGAGCTGCAAAATGGGCCCTAAAATCAGGCTGACATGGTCGCTTAACAAGCCTCAGCATGCTCTGTGGGCTCAGTGAGTTTGTGGTGTCACCCACAGGGCTGCTGATGGCAGCCATCATAATTAGAACACATGAATCAAAAACACCAGGTGAAGATTTTGCCTTAGAAGAAAGAAAAGGCAGATGGAGGGAATTACCATGCCCTTTGACTATTAAGCTCTTTCATGCAGCTGGATCGCCAGCCAGCCCTGGCTGCATGAATGAGCCTAGCGCAGTTTACAGAAGTCTCACCCTTCCTGCTACCAAGCTTCAAAGGGGCAAAGGGAGCAGAAAATCTCTTCCTTGTCAATTTTTGGAAGAAGTAAAATCTTAGCGTCTCTTCCAACATTTGGTAAAACAGGTAACAGTGTTCGTCTTAATTTATTTTTTTTAATATGGAAAATGACTTGGCAATCTTTTCACAGGGGGAAAAAAAAAAAAAAACTTTATAACCTCAAGGGATATGACCTTGAAAGAGATTTGCTGAACTTTAATATGACTGAATTTTTTCCAACCTTTATAGGCTCTTGATTTGAAAATCTACCTAACAAAAGCTCTGCCAGGAAAGCTGTTATTACAGAGATGCTTCTCAATAGGGAGAAGTGGGTTAATTGCAAGCTCTCCAGTAAAATAAAGAAGGGTTTTGAAAACAAGTGGAAATTTGACAAAATGTATTGCATTGCTCTTATAGAAAAAAAAAAAAAACTATGAGGGAGAAACATTAGAAATGGCAAAATGTCTAACATAAATAGATGCTATAAAACCCGTTGGAAAAGGCTAGTAAAGATTTCAGATTACTCATGAACAATTGCCCATCTGACCTTGATTTGAATATAGAAAGCCATTAGCAATCAAATTTTCAAACATAATTGTATACTAAAAAATATGTATTTTTCCCTATCAATTTATGTTGACAGGACCTAGTTTAATACCACAATGTAGACTTATTTATGTTTTTATCTTCTTTTCTGGTATATTGCTTTTGAGATTAAGTAAGCATAATTCATGATGAAGAGCTTACCAGTAAATTGCGAATTTGTTCAGAGAATTTCCTTATAACATTCTATGACTTTCATGAAAATTTAACTTCTATGTTTGAGCCAAAATAAAAGCTTCCAAATGCACAAGAATGTTTATGTTTTCCTATTTAAAAGCAGTTGAGATATTTTTCTTCTAACAAAGTTAATCTTAAGGATATTCTCCTGACCTTAACAATTTTAAGAGAAAAATCACACTGTATTATTACATCTGTGACTTAACTTAAAACAATATCATTTAATATAATGTCAATGGATTTGGATTACTTTGAAAGGAAGACTCAATACTATTTGAATGGGTTTATTATATGTAAGCCAAAATGCAGTTGGAAACTCAGAAACACTGTTATCATGTAGACTAATAGGAATCTTTACTGAATCCATCAAAGAAATTAGAGAGAAAATTGCATTTCTGTCCACATGTCCTAAGAGTAGCTGTCCCTGAAGGATACATGCTTAATTTTGCCTATTAAATAAATGAATATTCTTGAAAATCCACAGACTCAGGTAAAAACACAACAGTTACCCATTGCCTACTTTTGTTTTAGTACTAGTTAAAACAGGCATTTCTCTGTCTGTTTTGAGCTTAATTTGGAAGCAATTAACTACTTTATATGAGATATAATAAGGGTGTCCAGTGCAGGGAACACAGCTACCTGCATCAGTTGTTTAAGACGTGAGTAAAATCGCGTTCACATTCAACATAGCTCCAAATGATAACCCATTCCTCACTGCCGAATGCTCTTTTCTCTCTCATTTCTTCAAAGGTGCTGGGCAGCCTATGGTGGGGTTAACAGTAGGCTAAAATTACCAATTACTTTTATTCTTATATTACTTTCCTGAGATTTATATTTGATCACCGAAAAGGCCAGAAATCCCAATTAATAAAATTCTTCACGCTGTGTTTATGAACACCATCCCTGATGCCCAACTTTACCTTCATGTTTCATTTTATAAAATTATGATTTAATTTTTTGGGTGTAAAATGCAATTTTTGTTGTTATGATTTAAGCCAAAGCAGGATAGAGACTTCAAAGATGATTTAAAATCGATTATTTCATTGTGGGAAAAATAAGAGGCATTTAAAAAAGTCAAAAAATGTATCATAGAAATGTGGCCATCAAAACAATAAATACCCCCCAGAAAAGAGGACAGACTTGGTTCGCTACATGGCCCTGTTTCCCCTGACCACTACACTGAAGACATTGTCTTGTTCAGGGCAATTTGCCTACCATGCAAGTTATCTAGCCCCTGAGCTTTGAAAACAGCTCATTCCAGTTGGACTCCCTTCCTCGAGAAACTGGTTCACTTTTTTCTGAGGGTTTCCAGTATATTCTGTACATGCCCCATGAAAGCATGCATCATGAGGTCCTGCAATCATCTTTTACATAGTTTTGCCTACAACTAGACTCTTAGTTACTGCGGTATGGGAGCCATTTCTTTGTACTTGATACCCAGGACCAAGCAGAGAATCTGGCACAGAGTAAGCAGAAATGATAAGCAGAGGCAACTTGCCTCTAAATATCACCAGAAATTCCCATTGAGGAAGATTCTCAGTGAAAGCCGAAGATGCCCTCTGTTTCCTCTCTCCGTGAGCAGAGATTAAGAAGAATGTGGTTCAGTTTAGAGCCATTTCTAGGTACTGAATGCCTCTGAATGTTTAATTGTCCTTTCCTAAAAAAATGTTGAGAATTAACTAAGAAAGGCTTATTCTTCTGGGTCTAGATTGAAATGTCTGTAATGGAATGGATAGGTTTCCTTTCATTATCTTCACTTCTCTGTTAAGTTTTTTTTTGTTTGTTTCTACTCATTAGCAGTAACGTTTCTATTTGTATTTTCTTTTCTGTTCTTAAAGACAGAAGTTATACTTTGCAGCTTGGACCTCTTGACTCTAACCATGTAAGAAACTTAACAAATAATGATGACTGATAATATACACAGTGGAATTAATTGTTGTTGGAGTTTGCTTTTAAAAAGCACCACATTGCAAATACAGTTTTGAAAACGTTTTTAGGAACAACGTTCTATTTAGTGTTTAGCAAAACAAATCATTTTTGTGTGAACTGGACAAAAGTGAGCCCCTTCTTCTACCACCTCTAAAAGAAAAAAAATAATTTGTTTTTTCTCTCTAATGCCACACTCAACACAGAACACGTGTGGTTGTGGAGGTCTTTCCACACACACAAAGCAATCCTCCAGGGGACACCAGCTGGCTATCTCATGCTTCAGTTCAATTCTGACACTTTCTACCTGAGGTAGAGTCAGGGTGCTCAGGTTGGGGCTCAGTCCCACAAGACCACACCCTGTCTCTGATGCCAATATTCAGAAGCAGACTGTCACATATACTTCTGACCCACTCACTGTAAATTGGAGTCCACAATCCCCTTTTTAGGTTCTATTAATTTGCTGGGCTGGCTCACAGAACTCAGGGAAACAAATTTACATTCTACAAAGGATATGGATGACATGGCAGGTGAAGGGATATGTAGGGCATGGGATATGGTATTGGGGAAAGGGTGGCAGACCCCCCTCCTAGCACTTCCATGTGTTCAGCAGCCTGGAAGCTTAGCAAACACCTCCTTTTCCTGTTCAGCAACCCAAAAGCACTTCTCCTTGTCTAACACTTTGTATAAAGCTTGATCTCCAGCCATGTTTCCTGGAGGTGGGTAGGTGGGGCTGAAAATCCCAACCCTGAAATCCTGTAACTGCTTGGTCTTTCTGGTCACCATCTCCATCCTGCGTCTAGCTGAGGTGCCCAGCCTAAGTCCTTCATTAGCATAAACTTAGGTGTTATAAAGGGGGCTCCAGTAGCTCACGCCTGCAATCCCAGCACTTTGCGATGCCGAAATGGGCTAGATCACCTGAGGTCAGGAGTTCAAGACCAGCCTGGCCAACATGGTGAAACTCCATCTCTACTAAAAATACAAAAGTTAGCTAGGCATGGCGGTGCATGCCTGTAATCCCAGCTACTCAGGAGGTTGAGGGGGGAGAACTGCTTGAACCCAGGATGTGGAGGTTGCAGTGAGCCGAGATCAGGCCACTGCACTCCAGCCTAGGTGACAGAGTGAGATTCTGTCCCAATAATAATAATAATAATATAAATAAATAAATAAATACAGAGGGCTCTATAAATAACAAAAGACACTCCTGTCACTCCGGAAATTCTAAGGATTTTAGGAGCTCTGTGACAAGAACTGGGGCAAAGACCAAATGTATTTCCTATTAATCGCCCTCTTAGCACAGTGGACAGCGCATCAGTTTCATATTTCACATCATACCATACCGCCTAACCAGTATCCCAGCAGTGTTCAGGGCTTGCCTAAACACCAAAATTAGCAATTGTGCTACATGCTATGCAGTCAAAATTAAAAGATAGGGCCAGGCGCAGTGGCTCATGCCTATAATCTTAACACTTTGGGAGGCTGAGACAGAGTGATTGCTTGAGGCCGACAGCTTGAGGCCAGCCTGGGCAACATAGTAAAACCTCCTTTCTACAAAATGTTAAAAATTTAGCTAAGCATGGTGGTGTGTGCCTGTATTATAGCCCTAACTACTTTGGTAGCTGAAGCAGGAAGCTTGCTCAAACCCAGGAATTCCAGGCTTCAGAGAGCTCTGATTACACTATTGCACTTCAGCCTGGGCAACAGAGCTTGACCCTGTCTCTAAAGAAACAAAAAGAAAAATTAGAAGATGGGAGACACTTTCTGCACGGTACCTAGAAAGTACAGTGGTAGGCTAGAGAGTGTGGGTTTCGATCCTGGCTCCTTTGCTTACTAACTGTGTTTCCTCAGGCAAATTTCCCATTCAGAAAACTGGAGTATTAATAGGAACCTATCTCACTGGATTGTCCTGAAGATTAAATAAAGAGCAGATGTAAAGTGCTCGGATCAGTGCTTGGCATCTAGCAAGAGCTCTTTAAGTGGTTACCTCGATGATGAGGAAGAAAATAAAAGATCTACCATTCGTGGAATTCTGTTCTTAGTACCCAACACAGTGCTAGGGACTTAACATATATTATAAATCATAATCATCCAAGATCAGAGGCAAGTAAGAGATGATGATAATTCTCATCAGAGGGTGATAAAGATTCAGATTTAGATCTAAGTAGCTCCCAGTCTGTGCTTTCTTTAATTTAAGGGTGTTAACAGTAAAACCAAAACTCTGTAAAATATTTTACAGAGGTTTATTCTGAACCAATATGATAAGTGACTGTGGACCAGAAAAAAAATCACAAACCCAAGAAGCCTTGGGTAAGTGATCTTGAAGTGACTGGATTACAATTTGATTTTGCATTTTATTAGTAGTATTATTATTGTGTTTGATACAGGGTCTCACTCTGTGGCATGCAGTGGTGCAATCTCAGCTAATTCCAGCCTTGACCTCCAGAGCTCAGGTGATCCTCCCATCTCAGGTTGAGGCTCCTGAGTCATTGGGACTACAGGTGCTGTCTACCATGCCTGGCTAGGTTTTATACATTTTAAGAAGGCAGGAGTTACAAGCAAAGACAAATCAACACATGAAAGGTATACATTGCTTCAGCCCAAAAGGGCAGGACGTCTTGAAGCAGGGTTTACAGGTAATAGGCTGTATTACCTATCAGAGATTCTTTAATTTGTAGTTGGTTAAAGGAGTAAGGCTCTGTCTAAAATGTGGAGTCAGCAGAAAGGCATGTTTAAGATAAGGATGGATGTAGCAAGATGATGATGGCCTGCAGGTGTGACTCAACGCTTGCCTGGCATGACCTTAGGTCTTGTTTATCATTTGGTATCTTAATGGTCACAAAGAGTCTGTTCTGTCAGTCTTATGATCTCTATTTTAACATTGATGCTGGTCTTATTGTGCCTAAAATTCAAACAGAGAGGGGGTGGAACAAGGCGTGTCCAGCCTCTCTTCCAGTCATGGCTGGGAATTCAGTTTTTAAGGTTTTTCTGGGGTTGCTTTGATGAAGAAGGGATCTAACAGTCAGTGGGATGCTAAGAATTTTAGTTTTAGTTTACAAAGGGGACATGAGAGAGTGTCACAGGGCAAAGATAATTCTTATTTGCTTTCAACATTCTTTAATACCTAGAGAGCCTTTTCTGGTCAGAAGTTAGCAGAGTTAGTTCTTTGTGCTTTTGCTATGTCTTATGGTTGTCACAAGGTTCTGTTGGAGCTCAGCAAGCTATTCCCCAAAGACTGGCACCTTCACATGCTCAGAGGATACAGAACCTGCTTCAGGATCAAGATCCTTCTAACCTTGCCTTATCTCCCAAGTGCAGGGAGAGATTCTCAATGGAATTTTCTTATCTGACCATGAAAGCTACTTTTCAGGGGGGGGAAAAAGTGATTATCTTAAACACCCTTCCTAGCTCCCTAGAGATCTCATAACCAGAAAAGATCAACCTCCAGAGAAGAGACTGTGAGTCCTCACCTCGCCCAGACTTTGCCTCTGTTCTTTGAGGGCAGCTCCAAGAGATTGGCTGGGGGACTTCATCTGCATCTTTGTTTCTGTGCAGCTCCACCACTCACCCCTCACCTTCTTTAGTGTCTGCCTCTCCCACCTCTTGGGTCCACCCATCTCTCCACTATGAAGAGTATTTTTTTTTTTTTTTTTTTGAGATGGAGTCTTGCTCTTTCACACAGGCTGGAGCGCAGTGGTGCGATCTTGGCTCACTGCAACCTCCACTTTCCAGGTTTGATTCTCCTGCCTCAGCCTCCTGAGTAGCTGGAATAATAGGCGCACACAACCATGCCTGGCTAATTTTTTGTATTTTTGGTAGAGATGGGATTTCACAAGGTTGGTCAGCCTGGTCTTGAACTCCTAACCTCATGATCCAAGCACCTCGGCTTCCCAAAGTGCTGGGATTACAGGCATGAGCCACCGTGCCTGGCCAAGGAGAGCATGTAGCCATCAACCATCTGGCCCCTCTTTGAGCTCATATTTTGTATGACTTCTGTGCACATCTATGTGCATGAATACATTTTGTGTGTCTTGTCTCCTATTGATCTACCTTTTGCTAGATTTTCAGTGAACCTTCAGAGGGTGAAGAGGATGTTTTCCTTCAGCCTTTACAGTACAGTGGCTCTTTGGTACCACATAATGGTAAAAAGAGTGTCACATTTGCAGAGGTGACTGTTTAAAGGTTGTAAGTCCCAAAGTTAATAATTACTATCAGATTGTTTTTTTTTTTTTAGATAGGGGATTTGTCTGAGAATTCAACTGGTGTAGCATTTTGCTCTTTATGCTTCTCATGGTTTGGCTTGCATATGGAATCACAGAAATGATGTGATAAGATCAGATATAGATTTTTTTCTTACATCCCAGCATGCTTCATATGTTTCATGGCGTTAGCTTATCTTCAGGCATTGTTTCATTTATATATGGTGACATATAAGTCATGCTTGTTAAGGTAAATTGTTGCCCCACTCCCAGATTGACACTGTAAGACTATTCTACTGTACTCAGAAACAAAACGTGTGTGTGTGTGTGTGTGTGTGTGTGTGTGTGTGAAAGAATGAGAGAGAGAGAGAGAGAGAGAGAGAGAGAGAGAGAGAGAGAGAGAGAGAGAGAGAAATACAGAATGAGTATCCCTTATCTGAAATTCTTGGGAACTACAGGTGTGTCAGATTTCATTTTTCAGTTGGGTGGGGAGAGGCAGATTTTGGAATATTTGCATTATACTTACCAGTTGAGCATCTCTAATCTGAAAATTTGAAATCTGAAATGCTCCAGTGTTCACTTCCTTTGAGCTTCATATTGGTGTTCAGAAAGTTTCAGATTTTGAAGCATTTTTGACTTTGGATTTTCGGAATAGTGATATTCAATGTGTATATGCACGTGCATATTAATTATGGTAGTATGTGCAAATTCAAGGCCAAATCTAAACCACATTTTTTCGGGATGCCACAGTAGGCTTGCCTCTTTTGGGTCTTGAGCCAATAGGAGCCAAACTCAGAACTTTAGGAGACAGTTTGAAAGTAGCTGTGACTTTCTGGGGCAGACAGGGCTTGGCCCCAACCACAGGCCTGAACACAGGATTACCATTCCACCCTTTCTGATTTCATTTATTAAGCTTTCTAAGATGCCTCCTGTAGCCTCAGATAAATGAATCTGAATATTATCATCTATCTAGGAATCTACTTATTCTTGTTCTCCTGCCTTTTCACCTACCATTCAAAGTATCATCTGACGGCTCCAACCTCTCATATGTGCCTTCATTCAGTATTCAGCTCAGAACTCGCTCTCCCCTTAAGCCTTTTCTAATTCCTCTTAACTTTTGTCACTCAGCACTTATGCACATCTTCTCTGCATTTCCATACTCATTTTATGCTTTCTCATGAAGTGTTAGGAATACTCTTATTTGTGCTTTTATTAAATTATTTCAGAAGTGTATGTCATTTCTCCAGCCACAATTTAAGTTTCTAAAAGCCAGGTGATATATTTTAAGTCTGTCTTAAAGTAACTGAACTCTCACTCCTTAGGTCCCATTGTGTTACTCCTTTCACACTCAACAGTAAGTGTTCATTGAATAAACTTAAAAATGGTAAAGGGGCAATTGAGTAGAGAGTATATATATTTTCTGAGTCATGAATTATCACATTGGGATGATTATCCCTTGGTCTGAAATATACCCCTCATAAGAAATGGGCAGAAAGTATTTATCTGGAATAAGAAAAAAAAATCCTCTCATGAAAAAAATTTTTTGAGAGATTAAAAATTCAAATGAATATGATTCTTGAGAAATCACAGGGAAAATAATTTGAAAAGACAAAACATAAATGGTTGGAAAGGCTAGACTAATTGTAAATAAAAACACGACAGAGAGAAAACCAAATCTGAAAACTATTCACCAATCTCATTTATGAAAATAAAATGGAGAAACTATAAATAAAATTTTAGCAAATTAAATCCAATAATATGTTTTTAAAATTGTCATTAAGCATGTTTTATTGTAGAAATACAGAGAGAATATAAATTAAGATATTTTACTAATATAGTATATTGAAGAGAGTAGAGATAAAATCACATGATCATTTTCATAGATACTGAAAAAGCCTTTGGTAAAACTTGTCACTCATATCTGACTCAAATAAAAACATAAATTTTACAAACATAAGGAAGAAATATTCCTTAAATAACAAATGGCTTGTATGAGAAAACAATTAACTTAGTGGTTTAAAAAAGAAAAAGACCCATTTGCATTTAGAGTACAGAACATGACAAGAATGGTCATTATTGCGGTAATTTTTCTTTGTTGTTTTGGATGTCCTAGCCAGGGCAATAGAATAAGAAAAGTAAATCTGAAGTGCAAACATTGAAACATAATACATAAAATCACACTTCAGAAAATGCAACAATTTTCTACTTAAAGAGTCATCTGGCTTTGGGAGGCCAAGGCAGGAGGATTGCTTGAGGCCAGGAGTGCAAGACCTGCCTGGGCAACATAGTGAGCACCCCATCTTTTCAAAAAGTAAAAAACTTAGCTGATAATAGTGGTGCACACTTACAGTCCTGGCTACTCTGGAGGCTGAGGCTTGAAGGGCATCACTTGAGCTCAGGAGATCAAGGCTGCAGCAGTGAGCTATGACTGTGCCACTGCACTCTAGCCTGGGCAAGAGACGGAGGCCCTGTATCTAAAAAAACCCAAATAAATAAAACGACAAGGAAAGCTAGATAAAACTATATATTTTTCCCTCAGAAAATTCAGTATTTTAAAGAGAAAAACTCTTTTTCAATTAATATAAAAACTGAATGCAATTCTGATAAAATTTTCATGGAACTTTTAGGATGGGAATAAAGAGAAAATGATTCTGAAACACATCTGGAAGAGAAGCTATGTGATCATAGCCCTGAAAAGAAAAATTAATGTGCATGTTTGGGGAGAAATATTTCAAGGAGATTTTACAATGAATTTTACATACACACAGCAAATAGAATGGTGTGGTATTGTCACCAGAATTGACAAAGCACACCAAGAAAACAAAGGCAGACAGAGGAGACAGATACAGAAACAGGCACCAGGCACAGGGTTAAGAATATAGTTTAAATTAGACAGAACACTTCCTCTCAAATTATATACATAATTATTGAAGATTTAAGAGTATGATATAATAAAATCAAAAATTATAATATAGAGTTGAAAATATTTGCTAAGAAGCAGGATTGATAGAAGACAGCGTATAGAACTTTATATTTAGAAGATACATCCCAGGGTAGCTTTGGACTGTGTCAGCTTGGTTAGGTTGGAAAATGAAACTACATTTCCCAGAATTCCTCTCCTTATAGAGTTCTTGTTTAGAGCTGGCTAACAGGAGCTTTGATCAAGATTGGAAGATGTGAAAATTGGAGGATCCAAGATGGCCATTTAGGAACAGCTCAGGATTGCAGCTCCCAGTGAAAGTGCAGAGGGTGAGTGGACGCCACATTTTATTGCCCACAGACTAGGCAATTCCCAGGCGGAGGAGCTCCACAGGTCACCAGTGCGGCTGTGCCGGCGGCGCCGCTGATTTGCCCCGTGCGGCTGCTTTGTTGGCGCCCCTGAGCAGCGGTTCTCCGTACAAGATACACCGGTCCAGGTGCCCTTTTGGCTGGCGATTGGAGCCATGGGAAGTCGCCCATTCATCTGTTTAAAAAGGGGACTGAGCAGGGAACCAGGACGGTAGATTCCAGGGCAAAAAAAAAAAAAAAAAGCGCCACAAACCTCAGTGCCGCTGTTTAAGCCAGCACAGTGAGTGGCCGCAGGGGAAAACAAACAGACCCTGGCGCCTCTTCAACAGGCGACTGGAACACCAACTTAAAAAAGGCTCTGAGGCAGGGAGCTAGGCGATCAGGCTCGGCTGGTCCCACCCCCACAAAAGAACAGCAATCAGAAACTCTGGATTGAGAGTTTCACAGCAAGCGCAGCTGCACCCAGGACAGTCCAGCTCTGTGGGGGAGGGGCGTCCACCATTAGCGAGGCAGCCCACCACGACGGAGGCAGTTGGTCAATGCTGAGGCAGCCCGCCGTTGCCAAGGCAACCTGCCACAGCAGAGAGACTCCGCCTCAACAGAGGCAGGCCACCATCGCCAAAGCAGTTCTAACTACACCCATAAAAACAGGACTGCAGGGAAGTTCACTTGGCAGCTGGGCGGAGCCCACAGCAGCTCAGCAAAGCCTCTACAGGCCAACAGCGACTAGACTGCCTCCTTGCTGGGCAGGGCAGCTCTGAAGGAAAAAAAAAAAGAAGGCAGCAGCATAACGGAAACTCATATATAAAGCCCTAAATCCCTGGGACAGAGCACCTGGGAACAAAAAGCAGTTTATGAGTTCTGCTGCAGCAGACCTAAACGTACCTGCCCAGCAGCTCTGAATGAACAACAGAGCTCACAGCTCAGCATTTGAGCTCCTATAAAGAAGAGACCGTCTCCTCAAGCAGCTCCCTGACCCCTATATATCCAAAGAGACACCTCATAAAGGAGAGATCAGATTGACAGTAGGCGGGTATCCTTCTGGGACAAAGATAGCAGAAGAAGAAAACTGGTAACAACCCTTACTGTTCAGCAGCTGCTGCAGGTGAACCCCAGGCAAGCAGGGCCTGGAGTGAACCTCAGCAGACCTACAGCAGAGGGACCAGACTGTCAGAAGGAAAACCAAGAAACAGAAATAACCTCATCATCAACAAACAGAACGCCAATCTGAAAGATTTGAGACCCAATCTGAAAGCCAGCAACTACAAAGTCGACAGGTGGATAAATCCTTAAAGATGGGAAGAAACCAGCGCAAAAAGGATGAAAACACCTGAAACCAGAACACCTCTCCTCCTACAAGGGATCACAACTCCTCACCAGCAAGGGAACAAGGTTGGAGGGAGAACGAGTGTGATGAAATGACAGAATCGGACTTCAGAAGGTGGGTAGTAAGAAATTTCTGTGAACTTAAAGAACATGTTCTAAGCAAATACAAAGAAACTAAGAACCTTGAAAAAAGATTTGACAAAATGCTAATGAGAATGGACAAAATAGAAAGGAATATAAGTGAATTGATGGAGCTGAAAAGCACAACACGAGAACTTAGCGAAGCATGCACAAGTATCAACAGCTGAATTGACCAAGCAGAAGAAAGGATAAGTCGAAGATCAACTTAATGAAATAAAATGGGAAGTCAAGACTGGAGAAAAAATGGTAAAAAGGAATGAACAAAATCTCCAAGAAACGTGGGACTATGTGAAAAGACCTAATCTATGTTTGATAGGCGTACCTGAATGTGACAAAGAGAATGAATCCAAGCTGGAAAATACTCTTCAGGATATTATCCAGGAAAACTTCCCCAACCTAGCAAGGCAGGCAAACATTCAAGTCCAGGAAATACAGAGAACACCACAAAGATATTCGTCAAGAAGAGCAACCCCAAGGCATATAATCGTCAGATTCACTAGGGTTGAAATGAAGGAGAAAATACTAAGGGCAGCCAGAGAGAAAGGTCGGGTTACCCACAAAGGGAAGCCCATCAGACTCACAGCAGATCTCTCAACAGAAAACCTACAAGCCAGAAGAGAGTGGGGGCCAATATTCAACATCCTTAAAGAAAAGAACTTTCAACCCAGAATCTCCTATCCAGCCAAACTAAGCTTCATAAGTGAAGGAAAAATAAAATCCTTTGTGGACATGCAAGTACTCAGAGATTTCGTCACCACCAGGCCAGCTCTACAAGAGCTCCTGAAAGAGGCTCTACACATATAAAGGAACAACAAGTACCAGCTCAACTAAAGGGCAAAACACCCAGCTAGAACCAAAATGGCAGTATCACATTCGCACATAACAATATTAACCCTAAATGTAAATGGCCTAAATGTCCCAATCAAAAGACACAGACTGGCAAATTGGATCAAAAGACAAAACCCATTGGTATGCTGTATCCAGGAAACCCATCTCACATGCAAGGATACACAAAGGCTCAAAATAAAGGGATGGAGGAAGATTTACCAAGCAAATGGAGAGCAAAAAAAAGCAGGAGCTTCAATTCTCATCTCTGATAAATTAGACTTTAAAGCAAAAAAGATCATAAGAGACAAAGAGGGACATTACATAATGGTAAAAGGATCAATGCAACAAGAAGAGCTAATGATCCTAAATATATACGCACCCAATACAGGAGCACCCAGATACATAAGGCAAGTTCTTAATGACTTACAAAGAGACTTACACTCCCACACAATAATAGTGGGAGACTTTAACACCTCATTGTCATCATTAGACTGATCAACCAGACAGAAAATTAACAAGGATATCCAGGACTTGAACTCAGATCTGGACCAAGCAAACCTAATAGACATTTACAGGACTCTCCACCCCAAATCCACAGAATATACATTCTTCTCAGCACCACATCACACCTACTCTAAAATTGACCACATAATTGGGAGTAAATCACTCCTCATCAAATGCAAAAGAACGGAAATCGTAACAAACAGTCTCTCAGACCACAGTGCAATCAAGTTAGAACTCAGAATTCAAAAACTAAC
>NW_022436979.1:15379377-15379665 GCF_009761245.1 Sapajus apella | reverse complement strand
TTCATTGCAGCACTGTTTACAATAGCAAAGACCTGGAACCAACACAAATGCCCATCAACAATAGACTGGATAGGGAAAATGTGGCACATATACACCATGGAATATTATGCAGCCATCAAAAACGATGAGTTTGGGTCCTTTGTAGGGACATGGATGAACCTGGAAACCATCATTCTCAGCAAACGGGCAGAAGAGCAGAAGATCAAACACCACATGTTCTCACTCATAGGCGGGTGTTGAACAACGAGAACACATGGACACAGGGAGGGGAGCACTACACACTGGGGT
>NW_022436979.1:15246044-15379277 GCF_009761245.1 Sapajus apella | reverse complement strand
GCCTGTGTTCATTCTTCACCCATGCAGCGAAAGGTGGGGGGGGCGGAACTTAAAAACAAAAATAAGAAAAAAAGCATTGGAAGATGAAAATTAAGCAGCAGCCTTTGCTCTCTAAAGGACATCATGGCTAGAAGCAGTGGGAAGAGATGCCAAGGTGCTCGTGGACTAAGCGTGTCCTTCCTCTCCCCAGATGGCCCATCGCCAGGTGCATAAACAAGACCTCCATAGGCCTGTCCACTACACTCCTTTGTAGACTCACTCCAGTAGCTGGATATGACTTGCTTTAGGAGGGCTGGTGAAAAACTTTTTCCTAATTCTCCAACTCCTGCATTCAGACTCTTATTCCTTCTGCTTCTTCCTCAGTGATATAAAACCTAATCCGTATTATAATTCCTCATTGCATGATATGCACAGTAGTTCCTCGTCTCTATTTGAACTGATACACTCAATGAGGGCATCGATCAGCCTGAGAGTGAAATTCCAGTAAGGAACTCTTGGACAAACAAGAAAAGTTTCCAGAGCAAAGGCACTTTTATTCAGATGGATGATGCTGACATGAACTGCATTTCTTTTTATGTTTCTTTTTATAGTGAGAATAGTAAACTCAACTTCACAATCCAGCTCAAAGTGAAGATTCTAACTAAGCTTCCTTGCCTTGCTCAGGTGGTCTGAGCAGGGGAAAAAAGGATTTATTTCTCAATCAAGGCAAAACTGACTAATAAAGTAGAAGCAATGAAACATTAGGAGAAAGTAGGCATCCCATCATAAAGACACCAACTCATGCCAAAGAAACAGGGTGGGATCTTCTGCTTGGCCTAAACACCAGAAAGCCTTTTTATTTTTAATTAGATAAAAGGTTGCTAAGTTTTCCTGTTCTCCATCTCTGAAAGGTTAGCTAGATCAAAGAAGATGATCAAATTAAATTCTTACAATAAAGTTATCAACACTATACATTTCTTACAATAAAATTACTAACATTAATACAAGTGCCTATGCCTTAGTGAATCTTGATTTAAATTAAAATAAGAAAATATTTTTAAGTAAGTGATTATGAGTTGTGAAGAACACAGATAAAAAGGCCATCCTTTTTCTGCTGCTGAGGTACTATGTGATTTTTAGCAATGTTACATAAGGGATGACATAAGTTGTAAGAATATATATTTTTCATGGGTTTCTTATTAATTGAAATAAAAAATAAAATTCAATTATCAGAATACTGTCTTACATATGAAAGTTTGGTATAGATTGTTGATCAAAATTTTTTTTCTCTCTCTCTGGTATGAATCCTGTGAAGACAAGGATTGCCCTAGGAAGAGCTGAGTTCCCGCATAAGTAATCGGGGTAGGTAAAAGCAAATTTAACAGTATTTCATTATAAACTAAGTCTCCTGTCTTAAGCTAGCTGTGTTTGGAGTATGATGATAATTTGCAATGAGATTATGTCTCAGCTACTATTAATCTTTGACAAACTGTGACGTAACCAGATAGAACTTGGGTAAAGTGGAATGGAGCAACTGTCATGATTTTCAAAAGTGGGAAGAAGGAGAGTTCCACATATTGTGGTCATAAGTGTGGCATATTTAACAATTTCTATGTAATATTAAAGTATATTCAGTGATTTTTAAGAGGTCGAATATATTAGTAATAGGAATCAGCATATGTTCACCCCAAATAATCATTGACTTACTAAGAGTAGAAACTAATTTATTTTAAAAATCAAGATAGCTGACAAAGCCTTGCAAAATAATCTTGTTGACAATAGCAGGAACAAATGGAAAGGCATCCCATGCTCATGGATCAGAATAATTAATATTGTTAAAGTGATCATACTACCCATAGCAATCTATAGCCTCAATGCAATCTCTATCAAAATGCTAATGACATTATTTACAGAAATAGGAAAAACTGCCCTAAAATTTGTATGGAACCAAAAAAAGAGTTGAAAGCCAAAGTAATCCTGAGCAAAAAGAACAAAGCTGGATTTCACAGTATCTGACTTCAAAATTTGTTATAATGCTATAGTAACCAAAACAGCATGGTACTGGTATAAAAACAGACACACAGACCAATGAAACAGAATAGAGAATCCAGAGATAAACCCGCATATTTCTAGCCAACTCATTGTTGGCAAAGATGCCAAGAACGTACATGGGAAAATAACACCTTGTTTAATAAATAATGCTAGGAAAACTGGATATTCATAGGTAGAAGAATGAAAAAACATACTTAAACCTCACCACATACAAAAATTAAGATGGATTAAAGACTGAGACATAAGACCTCAAACTATAAAACTACTAGAACAAAACATAAGTAAACACTCCAGGACATTGGTCTAGGCAAAGATTTTATGGCTAAGACCTCAAAAGCACAGGAAACAAAAACAAAAAATAAACAAATGGGACTTAATTAAATTAAAAAGCTTCTTCACAGCAAAGAAAATAATTGAGTAAAGAGGCAACCTGTTGAATGGTGCAACATATGCACAAACTATTCATCCAACAAGGCTGCACAAAAAACTCAACAGTAGAAACAACAAAATAAAACAATTCAAAACAAATAATCTCATAAAAAACTTGAATAGACATTTCTCAAAGGAGGACATAACAATGGCCAAGAGGTACATGAAAAATGCTAAATATCATAAATCATCAGAAAAATGCAAATCAAAACCACAATGAGGTATCATTTTAACCCAGTAAGAATATCTATTATCAAAAAGACAAAAATAACAGATGCTGGCAAGGACGCAGAGAAAAGGAAACTGTTATACGCTGTTGGTAGAAATATAAATTAGTACAGGCATTATGGAAAACAGTATAGAGATTTCTCAAAAATCTAAAAATAGAACTACCATATGATTCAGCAATCCCACTACTATGTATTTATCCAAAGCAAATTCATATATCGAAGGCATTCTTGCACCTCCATATCTATTGTACAACTATTCACAATAGAAAAGATATGGAATCAACCTAAATGTCCGTCCACGGATGAATAAAGAATATTGGTGTATATACATAATAAAATACTATTCAGCCATAAAACAGAGTGAAATCTTGTCATTTACAGCAACATGTAGAGAATTAGAGGTTATAATGTTAAGTGAAATAAGCCAGGCACAGAAACACAAACATTGCAAGTTCTCACTGATATGAAGGACCTAAAAGCATTGATCTCATGGAAGTAGAAGGTTGAATGATAGAAATCAAAAGTAGGAAAAGGTGTGTTGGGGTTGGGGGTGGATAAGAGAGGTTGGTTAATGGGTACAAAAATACACAGTTAGACGGAATAAGATACAATGTTCAATAGCAGAGTAAGTAGTTACAGTTAACAATAAACGGTTTTACATTTCAAAATAGTCAGAAGAAAGGACTTAAAATACTCCAAACACATAAAAATGATAAATACATGAGGTGACTGATATCCTAAATATCCTAATTTGATCATGACAAATCCTATGCATGTAACAAAATATTACATGTGCCCCCATAAATGTGTACAAATATTATGCATCAATAAAAATAATACATAAATAAATAATGCTGGTGACAACATGGAGGAAATGTAGGTTGGATGACAAAATGGTGAGGGTAAATTTGTAAGCATCCAAATGAAGACACTCTAAATCAGGATTTATTAGTGATTTGGTATCTGCTTACAGAGAATAAGCTACAGTTTATTGTGGGACTGTGCCTGTAGTTCTTCTTGTTTGATGATTTAATAACCTGGCAGAAAACATAATTGGTACACTTATTAAATTTTCCAATATTACTAAGTCAAATGAGGCAATTAATCCATTATGTGACAAATTCAGGAACCAAGAATCTAAAAAAAAAATCAACCAGATGAGATTTTGCACTGTAACCAATAAAATGAATTCTAATGGGCATATATATTTAATCATTTGCTTAGATACAAGAAACTCACCCCTAAACGAAAACTAGAACCACCATCTCCAAAGCAACTAAAATCAAACACAGAAATAACAACTGTGTATATTAAGGCAGGGAAAATTCTTACTAAAAATAATTTTAATAAAGTCTCTTGTGGAGAAAAGATCAGAGGGGTCAGCTGATATCATACTTGGTATAGTCAGAATGTTGTGCCTGACAGAAGTGTTTTGTAAAGAGAAAGGAAAATGATGGCCCTACACTGGGGAAGTCAGGACTCTGCCCAGATCTCTTTCCACAGTTGACAATATTTAGTCCAGAGGAAGGATGAACTGATATAGGGATTATGACTCCAGTTGAAAGAGTTGCAGATTTTTAGCACATAGTAGGTGCTGGCAAATACAGCCACGAGGGGGTCCTCTTATAATAAAATTAACAAGTTATAGCTAAGTGGAGGCAGATTCGGGTTTAATTTTGAAAAAGAGGTTCAATGTCTATTTCTTCATTGGAAATACTGCAGAGGAGATTCAAGCTCCGAGTTGGATAGGATACCTGTCAAAGCCCCTTAAAACGGAACACTGTATTTGCCATTTAGTGTCACAGTTATTCAAAGTACTTTGAAAATTTAAAGAGGTAAGCAGTTATAAAGACGACCTAATACAATAAAAATAAAATCTGCTAGGAAAAAAACACACACATTTTAAACACAACAGACCTCACGCTACTTATGTGTGGAAGCATTTGTTTCCGGGTCACAGCGCAGTATAAATCACTAATTCAGTACCGGTGGTGTGGAGAGTCCAGCAATTCAAAATTAAGAGTTAGGAGTTTTCATCTCAATATTCTAAAATCTTGTGACCAAAACAGAAAGCAACTTAAATTTCTGGGGCTTCTCATATAGCATTTACCACGTAAGTTTGGAGCAGATAGCCTTTAAGTACATTTCAACTCTCCGTTTTATAAATGTATACACAGATAGGCCTGTCCTAAATGGTGGCTGAACTGTAGCTAATACTAATCGGATTCTGCCATGTAGAAATGGGAGTCTATTCTACAAAGCATCAACTTTTGTGCTGCTATTGACTCTATCTTAAGAGTTCCATAACTGATTTGGATCTTCACAAAGTAAAGAGAAAGAGGTAATTTTGAGTTTATCTGATGCTGAAGCAAAAAAGAAAAAACTCCTTGGGTAAAGGAGTTTTTGAGGGAAGGCTAAGGAGCTGAGATTTAACCTGAAGAAGCAAAGATTGGGTGAGTGGTTCACAGCAATAATCAGTTACAGGAAATCACATGGGTGCTAGTGAGCAGATGTTTTCTGTCAGATGAGAGCCCAACAAGAGAAATGAAGTCAGGGACTTAAGAGTAAAGTGGAAGGCGTTTTTATTTTTATTTTTGGGGGGTGCCCTATGTCTTTAAATGTTTTTGAGATAATGAACTATGTTACCAGGGAAAGTTGATGAATCTCCTTATCTGAAAGTTGTAAGAAAAATTGCAGGATTCTCTGCCAGATGTAAGTGTAGTTCTAGATGACCTTGTGATATTTTCCACTGTATTACCCTTATAATAAGGTGAAAATTCAGACAACATATGGAATTCAAAGTAGGTTCATCTTGAAAAACAGCCAAATTTTGTAGTACACCAGCTGATGATGTGATTTCATTTGGTTGTTCAAATATACTCTTCAAGATACTGTTTAACCTTAGTATTTGAGAAATGGTTTGCCCTCCTAAAAGTCAGGGCTGAGTATATTTTTACTTTAGTTGACAAAACCAGGGATTATAGTGATTAAAGTCCTGTATTCCTTGATGAAGTTGAACTACTTGAAGTTGCTTCTGCATTTTAGTTGTAACAACACATTACAATTTTTTAAAAATCAAAGTATTAGCTCAGCCAGATCCTTGCTTATTTAGAAAAGGCGCTTCAGTGCTATCACTTAATTTTTCCTAATAGCTCATATAGTTTTAAAATGTTTTCTATTTTCAAAATTATTTTTATTATTATTATTATTTTGAGACAGAGTCTTGTTCTGAGGCCCAGGCTGTACTGCAGTGGCCCAATCTCAGCTCACTGCAACCTCCGCCTCCTGGGTTCAAGTAATTCTCTTGCTTCAGCCTCCCAAGTAGCTTGGATTACAGGCATGTGCCACTACGCTCAGCTAATTTGTGTATTTTTAGTGGAGATGGAGTTTCACCATAATGGTCAAGCTGGTCTTGAACTCCTGACCTCATGATCTGCCCACCTTGGCCTCCCACAGTGCTGGGATTACTGGTGTGAGCCACGCATCTGGCCAAAATTATTATTTAGTACAGTCATATCACAAATTTTCTTTACATGATACATGTTATACAGTAGGTGTTGTGCTATTTACATAATTAATATGATCTTTTAAAAAATCTCAGTACCCAGATGCTTGACTATGTTTTCTTTCCTTAAAGAACACTGAGAAATTTTTTCAGAGTGTTAGCTAGTCCAGATGTTTTGGGCAGGAAAAGGTTTTGACTAAGGTAAGTGTAGCATCTTTAGAATTTGAGATAACAGCTTGGTAAGCAGTTCTTTCGGCTGTACACCAAAGCCTTGTTTTGCAAAATGTGGTCTGAGGAATTGGCAGCATCTGCATCACTGTGAGCTTGTTAGATAGAAATGCAGAATCTCAAACTACTTAACCAGAATCTGCATTTAAAAAACACACCCTGTTGATTTGTGTGCACATTGAAGTTTTAGAAGCATTATACTAAATGACTCTTGGGAGCAGAGACGGCTTGGTTCCTAATCAAAGACAGGCAGAGATGCAGAGTGTGTCTGCTTGGCATCTCTGAGGACAAAGCATAGTTGTTTCAATAAATTCAAATGAGAGATTGATATATTTCTATCATTGACATTGACCCCATATAACAGTAAATCTTGCTTGGAAGCCTCATGTGTACCTAAGCTACACCTTTACGAAACTTGCTTTTTTTCTTCAACCCTTGGCATCCATTGGCCTAGAGGATACAGTCCAAAGTACATGTAGCATGACATAATTGCATACTACATTTCCAGTGCATCACCTATTAAATTTGAAGGAACATCTCTTCCTGCCATCCATAAACCTTCCATTTCCACAAGATCACTCAACGTACCTCTCATATCTAATCTATGTACTTGTTCATGTCTTTTTCCCATCCTGGAATTCCTTTCATTCTCTCTATTTCTGTGGATATTCTTCACATCTTTAAAGACACACATTAAAGTTTATTGCTGCCATGAAATATTTCATAATCAGAATTCTACCAGGTGTGCTCAGAACATCTTGTTCTCTGCATGTGCAATGGTTAAGAGCTTTGAAGATTCAGGAACCTGGACTGAATACCCATTCCTTACTGAAGCTGCAGGCTTGGCCAAGTTTCTTAGTTGGTTGGATCCTTAGTTTTACCATCTGTTAAATAGGGACGATAGTAGTGTCTTCCTCGAAGGATGATCATGAGGATTAAAAGAGATAATGGTATGAAGTATTAACAGAGTGTAGGGCATGTAGTAAGTTTGCAACAGAGACTTGCTGTTATTGTAATGAGAACGGTCTCAAGCTTTGATGCACTAACATGCATATCATAGAGGTGTTTGTGGAGCAATGTGTGCATGATTTCCATCCTACTAAATGATACATTTCTTGAGTACAAATATAAAATTTTACCTGTGAACTTCCTCACTCTTATGACAGTGAGGTTAGCATTGGCAAGTGATAGCCTTACCACAATAAATTGCATCTAATCATAATTTTTTAAGTTGTAATGTAAGTCAATTTGTTATTTCAGTTTCAAAAATACTATGAATAGTCACATTTTCTGTAAATTATTTATTCATATATGTAACTCCTTATCAACCTTCTCATCTACATAGTAATTTTTAAAAACTTTCTTCAGACAGCTTTTCTGTAATATAATCACATTTATGGATCTTACTTCCAAGACCCTCTGCTGCACTAACCCACCAGCTCCAAATTGCATATTCAAGAATTAGATTTTATTGGGTTCTACTCCTTCCCACTCTAACTAGGTGTAGCCACTAAGGGTTCCAATGTGTCTTGTAACTTCTAAACACAACTGTAGTTTATTTTCCAAAAATTGTACCATATTATTGCTGTATAAATTCTTAACTATTAAACGTAGATGACATGCTTTCCCCTTAGTTTAAGTTCTATAAATTTAATAGACATTGGTTAACACAAGAATTACAATCTCCATGAAAGGAATATAGTAAATGATTAGACAAACATCCAATAAGTATAACATCCAATTCCTCCATATATTATAGCTGCATATAATAGTACACTTTATATGTATTTCATTCCCAAAACCAATGACGAAAAATAGTGCAAAAAATTCCATGAATTAGTTATTAGACACCACACTGAATCAATGCAAATGATTTGAGTCAATTTATTTGTACCTGGATATGATTATATCTGATGGCTTTATGTAAATATTTAATGTTTTAATTCACCGATGAATGATCAGATTTTAAAATCAGAAAAGTGTTTTAATAATAATTGCATATGCCTTTTATTAAGTGCTAACTGTGGCTTAAGCATTTGACAGGTTTATATTATTTAATCCTATGAAGAGGAGCCACTATTATATCCACTTTGTAGATGGTGACATGAGGCTTAACGGGTTAAAGTGCCCAAGGTCAACATCTAGGAAGTGATTTAGCCAGGATAAAACCCAGGCCATAGATTCGATGCTATCCCCATCAAGCTACCAATGACCTTCTTCATAGACCTGGAAAAAACCACCTTAAACTTCATATGGACCCAAAAGAGAGCCCGCATAGCCAAGTCAATTCTAAGCAAAAAGAACAAAGCAGGAGGCATCACGCTACCTGACTTCAAACTATACTACAAGGCCACAGAAATCAAAACAGCACGGTACTGGTACCAAAACAGAGATATAGACCAGTGAAAGAGAACAGAGGCCTCGGAGACAACGCCACACATCTACAACCATCTGATCTTTGACAAACCTGACAAAAACAAGCAATGGGAAAAGGATTCCCTGTTTAAAAAATGGTGTTGGGAAAACTGGCTAGCCATGTGCAGAAAGCAGAAACTGGACCACTTCCTGACACCTTACACTAAAATTAACTCCAGATGGATTAAAGACTTAAACATAAGACCTAACACCATAAAAGCCCTAGAAGAAAACCTAGGTAAAACCATTCAGGACATAGGCATAGGCAAGGACTTCATGACTAAAACACCAAAAGCATTGGCAACAAAAGCCAAAATAGACAAATGAGATCTAATTAAACTCCAGAGCTTCTGCACAGCAAAAGAAACAATCGTTAGAGTGAATCAGCAACCAACAGAATGGGAAAAAATTTTTGCAATCTTCCCATCTGACAAAGGGCTAATATCCAGAATTTACAAAGAACTAAAACAGATTTACAAGAAAAAAAAAAAACAAACAAGCCCGTTCAAAAGTGGGCAAAGGATATGAACAGACACTTTTCAAAAGAAGACATACATGAGGCCAACAAACATATGAAAAAATGCTCATCATCACTGGTCATCAGAGAAATGCAAATCAAAACTACACTGAGGTACCATCTCACACCAGTTAGAATGGTGATCATTAAAAAATCCAGACAACAGATGCTAGAGAGGATGTGGAGAAATAGGAACACTTTTACACTGTTGGTGGGAGTGTAAATTAGTTCAACTATTCTGGAAGACAGTGTGGCGATTCCTCAAGGACCTAGAAATAGAAATTCCATTTGACCCAGCAATCTCATTACTGGGTATATACCCAAAGGATTATAAATCGTTCTATTATAAGGACACATGCACAGGAATATTCATTGCAGCACTGTTTACAATAGCAAAGACCTGGAACCAACCCAAATGCCCATCAATGATAGACTGGACAGAGAAAATGTGGCACATATATACCATGGAATACTATGTAGCCATAAAAAATGATGAGTTCATGTCCTTTGTAAGGACATGGATGAGCCTGGAAACCATCATTCTCAGCAAACTGACACAAGAACAGAAAATTAAACACCGCATGTTCTCACTCATAGGCGGGTATTGAACAATGAGAACACATGGACACAGGGAGGGGAGCATTATACACTGAGGTCTGTTGGGGGGACTAGGGGAGGGGCAACGGGGGGTAGGGAGGTTGGAGAGGGATAACATGGGGAGAAATGCCAGATATAGGTGATGGGGAGGAAGGCAGTGAACCACATTTTCATGTATGTACCTATGCAACAATCCTGCATGTTCTTCACATGTACCCTAAAACCTAAACTGCAATAATAATAAAAATAAAAAACCCAGTCTGTGTCATTCTAAAGTTCACACTTTAAACACAGCAATCTTTCCTTTGCATATGGAAACTGAAGCCCAGAGTATTTAATATCCAAGGTTATATACCATTTGTTAGTAACAGACAAAGTCACATTTCTATGCGTTTTCCAGATTCTTTACAAGAGTTGAGTTAGCTCGTCTGCATGAATATCTTTTAAGGATAATAAGTAAAGCTGACTTAAATGACCCCCTTAAAATCGTGGCTACCCTATAAAATCCAATCAAACAATTATCAATTCCATAATGAAATTCACATATCAAAAAACTCAGATAAGCACTCCTTGCTAAAAGAGAAAAAAATCTCTTGAAAACAAGAACTAAGTTTCAGTGAAGGTCATTATCTTGAAAGCTTTCAAATGTTCACAATGAAACAAAATTTCTAAGTCAAGATTTAAAAAAAGGAAAGGGAATGGAAATAAAGTAAATGAGAGAGATGGCAAGATGGGTTTCATATTCTCTAGACATTTTATGTTTTCATGTTGTTCTTATGTTTTAATTGCCTATAAGATTGAGAAAACATTGAAGGCCATAAATATTTTATGTCTCCTGCTATCACATCATAATAAATCATTTGATATTTGTGTCTTTGATAGGAATGTAGCCAATATAATAATAAAAGCATACTTACGAATAACTTTCAGTTTGATAGAAAAAAGGCACAGCATTTTGTAATATAAATTGACACTGGTATCATAACATAATATCATGCTAATGAGAGAAAAAACTAAAACCGTATGATAAAGGAACACTGAATTTATCTAACATTCTGGTTTTTCAGAAAGACTTTACTGTTGAATAATTTCAATTTGCCTTTAAAGCTAAGACATATTTTTCTACTTAGAATATGAGGAAAGAGTCTGAAAGTTTTAGACAGAATTGTTTTAACACACAATAATTAAAATAACTGTGAGGCGGAGTTTTTCAACCTTGGCATTATTAACATTTTGGGCTGGATAATTTACTGTGAGGAGCTGTTGGGTAAGTTTTAGACCAGTTAGCATCATCCCTGGCCCCTACTCACTAGAATCAGTAGCAGAGCACAAATCCCTTCTCTATTTCTGATAATCAAAAATGTCTCCAGATATTGACAATGTCCCCTGGGGCACAAAATTTTCCCTAAATGAGAACTACTGCTTAAAAATAATAGTTGAAAAGGTCAAATAATTGTACTTTATGCCCTTTATCCAAAACTCTGCAAAATAATTTTCAGATTGACTAGTTTTTGATATTCATGGTCTGCATGTCTGCAGACCAAGGTTTAAATAACCTTTTCCACAGTTTTCAGTTGAATAGGCATTTGTCGTCTGCATTTACATTAAAATTATTACTTGTCAATATGCATTAATTTGAATTTACAATCAGTTACACATATGGATTTTTCTTAAATCTGAAGATACCTAACCATTTTCATGGATGTCCTCTTTTTCACTTAAATTTGTCAGTCTTCCTAATTAGATGAATATGATCTTTCCCTTCTCATTTACATTAAAACACTATATAAAAATAGGCCTTAAAGACAAGTAGTTTGGGATTTATCTAAAATCACAATTTCCCTGAAAAATTAATTCATAGACCAATTTTTCCCAAAACCGTGGTCTATGAATCACCTGTCTCAGAATTTCCTGAGATGCCTGTCAATGTTATAAATGACTGGTTCCTTTCCTAGACCCACTGAGTAAGACTCTCTGGAATAGGATCCAGTGTTCCACAGCTTAAGCCCCCCAGGTGATTCTGAAGCCCGCACATTTAAAAACCATATACTTAGGCCACAGAGACAAGAAAAGCAACGTGCTACTGATATGATTCATTCAATGGAAATTATAATGTATTTATATTTGTTTGATTCCAGCTTACACATCATAGCCACCTTATGTTGATTGATGATAAAGTGCTGTTTCACTAGAATTTACCAAATTTTAAGATAGGCATAGCTTCATAAGGGTGCTCCTCTGTTAAGCAACATTTAAGTTAAAGCCTTCATTGATATGCTTAAACTAACCAATGAAAAATAACATGATTGCCTGTATATGAAAATTTATGCAATTGATATGAATTGGATTTAAATATATAATACCCTTTTATTTAAAAATACTTGATATGGTTTTGCTGTGTCCCCACCCAAATCTCATCTTGAATTGTAGTTCCCATAAATCCCACCTGTCATGGGAGGGACCTATTGGAGGTAATTGAATCATGGGGATGGGTCTTTCTCAAGCATGTTTTCATGATACTGAGTAAATCACAAGAAATCTGATGGTTTTATAAAGGGAATTTCTCCTACACAAGCTCTCTCTTGCCTGCTGCCATGTAAGACGTGTCTTTTGCCTTCTACCACGATTATGAGGCCTTCTCAAACATGTGGAAATGTAAGTCCATTGAACTCTTTTTCTTTACAAATTACCCAGTTTAGGATATGTCTTTTTTAGCTGAGTGAAAATAGACTAATACAATACTCATTTGAAAATTCAAAGGAACTATGAATGCAAAGATCTAAATACATATAGTTTCTCTTTCCATGCTACTTTTCCACTTTTAAGGTATTTCAAACAATCACTTCTAAAACTCAGATTTACTAACTGTAATTATATATTTTGTAATAAAAAATTCGAAATACATAACCTTGAAATGCATGGGTGGTTCCATTAATCTCTGTTAAGTAAAAAAATAAGACAACAATTACTGCTTCACACTCAAATCTTAGAAATTCTAGGATGCTCAGTTGAAGAATAAGAAAAGGAGCTCTTTCCATTTTTAGCTTTTCTTAATCCCAGTTCAGAAAAGTTTACTCTTAAGTGCCACAGGAATGTGGAAATATGCCAGATGGTTACATGCTCTTTTTGCTAAGACTGATGAAAATATTAAAGGAGTGACAATACCATGTAATCCGGTGAGGGCAGGCACAAAACTAAAGTAAAACAATTACATAGGGACAATGTAATTTGTCAGAACATTCAGTGCTTCAATCATATTGCACCTATGTCACCACATTTATTTTATTCTCAGTTCTATAATTAAGTATAGTAAATGCTCACCATCAATTTTTGGTGACATTACTCAGTTATTTCTTGGTCATAGAAAATTAATCCTCCAGTAGCTTGGTAAGGAAGGGCTTTTGAGTGCAATATTCTCTGAATTCTTATTCATTTAAAACTATTTTTCTATACTTCTAATAGAAGGATGATTTTTCTAAAATATTTTAAGGGTTTGGCTGGATATAAAATTTGTTTTCATACTCTATGAGTTGCTTTAATATGTTGCTTTTGAGAAATATGGTGTTACCCTAATATTTATATTCCTACAAATAATTTGATATTTTTGCTTGGAGGTTTTGATTTTTGTTTTCTACTTCTTTTTTTTTTTTTTTTAAACCTAGAATACTAGAAAATGTCCTGGAGTTCATTGTTTCACGGCAATTTTTCAAGGTCTATGGTGAGCCCTTTCAATACAGTGGGGTTCAGGTTCAGGTTTAGGTTTCTTTAATTTCCAGAAGTTTTCTTGAATTCTAGTTTCACACATTAGCTCTGTTCACTATTTTATTTTTCTTATGCAGGTCCTCCAATTATATGTGTATTGGACATATACACATATTTGCCTACCTGCTGTTTCAGCAACTTTCTGTCTCTTTTTTGCCTCCTCTTATTTCAGCTTCATCGCGTTGTTTACTTTCCTGCCAACCTGGGGTGTCCCTTATTGGATTTTGACTTGAATATATTCTCCATATTTCACTTACTAAATTATTTCTTATTTCTGAGATTTTGTTTTCTTTCAGTATACTTCTTGAATTTATTTGAATTTCATTGAATGTGTTTTTGTTTTCTTTTTCTTGTTTCTGGTTTTAAGTTTTGAATTTCTGATTCTATTTTTTAAAGTATCTCCAAATTCTTGTTTGATGATTCTACATTCAAATTGGTGTACTGTGTTAACAATTCTCTTCTGCTTTATGGTAATGTTTTGGAGAGAATTTTGATTAGTTGATGTTTTGGTTTACATGATCTGTTTCTCCTTACAATGTCTTTGGATGGAATTTTACTTTTTCTATATATATATACCTACATACTTTATATCAGGGTTCCTAGTTCAAGCACACCCTCTTTTGTTCGTGTAGTGTTTGTGTGGTTTTCCTTTTAATGTATACTTCCAAGGAATCATTTTCCTTTGACTTATTTTCCTTCATTCTCATTTTCTATGGTACACTACATATATTCCCATTTAACTCCTTTTCTCTTAGAAGAAATAGATCTTGGAGACTGCCACTTCCACTCTGCTCACCCCAAGCCACTTTTCTGTACCTGATACTGTGAACTACCAAGAATTTAGACCCCTGTTTGCTATTTTGGCAACAAGTATTGGACTTTCTCTTTCTGGGGGTAATTTTTTTCAGTGCTGCTTGTGCTTCCAATGGAGTTACTTAAGCCCCCACTCCCTCCTTCTCTACATCCACCACCAGCCAATCGCAATGGTAGGAGCCCTGCTGGAATTTGGAATTTACCCTGTCTCCTAGTAATGTAAAAGGCATGAAGTTTTATTTGTTGTCCTTTATGTTTGCTTTTTAGTTTTCGAGTAGAGGATTTATGGAGAGACTTGGATTCCAGTTCCTGCTCTTACCCTCCAGCGGCTCAGTATTTCATAACAAGGAAGTTGTGCCTTCCTGGAGCCAGGCATGGAGGCACATCTGGGAGTCAAAATGAGGGTTCCCGAACATGCAGAGAAATTTCAGAGCCTCAGTTCACACTCTTCTGCCCTTTCCATCAGGATTATGTTTCCCAAGCTTCGTTCTGATATAAACTAGGTGGATCACTGTTCTCATTTCAAAATGAAAGCTGCTTTTTGACTGCCTGTCCTCTTCTGCGTCCTGCTGGTCCACTTTTTCAGTTAGCTACGTAACACTTTACAAAACCCAAATGCAAATATGTATGTTAAACTACACTAGTACCTCTTCCATACTATATCATGTCTTTAAATTATAACAAATAATAACAGATTGTTAGCATATATTTTCCTTTCTAAACATTTTTCCTCCAATATTGCAGCTGTACTTCATTTTGGTAGTGATGTTTGGGGGTTTAATCTGAACATAATTCCACATGCTCTGTAATATAAATGTTTATCTATTGTGCCTCATATTTATATATTTTTCAATTCTCATTGATGACCAAAGGGTAGCCTAGCAGCATATTATGATGATTTGACTTGAAAGTTGCTTGTTATTTTTACCTAAAGTCACTGAAAATAGGTTGCTTCTTTTTGAATCAACATTTGTTAAGTCATCCTACATAATGTTTTTCTACATGTAACAACAGATTGGGTTTCTCTTTTCCTTTTTATTCTTCAGTCATGAAATCAGAGATTCATAACGGGTTGTTGTAGTAATCATTAATATCAATGAGGTAATTCTGTGAATGCTTCATTTCTTTTCAAATAAGCAAGAAAGAAATGATTTTTATGAAGTAAGAATCCCATTTTTTCACTATCACACTCAAAGGACTTCACATCACAGATCCTGCCTTTTACGATCATACATACATCAACTTTACACATACATAATGAACATTTCCCAAGAGATCAGACCTCACAATCAAATAAAAAAGCTCCATGCAAAGCATTTTGTTCAGAACAATGTAATAGGACAAAATAGAAATTTGTTGGGAAAAACACAAAACTCAGGTACATCTTTCTGAGTCAAATAGTACTGGAAAAATTAAAAATTGCTAATTCTGCTTTTCTTTAAAGGAAATGTCCTAAGTGAATTTAAATTGAAAAATCATTCTCAGGGAGCATGATGACTCTGGATCATGTTCAAAGTCACATGGTGCTGCGCATGGTGGTTCATATCTGTAATCCCAGCACTTTGGGAGCCTGAGGTGAGAGGATCCCTTGAGCCCAGGAGTTCAAGACTAGCCTGGGTAAGATAGTGAGACCTCGTTCCTACAAATAAAAATCTAAAAATAAAAATAAAAACAAAATAATAAAAATAAAAATCTAAAAACCTAAAAATAAAAATCAGTCAGGCTTTGTGGCTGGTACCTGTAGTTCCAGCTACTTGGAAGGCTGAGGTAGGAGGATCACCTGAGCCTGGGATGTGAAGGTTGCAGTGAGCTGATCTTGTACCACTGCACTACAATCTGGTCAAGAGAGCAAGACCCCGTCACAAACAAACAAACAGCAAAGTCACATATTTACACTCAGTATCTAGTAATTCACAAAGGTTTAAGGTAAATATTAAAGTACTATCTTCTTGCAGAATAGTTACTGAAAAATAATTCTTACAATCATGTGGAGAATGTAAAGAAATTACAGTGGATTTACCAACCACATTAACCATAAGATGGCCACATAATGTACCAACTTTAAAATAATTACTCAAAGCTTAGATATTCTGAAATCAATGGTCTTTTGTTGGTTGTTGTTGTGTTAGAAGAGCCCATTGAAAATCACTATTGCTTACAATTCCATGATGGGGTGTTCTGTGATAAAGTCAGACTTTTTAAAAGGCAGCAACATGCAGTGGAGTGGAAGCAGGTAAATCAAAGCGAAGTGTGAGAAGGTCTTGAGATTACATCCTTTTACCATGTTTGCCAACCGTGCAACATCAAATCTCTCTCTTCTGTTTCTCTTATTGTATGTTTTATAATTATTAGGACATTTAAATTAAATTTGTGAATATAATATGATGCTTTTTCTTTTGTTAAAAAAGACATAAAAAATGAAATCTTAATTTGAATTTTCCACTTGAAAAATCTTTCTTTCAGAGGAGCAGAATATTGTAATATAGCCCCGAGTCAAGTTTGAATTGTTCCACTACATGTATACTGTTGTATAACCAAGGAAGCAGAATAATAAAAGTTACTCATTTATATTTTTCAGTTGGACAAATCAGCTCTAGGCAACAAACACTGGCTGTATAGAAAGTCATAATCAAAATGATCTATAACAGTTCTGCCAATGTGTATGTCAACATACTCTCTGTGTTCATAAATGTTTTCTACAACTGAATAAGAACATAAAGTTCACAAATTAAGTATTCCTATAATACATAGTAACCTGATTTTGCCAAATAATTTTGACTTTGGTTTAGAATTAACTTGAATTAGTGCTAAAAGGGATATTTATCATCTAGGACAGAGGTCGTCAACCTTCTTCTGCCCAGGGCCGGATGATAAATATTTTAGGCGTTGCGTGTACAGTGTTGTGACTACTCAACTCTGAAGACCTAGCAATAAAAGCAGCCATAGAAAATATAAGTGATAGGTGTGGTTCTGTTGCAATACAGATTTATTTAGGAATTATAGATCTTGAATTTTACATAGTTTTCACATGTTACAAAGTATGTTTCCTTTTTATTTTGTTCAATTATATAAAAATACAAAAATAATTCTTAGCTCATGGGCCATATAAAAACAGGTGATGGGCCAGATTTGGTCCAAGGGTTATTGTTTATTGAAACTTTATCTGGGAAATTGTGTTAACTGGTTTAGGGGTATTTGATAAATATAATGTTGATGATTACGGTATTAAAGACAAAAATGATTAACATTGACTGGAGTGAACACTAGAACCAATTCAATGCATTTACCCTTCACAATATGAAGGTTAAATTTCTTGACCTTATTCAGCAATTCCTTTAGTAAAATTTTCTTATTTTCTATTATGGTAGTTTAGCTCTCCACAGTAGTCCACCAATTTCTTAGATAAAAAGGAAGATTCCTATTTTCATTTCAAATATGAATAGTCCTTGTCATTCATAGTCATCAATCATCATCCACTTTCTGAGATGTAACAAAAGTATTATATATTTGTCATATTGGTTTCACAAGGTTTCAATCATATTTTTCCATTATATGAATTTTTCCCCTGAAAGTCAAATACATATTGCTAATAAATATGTATTAATCTCGTTTTTTTTTTTACTACCACTGTCTTTAATATGTAAATTGTAAGGCAGAGCTATTCATTTACCTATGATTTTACCTAAAATTCTTCCACATAATAAAAGCTTTCCTACTTTAATTCCAATACTACCAGAGAACTAAAAACTAACCAAGAATTTGGCACCATGTCCAGCCATATCATTCTCTAGTTGCTGTACTCCAACAGTGATTGGTTCAAGTTGTAAAAGTTTCTGGTAAAGAAGACGTTTCTGATAATGGGGTAAAAATGTTGATCATTTTGCAATAATGTCCTGATCAGTTTTGATGCTGTGGAAAAAGACATGGCTTTTTGTCTCTGCTTCTCACTTCAGAATTGAGGAAGCTGGACTTCGGCCAAAGTTAAACTCTTAGCACTCTCATTAGTTGAGCCAAAAATGAAGCTGACCTGCTTGCCTAAAGCAAAATAGTCATCCTAAGTCAACTGCCATTATGATAGAGTCTTCAAACCATGGCTGGGTTGACTCACAGTGACCTTTTCTAACTGAGAGCATGATGCATTAAACATCAATGACCCCCCAAAACAGACTGGAGTATGGATGAGAGGGAGTGGGGGAAAATCCAGGTGAAATGAAAATGAAGACACATATAGTGCAGATGATTTTCATCATTGATTGATTCATTCAAACTTTTATCCTGTGCTATACATGATTGGCAGTGAGGGAGAGATTGTACAGGAACTTGGAGTCTCATTCTACTACTACCCACCTGGACTTCATCCTTGGAAAATTTCACCCATTAGACCAGAAGAAATTTCACCTTTCACTTCATTTTAAAATGACCCAGGAGGCAATTTCAACCTGTCTGATTCCTTTATTCCCTCGTAAATTCTGTGAGAAAACTTCCTAATATCTACGATATTGACAGAGTGGTTGTGCTGCTCACATATGCCAGTAAACAAGAATTGCTTGTGAGAGTGTATCATCCAATGAGTCTAAGTGGACCAACACAGTGGCCACCACAACTTGACAATAAAAGGAAATATATTATTATAAAGAATCATAATGTCCTGGAAATATTTTCTTGAACTGGTTTTTAAGATTATGGATAATTTATATTCCAAATGCCACAAATATATTGTCCATTTAAATTCATGTTTTAAATTTTAAAACCTATGCGCCAGGCAATGTGCTAGACATTTTAAAATAGATTATTCTAATCTTCCTCTAAGTCTGAATATGTACCATATATGCCCAATACTTAGGAAGTAGTATTGATAGGAAGCAGTAGGTAATTGAAAACATTTTGGTAAATCACATAAAGATTTATTCAAACATCTTTGTGAAGAATAAAATAAAATAACTATATATGGTTTATAATAAAATCACTTGTTTTTAGATGTGGTGTTGGAATTATTGATATATTTTTAGATGTCTAAATTTAGTGGAACATGGTTGTAGAGGAGTAGGTTGAAATCAGTTTTCAAAAATGATCATTTTTTTTTGTCTAGTAAGCCCATTATTCATGACAGTCTTCAGAGAATGAGTCATTTTTACATTTTATTTTAATGGTGGACTGTGATATGCAAATTACCAGTGCTTATCTTACTGTGCACAAATAAGTGATCTAAGTAGCTCATTCAGCTGCAAGTTGTTTATGTTGGACCTCGTTCCTAAATGTCACCATGCTAACTTGCTATTTACTTTATACGGCAGTTATGAGAGATGATTCATCGCTCGTGTATGAGCACAATTTTCATTTTAGCCATCAATAACCGTGACAATGATAATATACTGTAAGACTGATAATGATGAGGTTTTCCCCTACCAGCTTAATATAATTGATAGTAAAAATAAAAGATCAATAAAACCGTGAACTCTTGCCTTGACCAAGCAACTGATAATATAGAGATGTTTAGAGTGATTTGATTAAAATATGAACAACTAAATTAATCACAAATGATAATTTATGGACCAGACTTACCAAAATAATCTGGTCAATTTGGTAAACTATCATTCATGATTCAGTGTGTGTGTAGGGGGGTGTGTAAGGGGGGAAGATAATGGAAGAAAAATAAATCAAAGAACGTATAATAATCCTCAAGGGTTAAAACCCAGGGTAAGGAAGGTAATAAGATGTCAGAAGGGATAATCATCAACCATATGATTCTCAAGGGAGAAGAAGAGGAAGGTAGTGGCCATCAAGGGCAGGCAAATTACAAGGGAATAACAGCTAGTTGGTCAAATCGACTATATCCTACTTAACAAACTTCCCAGAAGTCACTAGGAAGTCCTATCTTCTCCCTTGAAGCTCTAAAATGTCTTCTGGATTGCAACTGATTGAAGTTTTTAGGTCATACATCCCACTATCATAACCATAATGGGTCCAACTTAGGAGAAATTAAACTACAAATAATATATACTTACAAAGGCATAAAAATAATTCTGTGTTAACAGTGGGAAATTATACAATCGTGGTCTATTAAATTCAATATAGATATACCTAAGTGACTAGATTAGTGCAAATAAAGGGAATTAGGGGAATATTTAGAAATTTTATTAGCAGTTTAAAAAACAATAGAGTGGTGAGTGAAAGTGTCATGTATAAGGGGAATAATAATGGCAGATTTAACTGCTAAATTATTTTTAATCTTAGTTTGGGGATCCTGTTTGATTCAGAAGTTAATATAATAGGCTTTTAAATATATAGGTGGAGATTTTTTTTTTTTGGAGGTGGAGGGGGTAAATCTTTCCATTGGTGACTTTTAGTTTGACCGGCTTATGCCCAGAGAATATGGTCTGTAAATCTCTACGTTTTGAACTTTGTGAAAGTTTGTTATATTAAATTCATGAGTAATTTTTAAATTTTTTGCATGGAATAAGAGAAGTGCATATGTTCTCTGTAGGTAGCATGGTGGTTGAGTCTTAAGACCATAGGCCCCAGGGCCAGACCTCCCAGGTTAAGTCTGCTTTGCTGCTTTCTGGCCATGTAGTATAAAGCAAGTTACCTGTTTAGTTAGTGCCTCAGTTTTCTATCTGTAAAAGGCTGTTAGGAAGATTTTATGAGTTAATATGTCAAACCTCAGAAGAAAACCAACATGCTTTTCTTGATGTAAGCATGATGTAGTAGTTTATTAAATATCTATCATTTTATCTACCTACTGTTTATCCACATGTGCACACACACACACACACACACACACGAGCATCTGTTGATTGCATTATTTAAATCCTTGCTTTTTTCTTCTTTACTTAATTATGACTCTTAGAATTTTACAAACAAAATCCCTATTTATCATTTGGTTTTATACAATTACATGTCTGGAAGTTTGCATTATGTATTCTACAGCCATATTGCTTGGTGCAAATACGTTTATAATCCTTCATGTTTATGAACAGACAATTTTCTACTTCCATAATACTCCTTTTGCTCTATGGCTATAATCTTGAGTTCCACTTGAGATGATATTGATAAGGCAACTCCAACTTCTTTTTTCGATTTTACATTTACCAGGCACTTCTTGTTTATCTTTATACTTTCAAATATGTTTTAAAGCTTTATTTTAGATGTGTTTTTTACAAGCAGATGGGTTTTGTCTTTTATTCCAATCTAAAAGTCTTTGTCTCTCTATTGGAACCCTCATTTACATTTATTGTCACATGATGAATTTGATTTCATTCTCACACCTTTAATAAATTATTTCATATTATATACTGCTTAATTTTCTTATTTCTTTAATTCTTACTTTTCCGAGGTCATCAACTTTCCTTTAACTCATTTTGCACTCTCTATTTCCAACCTTTCCTGCGCCCCACCCTTCATTAAAGAAAAATTCTGAGGCAACTGTTATAAGCAGTAGATTTTAAATGGTTAAATTGTATTTTAAATAGTTAAGAGCTACTGGTAGAAGATTTTATATCAAAGAATGAAAATAAAACACAAACAATTTTTGTAAAATATGAGTTTTTTTTTTAACAATGGAAAGAGTTGGTATTGATTTTTTAATGTGTTTCCTAAAATAAAAACTTGGTAGAAGACACAGATGCTTTTTAAAAATTTACTTCTTTAAAAGTGTAATTCCAGAGGGTGTTGAATATTCTTTTCACAAACCACTGAAAACAAGAGGAAACAGAACTACATGTCCTCAAATGTAATCTCTTTGTGAGGCCCGATGTAGGTGCTGGCTTTTAGTAATCTTTCCTGTCTAATGACATCAGATGAAAGCAGGCTGGCTGTCAAATATTTACAAGCTTGCACTTAGCTCAAAGTTGGGTATACAAAAGTCACAGTGATTCTTTTATTTATTAATCTATTCTGTTCCGTACGGTGCAATTATCCTGTAAACATAGCATCTTAACACAGCTTACAAAGCTAATTAGTCTAGCAGGCCCTTTGGAAAACCTCAAACATTTTGGTCCTTCCAATTCTTTTTTACATGACTGCTGCTCTGCAGAAAGTTCCCAGGCTGAGGAAATGGAAATTTTTCCAAAAATTCATAAATGGCTTTGATCTGCCTCCCCTCTTCACATTATCTTTACACTGTGTGATTTTAAAATAAAATATGTTTAAAAAGCTAAGTACATCAGTGGTTAGAGATCTTTGTTGAGCAAGCTAAGAAGCCTCCTCCCTCTTCCCCCAAAGATGTACAAAAACTTTTAACTGTCCAGCTGCTGCTGAGCTTTCTGTCCTTTATCTGATACATGTCCCCAAAGGAGCTCTTTGGGAGGTAAATGAATGCAACAGATTCTCACTAAGCATTTTTATATAAGTCCATCCATCCTCAGATTCTGGAGAGCACTGAGGAAGTGAGGTGGGGAGCAGCACTAAAAACAGTAGCGAGCTGTCAGTGGTGCAGTTTGTCATCGTTCCCCACACAAAAGGCAGACTGTCACAATAAACAGCATTTACTCCTTTCATATTTGTGGCTTAGGGCTGGAGAAGGGGAGGTGTCACTGGTCGTAATTGTAGAACACATAAATAATAATAGTAGCTTGCAAATCATAGATCAAAGAAAACAGAGGGAGTTGGCAACAATGAAGGCAAGAAAATAGATGCTTCCAGCACAAGCTAATTTACTACCCTTTAAAAAATATGTTCTTCTTTCCAACAGTAAAAGTGGAATGATTTTGTTTCCCCTTTCAGCGGCAGGTAAGGAAGAAGAAATTTCTAAATCATCAGTTGCATGATTTATTTGGGGCACACAAGTATGGGTAG
This sequence comes from Sapajus apella, assembly GCF_009761245.1. Classification (NCBI taxonomy): domain Eukaryota; kingdom Metazoa; phylum Chordata; class Mammalia; order Primates; family Cebidae; genus Sapajus; species Sapajus apella. Next base: position 15,355,957 of record NW_022436979.1, on the reverse strand, counting down.
GTTATTTTTCATTCAAGAGATATTTTATAAATTAATGAGTATTACCCTTATGAGCTAGATGTAAGTGGTAACCCTTTTGCTTACTGTAAACACAATAGTGTTACAGTGGTGTTGAGTATGCCAACTTGTTAAAGCCTGTAGGAATGCGTGCATGAGGCCTTTCAGGCGAGCTTTCTTAGAAAAACTGATTTTGGGATCTGATAAGAATTCCTAGTTTCTATTACATTTGGACAGTCTGATATCATCGGAGGTAAGACACCCAGCACCCTGACGATTGAAGGCTTAAATTACATCTTCCCTTTTGGACTCTCCAAAACATGAGAAATATGACAGCATTCAATACTAAAATTGAGTCCGAATATGATACAGACCCTGGGCCACCTCGTCATTCTCTGCAACCTATGGAAACTCAATGGGAGAATTCCTATAAGATGACAGAGACCGAGAAACTCTCCCCATGCTATTACAATGTTGGAAGGTTTCTCATTTACTGCTGGCAAAAAGTGTGTATCGTGGCTTCTAATAAAAACTTGTGAAACCACATGGGTGTAAAGTAATTTTTTTTCAACTTTTCAAGAAACTGGTGACAATGCTAAGTTCACTGTTTTAGGTTTGGGTGTGAAGTATTTCACCCTGTTTGTGATGGCAGGTTTACATCTGTGCTGTAACCTATTCTAACAGCTACATAATTGGAACTAGGTTTCACCCACGGACAGGGTTTCTCTTTATGGATTGCCTGTGATCACCCCCAACACAAAATATGATAAACTGTGTATGGATTGTATGCTCATACACGTATATTAGCACTCTATGTGAGTATAGGAGGATTGGCTAGTACTTTTCCAAAGAAAGGATGTTGTGTTCTAATACGGAAAGCTGACAATCCCCAGAATGCAGAAGGAGCTAAGCAGTCCTGAGCATAATAGTGGAATGCCCCAGACAGGAGGATAACCTGGAGCTTGCTTGTGAAGACATTGTGGCCATCAGCATGTGAGTAGTCGGGTTGCATACTTTGCTGGTTGTTAGCCCTAACATTTGCTTTTGTACAGCAGTTTTGACAGTTGCACTGCTCACAGCAAACTGCCATCCGAGTTTGTTCTGCTTCAGTGCCACTTGGCTGTCACAGCCTGTCACGAGGCAAGAAAGCTCTAAAAACCTAACCCCATCCGACAGGGTTTAATCATTCTTATAACTCCTGTTGCCTGCACAGGCCACCTTGGAGCACACAGCATTCAATTTTTCCCCCTCCAACAGCACCTGTTTCGTAGTCTTCCATTGTTTTATTATTATTATTTTAAACAGAGTGATAAGCTACATTGTTTTGAGGAGACAAAAAAATCAGAGAAGAAATTTATTTCTGTATCCAAACAATAATACTGAAATTGACCAATGATGAACCAAACCGAAGTGAAACCAATGTCGTCTGATTCCTCCCTATTTAAGTTGCTTTTTTCCCTACTTATGCTACGGGGCAAGAAGGGGAATAACACTTCTTTTGTTTCACTAGGATAAGGATGCAGAAGAGAATTGGTTATTTCTCAATTAGACAAAGCATATGGGAAAAGATACTAGCAACTTTTGTCCCTGTCACCCTTTGTCTCAGATATCTTTACATCTGCTTACTTGCTTTTCTTGGTCTGTGAAATTAGGCAAGCCCCACTTCTTGGTCAGTGGCCAACTCCTCTAACACAGAGACTCTAACTGAGGCTATTTAGAGATTTGTTGCTTCGTCATCACATATTACCCAAGAAAGTGCCCTCCACTGCCATCAATGAGGTGACAGTATACCAGACATCACATACTTAGCCTCCTTTTTGCTTGTTAAAATAAGACACAGCAATCAGGGGCAATACAATATTCCCCACCATAATGAAATCCCAACAGTCTTGTAAACACTACTAGTATTGAAGTTATCAAGATCCAATAAGCCTTGATTGATATTTACTCTTACAAATACATAGTAGTCTATCCCTACAACAATCCACAAAGAATGGGAGGGGCCGTAGAGCAACATTACTAAGGATAAAGTGACAGAATTGCATGTATTGATGTCACTTAGCCATATGTGTTGTAGTATCTCTTCTGGAGTATATGTTTGGGTTGAAACTTGCTTGATTTTATCCAAATATAATTTCACAGAATTAACAAAAATAATTGGTCTGATTTCTGAATGGTCACTTCAACTTTGTGTTTAGATTCAAGCCATCTAGCATAGTACAGGTACTCAAAATTTTAAATTAATTGACCCTTATCCTTTTAAGAAGTTTGACAAACTTCTTAGTTTGTCCAAGGTATAACTGATTTTTAACTAGAACAATCTGAATCTTTTCCCAGAATCGTGTTATACCAGAAAAATTTTCTCATTAAGTAAAAAAAAAACAGTAAGAGTATAAAAGAGGAAAGAACGTTTACAAAACTAGTACACTGGAAAGTTTTCAATGGAAATAATAAAGAAAAATAAAGAATGATAAAAAATAACAAACCGAATACTCTGCAAATAAGTGAATGGTGGACAACTGGAAACATGACTAGGAGACTTTTGTTACCCTCTTTCTTTTAATGAGCATTAGAATAGAAGGCAATAAACACAAGCTAGCGTCTGGGATATGTGGAGAAGCCAAGGACGTCACCACTTTAATTTACTGGCATCTGGGTAATAACATTGCCCAAGCAGCTGGCACTGAGCTGACCCTCATGTCTGAAGCAAGAGAAACTAGTAAGATTTCACTGGCAACCAATAATCCCTCAGGTTGCCCTTGACAGCTGACTTTCCAAAATCTAACAAAACATGTGACCTTGATAAATGTCTTTGGAAAGGTAATAATAATCAAGGCTAGAGGAATCCTTTGGCTTGTACAATAACGTATTTGTATTCTGGGGGTTGCAAGTTAGATTAATTAAGGATCATGACTAATATACAGAATAGAAATATCAGACATAGATTGCTATGAGACAATTAGAAACGCTTTAGAATTGTCCAATTCTGAAACGAGAGTCATGACTGTAGTTGCATTTACCTGCTATCTAAGGCCTTTCAGAACACCTTCCAGCCTACCTTTCCAGCTTGTCCATAATCGCCTCCCAATCGTAATCATCACGTCCCATCCAGATTGGTGTAGTAATCATTTCTTAAACATAGTTAATGCATCTCCACTGTCATTCCTTTGTTAATGGCACTTTCTATTGAAATGTCCTCCCCTTCTTTACCATTTGAGATATTATCCATCTTTTTTTTTTATTTTTTTGACACAGTTTCACTCTGTCGCCGGGCGCTAGGCTGCAGTGCAGTGGCACAATCTTGGCTCACTGCAACCTCTGCCTCCCGGGTTCAAGCAATTCTCCTGCCTCAGCCTCCTGAGTAGCTGGGACTACAGGCGCACGCCATCATGCCCAGCTAATTTTGTTGTTGTTGTTGTTGTATTTTTAGTAGAGATGGGGTTTCATCATGTTGGCCAGGATGTTCTCGATCTCTTGACCTCGTGATCCGTCTGCCTTGGCCTCCCAAAGTGCTGGGATTACAGGCTTGAGCCACCATGCCCAGCCAATATTATCTATCTTTTGAAGACCCATTTTACAGTCTTTCTTATCCATGAAATATTTCCTCATTTCTCCACCCAAAATGTCTCTTTCTTCTACTGAAACATAAAGCATAGGGTTTGTATTTTCCTTACAAAAATAGGTTATATTACACCTGTCTTTTTCTCCCTATTGTTTTATAAGCAATTTAAGAGCAAAGATTATGTAATTGTCTGTGTGTGTGTGTGTGTTTTGTGTGTGTGTCACTGGGATATAGAACATAATGCTGGCAAAGGCATTAAATGAAGATGATAAGTTTTTTGTTATTGTTGCTTCTTTTATTTTGTTAAAATCATCATAGATAACTTCAAACCTTGCTTCTGTCAAATACTATGTGACTGCTGGTCTAGTTACTGAAGACTTGTGACTAGTAAACTGACTTATAAAATGTAGTTTAAATATTTGCTGACATAACTATACATATAAAAAGTGTTTTGCAAAAAACATACTTGTCAATCTCATACAGTTGCTTCTTTCCTCACATCATTTTATTACCTAAATGAATAAGCCTCATTAAGCACCCAAATTCTATTAACTCTCCCCAGTGTTGCCTGCTGGCTGAGGAATCCCAGCAATTCATTTTGATGAGTAAAGACTTACATAGCCTCTCCTCTGTACCTTGTACGATGTGTGGGTTTGATATGTAAGGAGGTCTCTAAGTTACTCTGCCAACTGCTCTTCCAAAGTAAAAAACAAACAACAAAAAAAACTATATGCAAATAATAAGCAGTATCTAAAACATTTCTTTTGGGACCTGAAACTGTAATATGTTACTCATGTTACCCATAGTATCATTTCAACAGGGTCTGTTTGCTGTTGATTTCAAAGGCAGTCAGTTTGAGTAATCAGTAAAGAATCTAAATTTGAGAAAAATGGTTCATGCCGAAGCACCAACCTGTACAAATATTTGTATATACTGAACTCAAGATAAATCCATCTTTTTTTTTTTAATTTTTGCAATACAACTGTGGGTATTATTCAAAAATAGCTGACTGTTAACTAGACAACTAGCCAGATCTCTAATGCTCCACGCGGACTCTGGCTGTTACGTCTCCATCTGTATAGCCTGCTGCCTGCCTGTTTTGAATTATGGGGAGAAGAGAGGAGAATCCAAGAGATAAGGATTCAATGGCATAGGTTGCCTCTGCTCTTGCTTTCATGGGGGAGATATTTTTCTCTTTTATGCTTTGACAGTGTCTGATTATATAGGATTCCAACCAACCTCCTCACTTTTAAAGTATTTCCGTATGAAGAACACCTGACCTATAGTTTGTTGAATACCAGGTGCAGATCTGATTACCTTCAGGTGTCCTAATGTTATTTGTACACATGCATTTCAGTTCTTTCTCATCCTTTGAGTCTATTTTTTTACACTTCCAAACTTGAGGATTCTTATTTTCTTTAAACAAATAGTATGACACTTATTAAGCAGAGGAATGCATTTTGCAAGATGAACCAATGAATCATAATCACATACTTCCGCATCCAATGTTAGGTTTCAGCTATTGACACTAAATCTCTATGGTGTGAGTGACAGCAGGTAAAGGTTTTAAATTCTTTCCAGCTGTGGGATGTCTCGTCAGTTATTACATTGCCACTGATCTATTTTTACTTCTTTTTTTCCAGTATTCCTTTTAGTTTTTTCTTGGACACATTATATGCCACGAATTTAAAAGATCTATTTTTTTTTCTATTTTGGAAACAAAAATAGAAATTCCTACCAACTGTTGACTTTACTTTTTCATAATTTTACTTTCTGTTCTGTGCTGTCTGTACAGCAGGGATTTGAGAAAATTAAACAGAGTATGTTGTGAATGACTCACACTCCAAAAAACAAAATGATACCATTGGAGTATGAGATAATAAATGCTAGTTTCCCTATTCTGTTTTGATTGATACCTACATTTAATTTTTTTTTTTTTTTTTTTTTTTTGAGATGGAGTCTCACTCTGTCACCCAGGCTGGAGTGCAGTGGTGCAATCTCAGCTCACTGCAATGTCCACCTCCAGGGTTCCAGCAATTCTCCTGTCTCTGCCTCCCTAGTAGCTGGGACTACAGGCACCTGCCAGCACGCCTGGCTAATTTTTGTATTTTTAGTAGAGATGGAGTTTCACCTGGCTGGTCTCAAACTCCTAACCTGAGGTGATCCACCCACATCAGCCTCCCAAAGTGCTGAGATTATAGGCGAGAGACACCTACATTCCATTTTAAAATCTAAATGTGCTAACAAGGAATTTCAACTAATGTTATGGGTGAACTTGTCAGAAACAAGTCGCATGTCCTTTCTGCAGAGCTGCTGTGGTGGAGAGAACCATAGCTGGGGCACAGCCTAAGATTGAGAATATCAAAAGCAATGGCCTTTATAAAAGAGGAATTAGGAATGTGAGTCAAGGCTGCCAACTTTTAAGCTAACGAGTTTTAAAGCAGCAAATCTGGTAAGTGGAACCGAAATAATAAGCAAGAAAGCAAAGTTAGGAAACAGGAGATAAGAGTCAAGGTGTTGGGTTACAAAAAAACTGTGGGTACACCTAGTGTAGAGAAATAGGCTCAGGCTCCTGCAGGAAAGTCGTGACATTGGCTCTGTGCCTACTTTTCTGTTCTTAATTTACAGGTCAGTCTTTGTCCCTGACAAAATATCACGACAAAAGTTCTCAATGAAAACTCCCACTCCATGGAATACTATGCAGCCATAAAAAACGATGAGTTTGTGTCCTTTGTAGGGACTTGGATGAATCTGGAAACCATCATTCTCAACAAACTGACACAAGAACAGAAAGCCAAACACCGCATGTCCTCACTCATAGGCGGGTGTTGAACAACGTGAAAACAAGTAGACTCAGGGAGAGGAGCATCATGCACTGGGGGCAGTTGGGGGGGCTAGGGGATGGACGGTGGGGGGTGGGGAGGGATAAAATGGGAGAAATACCAGATATAGTCAAAGGGGGAATAGAGGCAGCAAACCACCTGTTATGTATGCACCTATGCAACAACCCTGCATGACCTGCACATGTACCCCAGAACATAAAGTAAAAAACAAACAAACAAAAAAAAACCTCCTACCCAACACAAGTAAAATAAAATAAAATAATTAAAAAAAACAATCCCCACCCCAACACAAACAATGTGTGATACCAGTTAATCTACATGGAAAAAAGTAAACTTGGATGGAGGAAAGTGCCAGTGCCTGCCCTATGGCTGCAACCATAGGATTTTTTCTGTGGAAATGACAGTGGGTTCTTGGTCTGAGGAGGCCAGTGCTCATGCCTGCTACCCGAGGGCTTCCCTTACGCTGTTGTGCTTTTGAAAACGTATAGTCAGTGAGGTTCCATGGTGTGATGGTTAGCATTCTGGACTCTGAAAATGTGTCATCGGTTCTGGATCAGAAAGCAGGTGCGTAAGAACACTGTGAGGAGAAAGTTCCTAGAATGGGTCATAGAAGAAATTTAATAGTCTTGGATTGCAGACTGGGAAAATGGCAGTTTCTTTTCCTTTTTTTTTTTCTTTTGGAAGGCTGTAGTAGTTGCTAAATTCAATTTTAAAAATGATTCTAACTTTTACATCAGCAGAAAACAAGATGGTTCACTGGAAATAATTTTGGCTTCCAAATTAATTCTTGAGTTAAAAGACTGGACTCATCATTTATTAAGGACCTTTGTGTACATTCATTTCCAAGTCCCTACATTAACCCTAATTCTGTAATGCTATTGTTAACATTGATGAAATAACGATGCTGAATCTCTAGCATGGAGATTTTAACAAAGTAAGTGCTAATAATATATACCAATAAACATAAATATATATAATGCAATTTTGATCATCCTACTGTGTGGTGTGACTAGTTGAAACTTAGTCATATGGCCAATTCGAACTAGCAGCCAGCTGGTAAAAGGAATATTTTCACAAATTATTGTATGCTGAAATATTCTAAAGTAGGGATCTCTCTGTAGAAGCAGATACAGCCTAAGTCAAGGGCATGCTGGTATGAAAATTACAACAAAGTAATTGATTGTCCTTTTCTAAAAATGCAGAGGTGCTCTTCAATCACGCCTGTCACATATTGACCTTGTTGAAAGCCAGCAGCATTATTTTATATCACAGTTCTCTAAAGGTAAAGCTATGGGTGCCTGTTACCCTTTTTAAAAACCACCCAACATGATGTGGTGGCCCAAAACTGACCCAACAAATCTCAGAGAAGCATAAGAGAAAGTCGCGGCCTCTTTGGTTTATTTGATATCTAGCCAATATGTGATATTTGGTGGGGAACCTTGACCTGGAAATCTGTGGGGTGTTATAAAAGTAAACATTTTGGGCTAATTAATGTCCTGGAATGAACTAGGATGAGTGCTTTCCTAAGGCTGACCTGACACAACAAAAAGTTTGGAATAAAACCCTGTGGAGATGTATTTCTAGAAAAGGAGTAATTGGATCCACAGAGTAGAAAAGTTAACCCTGCCTAGTTCAGCTAAACAGACACAAGAAGAAAGTGCTAAAAAGGGTTTTATTTGATTGTTGTGATAGACCTATGGACCTATTATAAGTGATAAAGTTGGTAAAACTGTTAAGCACAGAAGATGAAATTTTCTTTGGCTTTCCCTAACTTTTTCATCATTTAGGACACATACTAGGCACCAAATAAGACATGGTCCATCCTTGCCTGAAGAACTCATAATTCTGCTCTCCTCTCTTGAGGTTCTGCGACCCCCCAACCATGAACAAAGTGAGCTTTCATGCCACCTTGCAGTAGCTCAGGATCACAGTAATCCCTCACCCAAGTTTCGTGGCTGGAAACCTTTACTTTTCACGTCCAATAAAGCATGCCTTTCCCGTGTCCTTTCTTCTCTGCTTTCCTCTTGGAGCAAAGCAGGTGGACAAACTCATCTCTGTTAGGACGTTGATAACTGATCAGTGGGTTCTATCTCATTGACTTGGGAGGGAATTCATTTTAATAAGGGATTACCGAAGACTCAGAGATTAATTCAGAGAAATAAATAATTAATGGTACCGTGATAAGACAGTAAGCGACATATTTCGGGCAAGTGGGTGGTTCTGGAGCCCCTTGAAAAGCACCTTGTCAAGGATTATTTGATCCATACATTACGCTAACTCTAGTTTTCCCACTTACAGAAAGAGGTCAAATTTGATAATAACAGGCATTAATTTAAAGAAGAATTTGAGACAAAATTAATGGTCTGAAGTTGCAATATAACTTTCATTTTGCAATATTCACAAAAGAAGCTGAGCTTGTTAACACACCAACCATCCTTAAAGTATACAATATTGGCAATAAAAGCTCAAAAATATAATAACTTTAAAAAGAAATCGTCTTTTGAAACACTGTTAGCCAGAGTGTTCTGCAGATGAAAAGCAGAGAGAGACTTTCTCTTTATTACAGTCACATACTTGTCCTCAAACATTTTTCTTTTGAATGGGCAGAAATGAGTTTTCTTTTTTTTTTTTTTTAAAAAGCAGTATTTCAAACAATGTGTTTTCTTGTGATAAGAGATCTGTTTTAATGTCTTTACAAAAGAAGACCTTCAAAATGGTATGTTACAGAGGAAAGCGTTAGGATTACAAATCACACTGATTTTAAAGGACCCAAAAATCTCTAAAATTGCCCCACCCTGTGCCAAGTTCTTTCTGCAAGACACATTTTTCTTTTTCCTCAGGAAGATTTATGTTAGATTTGTTAGTTAGTGCTGTTTTGTGAAGAAAACAAAGCCAAAAAGGACTGCTCTTAAAATTTCTCAAAACGGCTCTCATTTTTTATTTTTCTAATCACAGGGGATAAAGTCAAAGTAATGTATCTTCTTCCTAGAAATCTTCTCTACAGCAATCTTGTTTAGAAAATAACCACTTAAGAAGCCAACTTTACTATTATATTTTCTTGCTATATTTTTCCTTGAAAGTAAATGCTCTATTTTAGCATCTTGATCTTATACCATTATAATAAATGTCCTCTAACATAGAATTTTAAAAATATGTTTGACTTAAAAGTCTTATTGAGCAAAATTATTTGAAAAATAGTTTAGAATTATTCTATATTATTCTAGATTTAAGTTACAGCATAATAATTTATGCGTGGTGTATGCAGTGACACCTGGCCCTCGGCCTCCTGTCTAACAATATACTAGACAAGAATTATTACTCCATAATTCACACCCTGTCATGTCTTATTGCTTAATTAAAGCACAACCTTCCTCTACATGACAAGCAATTGGACTGTTAACATTATAGATGATTATCCAACCTAACATATTTTATTTTTACAACTTACTTTTTCTATGTACACAGGATGCTTATTTCAGAGATACCTACCTCTGAAAACATGAAAAATCTGTTTCCCTACTTGCCTTCTGGCTACTGTATAAACTGTCACTAGCAAAAACATGGGCAAAATACTACGTGTTAGGAATTAGTAATTTAGATAGAGAAATAGTCATCTACCATCTATAAAACAAATTATTATGCAAGTTTGATGGCATTTGAGTTTTTAATATTGACCAAGTTAACACTAAGGCCTGTGTACAGGTGCACACACTTTGACATAAATGTAAATAAAATGTGCAGGGTCTGTATAAGAAGACCCAAAAACCATACTGGAGAATGCAAAAGAGAATAAGTACATGATCAAACCTACCAAGCATTTGGATAAGATTATGTAGTGCAAAGATATCATATTTCCTCAAATTTATCTATGAATTTAACAATAATTTGGTTTGAATTAAAAAATCAATGGAAATGTTTTTAACTTTACAACGTGATATCAAAGGTTTCGGGTTAAAAAATAAGTATTTAAAAATTACTAGAAGAATCCTTGGGGAGGAGAGAAGAAAGCAGTAAATAAGGAGCACTGACCCCTGTCCTGTACTAAAATAGATTATAGTGTTACAATAATTAGCATAGCTAGATGCTGGTAGAGACATGCTAAGAGAATGAGAGGGATCAAAGTGAGTGTGGAAATAAACACAAATGCAGATGGAAATTTGGCTATGACATCAATAATATTTGAAATAAATGGAATATAAAATACTGGCTATTTGAAGAAAACAGAAAACTGGATTCTTACCTGATTCTCTACCTCAAAATAAATTTCAAATGAATCAATATTTTAACATCAAAAATAGAATCATAAAAATTCTATGACATAAATTCATTTATAAAGTTGATAAGACTTTTCCAAGCAGTCTGTAAAACTCACAAGTCATAAAGACTGACAAAATTAAGGAAGAATGTAACAAATAAAAGCAAAAGGCAAATGAAAATCTGGGAGAAATATATATTTGATACATATAAAATAATAATTCTCTTAATTTTCAAATAAAATATCCAAATCAATCATAAAAAGATAATTAGCACAATAAAAAGTTGGCAAAAATTAGGTAAACTACATTCTTGACTATATCAATATGGTCACCTTCGTTATGATACTGTACTAAAGTTTTGTAGATGTTACCACTAGGGGAGAAGGGGCAAAGGGTACTTGGGATCTCTCTGTATTATTTCTCACAATTGCATGTGAATTTACAATGATTTCAAAATAAAAAGATTCAATTTCATTTGAAAAAGCATAAAACATTTAAGAAAGACAATTTATAGAAATAGAAAAATTCTAGTGCCCACTAAACAGATTAAAAGACAGTTATTTTTACTTAACATGCAAATAAAAAAGGAATGGGAAGAAATTTCTCCTTCTATTAACTTAGTAAAAATTGAAAATGCTCAATAAATAATGTCAGTAAAGTAAAAATTTAAAATGCTCAATAAATAAGTAAGGGCGAGGGTAAGAGGAAAGTATCTCATTTGCTGTTGGTGGAAATACAAATTTTTGTAATATTATTAGAAGGCAATTAGGTCATATACATAAACAAATCTTAAATGCACTTGTCCTTGACCCACTGATGGTAATTGACTTCATGAATATATAAGCAAAATTTCTCAAATATATACATATGCAAAGATATACAACCACACTGTTTGTAATAGTGAAAAACTGGAAACGACAAAAGAGTATATCAACGGGAAAAATATTAACAAATATATCTTGGCACACCCATAAGTAAGCAGCTATTAAAACGAATGTGTCGAATATCTCTGAGTTAATAATACACACCACAAGTAAACAGGGAGACAGCAATGTGTAAAAGACTGTAAACATTTTAGTATAAGTAAAAAAATACAGCTGACTAGTAGAGAAGTACTTCAAGGGATAGATAGGTATGATAGTTGGTAGAAAGAGAGGCAAATAGATTTCTGTGTAGAGAAAAAGAAAGTGGTACCTAAGTAAGCAGAGTCATAGTTATACAGGTAGAATAAGATAGCTAGATAATTAAATGGCTGTTGATAGAAAGTATACAGCCAAAGAAATTTTTTTCCTACTTTTGCCTTATTACTATCCACAGACTATTGTCCCCACCTCCTTAAATACCCTATGTTTGAATCATCAGACTCCATCACCCTTTATAGCCATTCCTTGTAATCATCTACAGACCCCCTGTCCCCAGGCCATTCGCCTGCATTCCCTGGAGATTTTCTATCCTGGTTTACTCTCAGCCTTTCCAACATTACTTCTGCCAAAATCCTGGGTGACTTGAATATCCACATGTATCCTTTCAATAGCCTGACCTTTCCCAGTTGAATGCCAAAGTTCTTGGACTCCAGCCTCCTCCACTCTCCTTTAACCATTCACTCACGTGGTTGCAGTCTAGGTTTTTTCATTACAAATAACCTCTCCATTATCTTTGTGTTTAGCAGGCTGTTAAAGTTCCTTCCTCCTGCCAGTCCAGCTCCTTCCCTAGGGAACTCAGTCACCCTGCAGCTGCACTTACACTCTTTTGATCCTAACATTATTCCTCTGCCTCTCACCCCCTCCCTTATTCACGTATCCAGTTTCAATTCCACAATCCTGTACTAGAGTCACCTCCTCTTCCAAACTATCAACTCACTTACTCCGCTTGAGTTTCTAAATATTCATGTGGTAAAACCTCAACCATTGTAAAATCCAATTCTCTGTCAACTCATCTGCACATGCACAGGTGAATGTCCTGAAGAAAGCTATGCAACACACAAACCAAATTGGTGACCACTCACCTCCACAGTCCTTTTGTTCTTCTGGGTTTTCATATCATTTCCCCACTCTGTTTATTCTCCCTCCTCAATCACAATTTCATGCAATTTTCTGTCTCTTCAGAGCTTCTCCACAATCCTCAACCTCGGCTAATGACCTTGTTTATAGCATTAAAAGAAAAAATGAACAAGTGAGCTAGAAGAGATCTTCCCCAAGCTGTCTTCTTATCTACCTCCCTTTCTGCATTTGTGCTTATTTACAGCAATTTCTTTGCAATGGCTCAGCCTGCATTTTTACTGTAGGCCTGATCCCCTCTCATGGACCTCAGGGACCTCAATAGTTCTTCCTTCTTTCTGGCACCATCAACTTTCCCTTATCAATGGAATCATTCCTAACAAATGTAACAACTATAAAACATACTAATATGGTTCTTTAAAAAAAGCTTTCTCCCTTCTTCTGTCTACAGCTACCGTTACATTTTTTATATTCTGATTTCATAACAAAATTCCTTGAATGAGCAGTTTCTCCATTTCTGTTTCTCTTCTCTATGCTCTTGGGCCTGTTTCAGTTCAGTTTCTCACTCACCACCAATGACCTAACATTGCTAATTTAAGCCAATCTTTCTATTCCCTGATGTAATGGCAGAATTTTACAAATGGCTTCCACTTGGCATCATCCAGGAAATAAATCACCCTTTTCTGGTTTCCTTTTACTTTACGGACTACTCCACAGAATCCTGACTTCTTAACATTGGGGTGCCCATGTTTTAGCCCTCAATCTTCCTTTCTTCTCTACTCATAATCATTCCTTTCATGATTTTACCCAGTCAGATGACTTTAAAAACCATCTATATACTGAGAATTCCTGAATCCCTATCTCCAACCAGTATTTAAAGTAGACTCATAGATTACGCCATTCACTTGACATTTGCAATTAGACATCTAAGAGGCATCTAAAACTGGGCCGGTCCAAACTGCAACCCAATCCACTTGTTCTCCTAGTCTTCCTTATCTTCGTAAATTACAACTCCATCCTTCTAGTTGCTCAGACCAAAAACTTTGGAGGTCATCTTTGGCTCTTCTTGGTCTCTCATCTCATACCCAATCTATCGGCAACTTTTGGCTGTTGTGCTTTCAAAATATATTTGGAATGTAAAACTGCTTGGGACCACTCCTTCCTCTACTTTTCTGTTCCAAGCTGCCCATGTCCCTTGCCTGGATTTTTGCAATAGTCTTCAGCTAGCCTCCCTGTTCTGTCCTTTCTCTTGTTCAGTCTGTTTTTGAGTTTAACAACCAGGGATATCTTTTAAAAATATCCATCAGATACTATCTCACCATAGTCAGAATAGGTATTAATTATTAAAAGTCAAAAAACAAATGCTGGCGAGTTTGCAGAGAAAAAGGATTTATACTGTTGGTGGGAGTGTAAATTAGTTCAACCATTGTAGAAGACACTTCAGTGATTCCTCAAAGACTCAGAGGCAGAAATACAATTTGGCCCAGCTATCCTATTACTGGGTATGTGCCCAAAGGAATATAAATCATTCTATTATAAAGATGCATGTGTGTATATGTTCATTGAAGTACTATTCACAATAGCATATACATGGAATCAACCTAAATGCCCATCAATAATGGACTGGATAAAAAAAAATGTGGTACATATAAACCATGGAATACTATGTAGTCATAAAAAGGAACAAGATCATGTCCTTTGCAGGGACATGGATGGATTTGGAAGCCATTCATTATCCTCAGCAAACGAATGCAGGAACAGGAAACCAAACATTGCATGTTCTCACTTGTAAGTGTGAGAGCTGAATGATGAGAACACATAGACACATGGCAGGGAACAACACACACTGGGGCCTGTTGGGAGTGGGGTAAGGAGAGGAAGAGCATCAAGAAGAATTGCTAATGGATGCTGGGTGTAATACCTAGGTGATGGGATGGTCTGTTTAGGAAACCACCATGGCACATGTTTAACTATGTAACAAACCTGTACATCCTGCACAGGTACTCCTGAACTGAAAAGTTGAAGAAAAAAAAATCCATCAGATTACGGCCTCTCTCTCCTTAAAATCCTCCAAAATTCCACATCCAGGAAAAGTGTTCTTTTGCTCCCCATCTTACACAGATGAAAAATTAAAATCTGTGAGTAGTCTTCCATTTTCTGAGTCTGTGACTGTCCCGCCACTCTTGCCCTGGTGCCCACACCCCTGCCTGTTCCACCTCTCTGAGCCCCTCTGCTGCACTCACCTCACGAGTGTCTTTTCTGAGAGTCTTTGCATGAGCTGCTTTCCTCCCAGAACAATTTCCCTAGATATCTGCAGGGTTTCTAACTTCACCTCCTTCCAGTCTTTGCTCAAATATCACTTTCTCAGGAGGACCTTTCTTATTTACAAAAGCACTTCCAATCATCCTTCCCTATTTTATTTTCCTCCATAGTACTTATTACCATGTCACACATACACACATACATCTATATTCTTATTTATTATGTCTATAGTCTGTTTTTCCATGAGAACCAGAAAGTCTTTTTAAAAATATCTGTTTTAGCTGGGCACGGTGGCTCACGCCTGTAATCCCAGTACTTTGGGAGGCCGAGGTGGGCGGATCACGAGGTCAGGAGTTCAAGACCAGCCTGGCCAACATGGTGAAACCCCATCTCTACTAAAAATACAGAAATTAGCTGGGCATGGGGTTCATGCCTGTAATCCCAGCCACTCCAGAGGCTGAGGCAGGAGAATTGTTTGAACCAGAACCTGAGAGGTGGAGGCTGCAGTGAGCCGAGATCCTGCCACTTCACTCCAGCACTCCAGCCTGGGCCACAGAGCCAGGCTCTATCTCAAAAAAAAAAAAAAAAAAAAAAATATATATATATATATATATGTGTGTGTGTGTGTGTGTGTGTGTGTGTGTGTATCTGTTTTGCTAAATATTACAATCCTAGCACCAGAAATAGTTTCTGGTACATAAAAAGCCCTAAGAATTTGTTAAGTTAATGCATAAATGATATACAGATATTTTTTAAAATATGAACTTCTATGAAAGAAATTATGAGAAAGTATAACTAGTAATTATTTTAGAGGAGAAATAATTTTATAAATTTCTGTATTTTTTTTCTAATGATGTATATTGCTACTTTTCAGAAGTCAGAATTATAACAACACAAATTGGCAGCAAAATGATGATAGCTGTTACTTTTTTTCCATATACTTCCTTTTTTTTTTAAGCTAACAAATGTTTTAAATGAATCTACACATTTTAAAAAATTGCTGTTAAAGTTACAAGCAAGGACAAACAGCAGGGGAATAAGGAATTGCCCAGCTTACTGAACAGCCCCTCATCTGAAGAACTATATGACTTTTAAATGAATGGTATAAGATGCCTAACAAATGACACAAGCAAAGTGATAAGTTTTCTGATTTGAAGAACAGAGAATAATTTACTGAGGTCTGCTTATATTATGTGTAGCTAGAGGATGAACCCCATTTTTCCTGCTATGTTCATTCCTGTATCAACCAATAATAATATGGTTGTGTTGTAATGTAGCAATGGAAAACACAGATCTGGTAGTCCATGTTCAGAAACAGAATAGACTGAGCTAGTTTTATTAGTTTGAGTGATAGGCTATTATATTAATGGTTCCACCCTCGGCAGGGTGGCCCTCGCTCATCCTAGTGCTGACTAGGCCCCATTTCGTAATGAATGATGGCCTCTGTCAGGCACCAGCACTCTGCTCATCCAACACGTGCAGAGAAAAAAGTTGCCAATAATTCAGGCACATTTTACCAACTTATATGCAAAGACATTGACAATGCAGTATTGTTAAAGCATGCTGAGTTTTCGGTTAACTGCATTAAAAATACGTGAACTCAAGTAGAATTATCTGCCAATACTGTGAACATATGGCTCCTTTTTTTAACTAATAAATATTTCTACAGATATGAGACTAATGAAGCACACAGTGATACTGCCTTTTCATGATTATTAAATATACAAATTCACAAGAGATATTAATAGATTTAGGTCATCTCAAGCATAATTTCATAGAAAACCACTTCAAGTACCATGCCTTGCTTAGCATATAATCTATGATGAATGAATGTGGTATGAACACACAATTACAGAAAGTAAAAATAAACACCTTGGCTTTTTGAGGTATATATTTCATGCTCATTATACCTAAGTAATTTTTAAAAACAGAAATGGCATATTATTTATATTTCAGTGTGCTTATTACATTGTATTGGATGCTGAGCTTCCCCAAATTACAGAAAGATCTTAAGTCAAGAAGCTGTTCCATTTTTACTCCATTTCAGTCATAGAAAGACAGCCTTGATGCTAAAAGCATTTTGTATTTGTTTAGGAGATCATCAGCTCAGGATTTTCTGGTATCTCTCAATTTTTCTCCGCTTCAGCTTTTCTCACAGGTAATAATAAAGCTATTTTGATAGAAATGTAGCCATCTTATGGTTTTCTTTTTAAGTGGGGCTCTGTATTTTTCCCAATTTTAAACAGTAGGTACAGTAAAGTACAGCCAAGTGGAAAGACAGCAAGTGTGGAAGCAACATGTTCTCCCGGATGTTTCAGGAATCCAAAGTCTGAATTCTTTTTCATTTTTCTTACTAGTTCATGGTGGTCCCTCCTAGATATTTTCTGAAACTAAACTTGTTTGCTTTCACCACCGTTTTTTTGGACATTTTTTTTCCCAGAGCAGATTTTTTGGAATGTGTAGGTTTGGGAATTTATTTATTATTTTCAAGACTGGTTGTAGTTTTCTCTATTGTTTGGTATTTTTTCCTTTGGTTTTCATCATTTGCTTTTTCTACTTCCGTTCATTTTGTTGTATCGCTTATGCTTAATAATTTCTTAAACTAGAGTTCTTTGTGGTCTTCATTCCCTCATTCTCCTTTAAAAATGTATATAGTAAGACTCAAGTACCATTTATATTTTGTCTGAATAATACATATATATATATATATATATATACACACACATTCATAGTGTAACGTGTTAAATATTCTGAAATTCTCATATCATTCATATTTTTCTCAAAAATAATCAAAACCGAATTTTTCATAATTGTTAAGGTATTAAAAATATCTGTCATTAAAAACTTCAAGATATAAATGGGGAAATCTAATATAGCATAATTGTGTTCATTTTTAGCAAATGGTCATGTCCATAAATTTTATTTTAGATTACTAAACCACCTAGATCATGCCAAGTGGCTTATTAAATTTCATGGAAGTAAGAGCTTTAGTATACCTATAGATTTCATTCAGAATGAAATAAACATAAAAGATACATTTCAGTATGTGCTTTGGCTGAGGCTGGGGATTAGGTGTGTTTACAGTTAGGTAAATTTCTGAAAACTAAATTCAGGGAGTAAAATTGGATTTGATTTCAAACAATCTTTCCATAGCATATGCATTGGTTGCTATGCAACACAATTTAATATCAACAAATGATGCCAAGTGATTTTTGCATACTGTAATTGGCTTGCAAGTTTTGCTGCTTGAAAATTGTGAAGAGAATGTGATTATTTAAATTTCAATGGCTATGTTAAAAATGTTAATTTTTATAATTAAAAAAACCTACAACAAAAAGTGTATACCTTAAAACTGAAGAAAAGAACTGTCTTCTGTGATAATAAATGTATAACAGTCTGGAAAGTTCTTCTTCCACCCCTTGGGAAAGCACAGACCATATTGAGGTAACTTTTGATGCTGGTCTACTCACCTAGCTTCTCTGATGAGTTGGCTGTGGAAAACCTATATAGAGGCAGAGCTCAATTAGTGTAATTTATGTATCCTTGGACGTCAATCATTCCTGTTGAGAGGTGGGACTCGCAGGCTCTCAGTGCATTAATTAAGAGCTCATCTCAGCAGAGCCATCTTTCTACCTAAGGACCAAAAAGAAAGTTTTAATTAGATTTTTAAAAGCAAGTATGTCATATATGAAAGCAAGTGTAGTTCTTTAGTTGGTATGAGAGGCAACAATTGAAAGGTGCTCTTCCAGACAATACAAGGGGCATCAGTTCCCAGTCATCTGTGACATTATCAGTAAGCGGGGAAGCTTCAGTCTTAAACATCAGGTTCGACCTTTGGACGATCACTTCATGAAATCACTGAAATTTTGACTATGTTGTTTCATTGCCAACATAATTATTGGACCCCTGTCTAATTATTGATGCAGAGCTGATGCTGAGTGAGCGTGATACAGTGTTGAGGACAGGCAGTAGTAGTTTTCTCTGATGGCTGGCTTTTTGTTCCAGGCTGGCTTCTGACTGAATACGCAATGGGCAACACAATGCAAGTTCAGCAAAAGGGTGTGAGGGAACTTGCACAACACATCAATTTCATGGGTTCAGTGGAGTGAGTGTGCTCTTGCTGGCCATCCTAAAAATATAGGGACTCGGGAGAGGTAAAAACTAGCTAGGCTCACTGGTGTCAGCTGCTTGAGAGAGGCTGTTCTCCTGGAATGGCTTGTGTGAGGCCATCAAACATACTCCTTAGGGCTCACTTGGGAAATAATAGATACATTATTGATTAAAATATTTATAAATTAAGGGAGGGAAAACAAAATTTAAAAGCTACTTCAGGTTCTACGAGGGAAATACATCTACTAATAGCTATTAACCCCTCCCTCTCCATAATTAAGGAGGGGGGGTCAGAAAGCATGCTTGGGAGAACAAAAACGAATGTTTGCCGATATCAAGAAAAAAGCAAATAGTGAACACAAAAGGAAAAACTACCGAACAGTCAAAACAGTACATCACAGAAATAGTGAATAAACTACCAAACCTAAATATTCTAAAAACATCAGCATTGGAAAAAGCAGAGGTACAAAATTTCTGCTTTCAGAAAGGTTATAGACAATGGGGACATACAAACCCAAGAATCAAGAGCACAAAATAAATGATGTCATAACAGTAGGGGTGTTTCTAACCAACAGGACCAGTACGACGGGCAGATGTTTCAGAAAGCAAGGAAAGCTCTGGCTCAAAATAACAGAGCATGTGCTCCAGTGTTCCTCATTGGTGTTATATTTCATTTTATTTTTTCTAAGGGAGGGTGTGTAGGAAATCCAGTTACTGTACACACTATAAATTTACCGCCTAACTAGCATACTTGACATGTACTGAATAACAGCAACAAACCTGACAAAAGAAACTATAGATTTTACAGGTATATGGCTCATGCAGTATGTTTCTAAATGATAGTGTGCGATGAAAACATTACTGTATGGATAATTTGTCAGAAGAATAAAGCTGGAAAATTGTAACCCATCATTTATGTTAATGTTCATAAAGATATTTTATAATCCTTTCTCAGCTCTTTCCCTTCACATATTTTTCCAGCTATTTTTCCTCATTTATTGTGCTGTATAATGTTTATTGCACAATACATAGAGTAGTGCTCCCCAGATACGAGTTGGCAATTGTGTTGGTTACACCAATCTCATGCACCTTATAAATTTATGTAATACAACACCCTGCATTTGAGCACCATGACTGAGTCCTTCAGTGCAACTTTTTAAGTTTGCATTTCAGCTAGGGTATATCCCAAAATCAGATGACCACTTGGGTACATGGTCTACTCAAGGATGTCTAAATGCTAATATTAATATATACAGTGTCACACCTTGTGGTTATGTGCAATTTATTTACCCCAGGAATCTCTGTTTTCTAAGCAATGCTGAAATTATCTTTATGACAGACTGAAGACAGAACATGTTAAAATCAGCAGACACTGAATGCAGTTATTTTTAAAAAAGGAAAACCTCATGATGTGCCTCTTCATGTGTTTTCAGCGTTTCTCTCCCAGAAGTTGCACTAGGTCTTGTGATCTGAAGACACCTTCCAGCGAGGTTGACCAGGGCCCTTTTGTTATTTGCCATTTCCTATGCGCCATGTATTTTGATTAAGAGCATGCCAGGAGGAAAAGACTTCAGAACGGCCAGCGCATATTTGTGCTTTTAGCCAAAAAATATGAATTTCTTTATTGCTTAAATGTGTAGCTTCATAGGAACCTATCATTAGGATCTGGGGTAAAAGTAAGCCTTTTCCTAAATGAGAACTTTTTTTTCTACATGAAATCTTCTCAACTGAATGGGACCTTCAAAGTTAGCTATAAGTAGAAGTTCGGGTTAAACTGTAAGTGGAGCCATGTATCTGTAATGGACTCTGGGATTTGCCCTGAAATTGGTGGCATGGTGCCATGGTGTTCCAAGGAAGAGAACTTGGTCTGTGTTTATAGAATGGCAGCCGATGGAAGACCTGAGTTCATCTCCCCAATGCTTGTTTTAGAAAATTCACATCATTTTTCAAAGATTCTTGTGGTCTACTAGATCGTTGATTTTGTCCAAGACTCTCACCTCCCCAGGAAGTGATTGTGTGTTGGGGGCCAAGTGCTTCTCCTGGTTTCCCCTCTTGGCAGCCCAGATGGTGGCTTCAGGATAAGAAGGCACACTCACTGCCTCTTCCCCTAAGAGTTCAATGAATCTCCCTAGTACCTGTCAACATGGGACGGGCTTTTTTATGTATCCATTTGGTGAACTGGAGGTTTATAAAATAGTGAGTCCCCACAGGGAATCATGGAGGCTCTGTCTGCTCCAATTCAAATTTTAATTTGTTCGTGATTTACAAATAACCTAGTTGAGGTGAGGTCAGGATTATTGATTTGTTTTTGTTTTTGTTTTTGAGATGAATTCTTGCTCTGTTGCCCAGGCTGGATGGAGTGCAGTGGTGCGCTGTCAGCTCAGTACAACCTCTGCCTCACAGGTTCAAATGATTCTCCCACCTCAGCCTCCCAAGTAGCTGGGGTCACAGGCACCTGCCACCATGCCCAGCTAATTCTTGTATTTTTAGTAGAGATGGGGTTTCACCATATTTTCAGGTTGATCTGGAACTCCTGACCTCAGATGATCCGTCTGCCTCGGCCTCCCAAAGTGCTGGGATTACAAGCGTGAGCCACTGTGCCCAGCCAGGATTATTGGTTTTTAATGGTATTTTGGTCTATACATTCATATAAAGCTATGTGGCCCTGGAAAAAGAACACATTGTATATACTCACAGAATAGTAAACCAGTAAAATTTTTGAACATTTAGCTACTTCATTCAGAGAAACCAGCCGTGCTAGTATATATTAATTTGCCACATTTTCTATACTCATGAGACTTATATCTAAAGGGAAGCTGTGTAAAATGCTCTAGTTCTGTTGTCTTATCATTGGCAATTACATGAGAAAGAACAGGTTTATTATTGTTGGATGACCTCTACTCTTTTTGTGTAATCGTATCAGAAGAAATAGAAATTTCTTTTTTCTTTTCTTTCTTTCTTTTTTTTTTTTTAAATAGTTTTGCTATTGTCACTCAAGATGGAGTGCAATGGTGCAGCCTTGGCTTATTGCAATCTCTGCCTCCTGGGTTCAAGCAATTCTCCTGCCTCAGCCTCCCATGTAGCTGGGACTACAGGCACAGGCCACCACATCTGGCTAATTTTTGTATTTTTAATAGAAACAAGGTTTCACCATGTTGGCCAGCCTGGTCTCGAACTCCCAACCTCAGGTCACCTGCCTGCTTTGGCCTCCCAAAATGCTGAGACTACAGGTGTGAGCCACAATGGCCAGCCAAAATTTCTCATTAGAATATATTCTAAGAACAAAATGGACATTAAATTAGAACTTTGGGTTCAAAATCACACATGGCATTTATAGCAGAAACTGGGACTCCTAGACGTCTTTAAATGACAAAAATACTGACTTTGAGTTTTTATAATTCAGTTAGCAATTGTGAAATTTGTTATTGGAGACTTTCTTATTTCTATTAATGAGAGCCCATACAACAAACTGTACAGATACAAATTCAAACTAGTAGCACCAAGGAAAGACAAATCAAGTCTTGCTCTAGTGTTTACTAGAACATGTGGGCTTGCAGAACAGGAATGGGTTAGTGCTCTTTAAAATCTATTTATTTAGATAGATTTTGTCCCAGGCTATATAAGAGAGATGTGTGGGTGGGTTATCAGTCTTTCATCTTTGACATTTTATTATTTAGTATTAATGCTGAGATATTTTATTGTATATGAGCCTAAAGGTTTTCTGCTTTGATATGTTTATAAGACAGAATATTAAATAAATGATGATTTAGTCCAGTATTGATGCAGCATTGCAGTAAGTTTCTATATTTTAAATCTTTTCCCAATTCTGACTGAGGAAAAATGATTAATTTGTATTGACTTTCTTGACATCTAAATTACTGGAGGGACCAGGTGCAGTGGCTCAAGCCTGTAATCTCAGTACTTTGGAAGGCCGTGGTGGGCGGATCACAAGGTCAAGAGATAAAGATCATCCTGGCCAACATGGTAAAACTCTGTCTCTACTGAAAATACAAAGCTGGGCATGGTGGCAATTGCCTATAGTCCCAGCTACTCAGGAGGCTGAGGCAGGAGAATCGCTTGAACCCGGGAGGCGAAGGTTGCAGTGAGCCAAGATTGCACCACTGCACTCCAGCCTGGATGACACAGTGAGACTCCGTCTCAAAAAAATAATAATAATTGGAAGGAAAACAAGCATCAAGTTTCATGGGCATTAGGTTATGTAGGTGATGTCAACTAATATCTGTTTATATGAGATGCTACAAGTACCACATTATTTTCTTGTTACTCTTTTACAAGTTTAATAACCATGGGGAAACATAAAGTACTCTATTAAGGACATGTTCTAGTGTAATTTTTGAACAAAAATAACTGCTTATAATTTAAAAAAACTGGCTGTTAGTGTAACTTTAGAGGTAAAGCCACAGTGATGAAAAACAGTAGAGTAAATCTGTATTTATTTATTTTAAAAATAAGGTCTGTTTTTTACATACCCAGTTCTTTGCATTTCCTTGTAATTCTATATGTGGACTATATGTGCTAATATTAGCACACCTTATTCATGCTTGTTAATTGCATCTTTATTAAGTTTAAATGATTTTCTTTTAAAGAACATTGAGGGGGATAACTTTTTAATATTCAACAAGTATTCCATATTTCCAAATAATCTTGTTAATGTCATGACATTTGAAAAGCTTTGCTTCTATCAAGCTGTTTCTTTGATGTTCCTGTACAACCCATGCACAGGAGATTTTAAAGAGAGGTTTTGGTTATTCTGTGTCTGCTTTCATTCCATACCAATAGTTAAGGTACAATTAAGGCTCATCTCTCGTATTCTTATATTCTCAACTACTGGAAGCAAGGAAAATAATAGCAGAGAATTATTTTTCTGTGCTTTGGAAATTCTTGATCCTTTTTTTCCCGTGCTTTGGAAAATCTTAATCATATTTAGTCAGTTATACTTACATGTAAAGTATGAATCTTTGAAAATTGGTTTTCTGCAGCCAACATCACCTAAACAACAAATTTGGTTGTATATACATATATGTGTGTGTATATATGCATATATATGTTTAATACAAAACCCCAAAATCTTCATTTCTTCTTTTGTTAGTACTAAGGAATGTATGTATGTGGTGGTGATATAGGGGGTGAAAACAAGATTTGATTTATTCATTCATACATGTATTTATTCAATTAATTTTCATTCAACTCCAAAACAAGTGGCAAGCACTATGCTGTTTTCTGGTGATAAAACAATGAGCAAAACAGATGAGGACCCTGCCTTCATTAAGCTTCTATTTTTGTAGATATTTAGATATAGGTGTTACGTAAGACCTCAAAGCGTTTTACCCACTCTTTACATTTACCTCTTTTGTCATGGCATCCTGAAATATTTTCAATTCAGTAATGTTGACTTTCCAAAAAATTCGAAAACATATTTTGTATTGAAGTCTGATTTGCCACCTAAGATGATTGAAAAAGCAATTCTAAATCACTTCTATGCATTCAGCATAAAGGGAAATTTTCAAAGATATGTTTATGGCTTAATAATTAAATCTAGATGAATATGCCTGCTGGGAACTTCTGCAATAATAAAACAGAATGGCAGGTTCCAAACCACAAACAAAGAACGTTTTCTTTCAAAGATTTGAGTGGCAGCCTATTAGTATTTAATGGATTTTGCATTTTTAAATGCATAATGTCAGAATTCTTTGGTAAGAAGTTTTAATAATTATTCAAGTACAATCCAAACGGCTCTGAAAACAAAGAATGGGAAGCAGGCACTCAACTGCATCTCTCTTCCAGGGACTCTAAGTGCCTGAAACAGGGAGATACAACTTTCTTGATTCAGATCTGGAGCCTCTCCCTTCCCCAACCATATGCCCCATGAGATGCTTGGATACTTAGTCTTTTTCTCCCTTTTACAGACTAGTCCAAAGCTGGTAGCATCATCTGAACAAGTGATGCTCACAAGAGGAAATGGACATCTAGAGACAGTATTGATATGACTCACGGATCTCAGTATGCTCAAGTGTTATCTAAGGCAAAAATGAGAGTATAAGAGTATGCATGAACACTTCTCTTGAGAGTCTGGTGAACTCAGTCACTCTTTTCTTATAAAACTGATCACAGAAAAATGACATTAGTCTCTAGGGATAAGCAGGAGCTGAGATGATAGAAATATACTAAGATATACAGGCTAAATCAATAAGAGAGAAGGTTTTGGAAAATAACTACATTTTAGGACCATATTTGAACATAAATAGATCTCAGAAGATTGGACTTAATATAGGTTTATATCCATTTACATCTATCTACCTTTCTTCATTTATCTATCTTCAGAAGTCAAGGAAAAGGTTCTACTTTCACCCCAGGATAATAACTTGAAGAAACTGCTTATATAATGATTTTAATTCCAGAGGTCCAAAGACAAAAATGCAACTCCCAACCTTCATCTGCATTTTCAGGCCATATAAAATCACAACACTTTAGAGTACTCTCAGTACAGATAGGCAATTCTAATTTGTGTCCATTCTCCTCCTTCATTTCCTTCTCAATAAATAATGGATAAGGCAACAACGGGTCTTTGCTGACTTTTTAATTCTTCTAATATACAAAAATTATCTCCTGGAAATAAATTAACGTCTATACAATCGTCTGCAAATGGTTTGAAAGTAATTTGGTGGTTCTTAAAATGCTCCATGTGTTCTATTTTATATTTGAGCCAATTAATCACTCCACTCATCTCCCCACCACTCCCCACTCATCCCACCTCAAAACGCAAGCTCTGTCACACTGAAAAATAATCGAAGAGAGAGTCCTTCAATTATTTTTGCTTTTCTTTTCTTGGTTTGCTATCCAATTTTCTATTAATTGGAACTAACTGACATATTAAGAGAGCAAATGCAAATGTTATGCAAATCTGAAATGGAAAGCCCTTTTTACCAGAAACACAATTGATAGCTATATAAATACAATAACCGTACTAACTACAGCACTACCTGATTTATGAAAAAGGTATCCGTTTTATTATAATGGCTGCTTAGGCCTTTAAGAAGAATTACGTTTTTATTCTACCTTTTTTCTTTGGAATCTTTAAAAAATGATGGCATTGCACACTCCTGTACATTAAGAAACTGACGTAGGAGGCTGTAATTCCAGCACTTTGGGAGGCTGGGGCAGGCAGATCATCTGAGGTGGTCAGTTCAAGACCAGCCTGACCAACATGGAGAAACCTCTTCTCTACTAAAAAATACAAAAATTACCCAGGCATGGTGGCACATGTCTGTAACCCCAGCTATTTGGGAGGCTGAGGCAGGAGAATCGTTTGAAGCCGGGAGGCAGAGGTTGCAGTGAGCTGAGATCATGCCACTGCTGTCAGGCTTCCTTCAGATTGCAATGAAAGCAAATTGGAACACTGAATCGAGGAAAACCATCTGATACGCAAATTACATATAACATAATTTTTTTCTTGGACTCATATTCTGTTTCCATTCCAATTTAGTTTTAGATACCTTCTGCATTTGAGGATTTAAGGTAAGTTTGAGATTGATACATAAATAAAATACAACATGGCCATATCTCATTCATCTTGTGCTCCCTTAAGTTATAGAACTCACTGTGGTGCCCAGGGAGGTAGGACTTTTAGAACAATCATTTTCCACGTAAAATTCATTCATAAACATGTTCATTTGTCTCTTAACTACTTTGTTAATACATAGTACAGTGGACTATGGTGGCTTTATTTTCTTTTCTATGTGTATGCTCAGCAAAGAGAATAGTTGTTCCTTTTAATCAGTCACCTTTGGGGGATAAAAAGTCCACGTGACAAAAACCATGTTAATTCACACATTTAATTTAAAAAAAGACATTGTCTTGAACAGAGTCGGCATTTAATAAATACTTGATGATTGGGAGGCTGAGGCAGGCGGATTCCTTGAGCTCAGAAGTTTGAAACCAGCCTGGGCAACATGGTGAAACCCTGCATCTATAAAAGAACATAAAAAACCAGCTGAGCGTGGTGGCACATGCCTATAATCCCAGCTGCTCAGGATGCTGAGGTAGGAGGATTGCTTGAACCTGAGAAGTCTAGGCTTCAGTGAACTGAAATCACCACTGCACTCCACCTGTGTGGCAAAGTGAGACCCTGTCTCAGAAAAACAAAACAAAACAAAAGCTTGTTGAATTTAGCTGAAGTTTATAAAATATACTCATATATTAAAAATTTTACTCATACCTTAAAAGGAATCTTTATTAATATTAAAATTTAGCAGGAATTCCTAACAATAGCACATTTATTTAATAAAGTTATACAGACCTTTAAAAGTATTACTTGTCCTCTTTTTAAAAAAATGTATCTCATATGATAGTCTTTGTTGCCTGCTTACAAAGTGAATATAATCTGAGTGAAGAATCAATAAACCAGAAGTTGTGGCTCTGACATACGTCTCTTGCACAGACATGGTTTAAATAATCATAACGGATATCAAATTCATGCTTTTATCTGGGTGGTCTACAATTCATAATGTGGAACAGGATTCTTATAATCTTTATATTATCTTCAGAAATGCTTGTTTTCCATATACACTGTTAAGGAACAGTCAAATATATACGAGAATCATCGATCTTATCTTGTGAAACATATAAACAGCATGGGTCACATTTTCACTTTGATGCCTGCTTAGCTTCACTTTTACAACTTCATTTTGGGAGTTCTATTAGCCACATGAAGAAGTCATTTTAAACTTGTTAAAAATGTGGTAGGTGGCTTTCTGTGCTGCTTATAAGATTTACATCGTATTAAATTATAAAGGCAGGAAAACCCTCTAAGTAGTGAATTTTCTATCAATCCTGAGAAATTATAAGAACAAAACAGAACAACAAAAGTCTAACTGGTTGCATTGCACTGAGCATTTTTCCCCACTTCCTCTACATCTCTTCTCCACTTCTTCCCGGGAAATGTGGCTGCTGTGATCTGAGAGACCGAAACAGATACCCCTTTATCCATGAAGTTCCACCCCAAAGTTATGGAGACAAAGTTACCTACAGGTTGGAAGCCAGCTGACAGGGTAAACTTCTGAACGCCTATGGCTAAACTCCCTAACAATAGGAGCCATCAGCTTGGATGTACAACCCCGACCCCTGCAACCCTAATATGGGCAAGGACCCACCTTGCAAGCATTCCTTCTTGATGATTCTTTCAGCCACCTTCTAGAGACTGTGCACCAATAGGTTTGTGTCTTACAGTTCACCTTTTGTTGAAAAGAGCCAAATGTCATCTCAAGTTAATGCTAAAACCCTGCCCCAAAGTGCATGTGGGCTATGTGTTACATTTATGTTTACCCATTACACGTACTCAACTCACCTCAAACACATGTGTAGCTTTCCCCCAAAACCTGCTGAATGTGTATGAGTATTGTGTGATACAGGGCGTGTGAGGCATAAAACCCAACCTCTCCCACCCCACTTTGAAGAGAAAGCACCTTTGGTCCACAGGAGAGACGGTCTCTTCCTGGCTTGCAAGCTGATATTCCCAATAAAGCTTTCCTTTCTACTATGCAGCCATCCTGGTAGTTTTCCCAACAATATGTGTAGCTAGGAAATAATTTTTCAGCTTCTCTCAGACATTGTATGGCCAGGTATTTTTTTTTCTTTTTTCTTTTTTTTTTTTTTTTTGAGACGGAGTTTCGCTCTTATTACCAGGCGCAGTCTCGGCTCACAGCAACCTCCGCCTCCTGGGTTCAAGCAATTCTCCTGCCTCAGCCTCCTGAGTAGCTGGGATTACAGGCACGTGCCACCATGCCCTGCTAATTTTTTGTATTTTTAGTAGAGACAGGGTTTCACCATGTTGACCAGGATGGTCTCGATCTCTTGACCTCATGATCCCCCCGTCTCGGCCTCCCAAAGTGCTGGGATTACAGGCGTGAGCCACCGCGCCCGGCGGCCAGGTATTTTTCGATCTAATGGAATGTGAGCAGTCATCTGTCCTTGGATTTGAGCATTTCTCCTGTCGCCATTGGCTGGAAAATGTATGTAGCAGTGAGCTTGCTCTGACAAAGTGAATGACAATACCGCCCTCAAGGCCCGCGGCCCGGCAGGGCAACAAGACCAAGGCACTTGGTTCCCTGAATAACCCCTTGGAGATGAGGCACCCTGCCAGCCTAGACCAGCTGCTCTGTCACATGACAGAGGACTACATCCTATATTTGACATACCACATTTGGGGTTTTCATTATCCTTTAACTGAACCTTTACCCTAATATATCTGTTAATGATATGGCCACAAAAGTTACTTCTGAAATGTAATTTGTAAAACAAATAAAAACAACCCAGTGGCCTTTTCAGATTCCTCTGAAGAATGTGTCATGAGCTTTCATTAGTTCCTGTTACCTGGGCTTCTGCTACACCCTTTGATTTGCTTCCTCCCAGGAAGGCTGGCGGGAGGGAAGAGCAGCCATTGTG
This sequence comes from Sapajus apella, assembly GCF_009761245.1. Taxonomy (NCBI): domain Eukaryota; kingdom Metazoa; phylum Chordata; class Mammalia; order Primates; family Cebidae; genus Sapajus; species Sapajus apella. Next base: position 15,326,469 of record NW_022436979.1, on the reverse strand, counting down.
ACTTTTGCTTCCAGAGTCATCCTGGGAAGCACGTCTAGAGCAAGGACAGTCATGTCATCCCTTTCCATTGTCCACATAGCTTCAATGGCCCCTAAGTATCTTTCGAGGCCCAGATCAAATATCACCTCTTCCTGAAATAATATTTTGAATTTTTCAGTGAGAAATAACTTCTAATGTTTTTTAGAATGCAAAATGAATTACACAGAATTGTGTTCAGAATTATATCTATACATGGGGCTTCACAGCGTTTATTAATAATTACATATGGATTTTCTTCATTACCCTCTATTAAAATGTAAGCTTCCTCAGTAAAAGATTTATGTCTGACTTATTTTGTAGCATTCACAGTGTTTTGCATGTACTCAGAGCAACATAAATATATATTGATTGTTAGACTCAATGAATAACTTCTCATTTATTAAATAATAAAACAGTTCTCACTATGCTTAAGGAAACAACATAATAATGTATCTTGAATGTAAAAAAAAAATATTTCACACTCATCTGGAAGCCATATAAATCACTACTGTCTGAGGTGTTTGAATCAGAATGACTCATCTTGGATAGGGGCTGAGACCTTCTGGGCTGCATTCCCAGGAGGTTAGGCATTCTTAGTCACAGGATGAGACAGGAGGTTGGCACAAGATACAGGTCACAAAGACCTGGTTGATAAAACAGGATGCAGTAAAGATGCTGGGTAAAACCCACCAAAACCAAGATGGTGATGAAACTGACCTCTGGTCCTCCTCACTGCTCATTATAGGCTAATTATAATGTATTAGCATGCTAAAGGACGCTCCCACGAGCACCATGATGGTTTACGAATACCATGGCAACATCAGGAAGTTACCCTATATGGTCTAAAAAGGGGAAGAACCCTCAGTTCCAGGGAATCTCCACTCCTTTCCCAGAAAACTCACAAATAATCCACTCCTTGTTTAGCATATAATCAAGAAAAAACTGTTAAGTATATTCAGTCGAGCAGCCCGTGTTGCCGGTCTGCCTATGGAGTAGCCATTCTTTTACTGTTTTACTTTCTTAACTGCTTTCACCTTATGGACTGGACCCAAATTCTTGTGTGAGATCTAAGAGCCCTCTCTTGGGGTCTGGATCAGAATCCCTTTCTATAACACTGCTGCTACTACTACTACTAATAGTTTTGTCATTCAGTTGAAACACACCTAGATGATATAATATTCCGGTAGAAATAATCATTTTCATTAAATTGAACAACACCATCTCTTTTCAACTGTTTTTTGATAAAAGTTTTAAAAGGCAATTACATGAGTCTATTACAGACTCTAGAAACATTATGTTGTTTATCCCAAAAGATCAGACTTATCTGATTTCGGTGGGAAAATCTATAAGCAACTTTAAACATCATGTCTGATATTTACTCAGTGGCTATCTTATTTTCCAGGATTTATAAGATCAAATCACGTGTTACCTACCAAATTAAGGCATAGTAGACTTGTGACTGATTCTGAAGCTAATACTAAGGCTATCAAATCTGAGAGTCAGTTGATCCTTATTAGCTGAGGTCCAGCCTAATTAGAACATGGAGATATATATAATTTTAAAAACTCATCCTTAACACTTAAAAGCTTGGGAACCAGGAAGAGAAGTCTCAAGGAGGCTTAATAATGCATTTATGGATTTTATGTTTTCAATTCTCAAATGCTTATATTTGAAAATATTCTAGTAAATCTGACAAATAGTAAAATATAGTAAATATTTTCTCCAATATTCTAAAAGCCAACTTTCTCTAAGGCTAATGACATTCATGCTCTTCAACAGATTATGTGAATTAGATGGTATTACATTGTAAAATCATCTAATTAATTTTTCTCAAGCTGTGATATTATAATGTATATATTTTGGTTTTCATCTGTGATTCCTGGCTTTCAGCTTCTGGAACCCTTGCTATTCCCTAAGTGATTAGAGAATATCTTTTGCTAAAGTATCTAGTCTTTTGTCCTTGGTTCCTGAAGTAGCTCCTAAGCAATAAAAATGATAGACAGCGTCTGTTATATATAACAAGCTTTTTCAAGCACACCTGAGCCTATATTAATGAGGTGATTTTTGGAAAACCCTTAGATACTACAAGATGGGGGTGGGGGCTAGTTATCAGAGGAAGCAGCCATTTTCTCAGAGGGTTGGAACTTTTAATGCTAGGTCACCCAACCTCTGGGGAAGGTAGAGGGGTTGACGGTTAAGTTGATCACCAAGGACCAACGGTTTAGTCAATCTTGCCTATGTAATAAAGCTTCCATAAAAACCCACGGGACATGGAGTTGGAGAGCTTCTGGATTGCTGAGCATGTGGAGGTTCCTGAAGGGTGACGTTCCTCCCTCCGTACCTCTCCCTTCTGTATGCATCTCTCCATCTGTATCCTTTGTAATACCCTTTATAATAAACCAGTACATGAAAGTAAGTGTTTCCCTGAGTTCTGTGAGCTGCTCTAACAAATTAATTGAAGCCAGAGAGGTATCTGGGAACCACGATTTTAGCTGGTTGGTCAGAAATGCAGGTAGAACAACCTGGGGCTTGCTGTGGTCATCAGAAGTTTGGAAGTGGGGGTGATCTTTGGGACTGAGCCCTCAACCTGTGGGATCTGACGCTATCACCAGGTAGATGGTGGCAGAATTGAATTGAGTTACAGGATACCCAGCTTGAGACTGCTGCAGAATTGATTGCTTGCTTGCTGGTGGGGAGAAACCCCTACAGATTTGGTCACAGAAGTATTCTGTATTGATTGCTGTGGTGTGAGAGCAGAGGAAAAACAGTTTGGTTTTCTCCTCTCACACATTTATTTCTTATACTTGTGGGACTGGAAGAAACTGAGTTTGACATTCAACAGCAATATTTCATAGCTGAGTGAATTCAAACAAGTTACTTAACTTTTCTGAGCCTCTGTTCCTATATCCTTGAAGACTGAGATGATAATACCTACATACAGTGTTAGTATAAAGTGTATATATGAAATTGTATGTAAAATACCCAGTACAGGCCTAGAACAGCAGACACTCATTACGTATAAAGCTATCTAATATTTCTATGTGGTAGGAAAGAAAATTGGTGTTCTTCAACTCATTTTGACTCCCCAGGGACCTCAGTTAGCATATAGTGGGTGGTTAAAAATTATGCGCTTTTTATTTTTGAATAAATATATTTCTATTTTGAAATAATCTATTTGGTAATTTTTAAATAAAATTTGCTAATTTTATAAAATATATTATATTTTAATAACATGCAATTTGGATGAATACTTGTATTTTCTAATGAGTAAATGCTTTAAAAAAATCCAATTGTCTCTCATTCTCTCTTATCATTAATATGTCTTTCCTTCTTGTTCTTTCCTGTTAGCATTTTAAACACTTTTAAGTATATACTTTTTTTGAACAGCAAGCAAGACATCTGAAATCCATGTCTTGAGTCTTGGCATACAAGATATTAAGCTTTTCCCTAAAGTTTCATTACTAAAATACTATGGTACTGGTATTAGGACTGAACGAATTGATGAATGAACACAATAGGTAGTCTTGAACTAGATCTTAGCCTTTAATAATCACAAGCCATCACAAACCAAGGGACGAAGAATAAATCATTAAAAAATGGTTTGAAAACTGCCTATTTCAGAAAAGAAAAAAGAATGGGAACACTGGATCCTTATTTTGCACTTTTAAATGGTATAAAAATGTATGTAAAATTTGTATAAAGAAATAAACCAGGTTTCAGGGAAGGATGACAATTTGCACATGTATTTTTAATACTTTTTCTTCCTGATTTCCTCTAAACATCAGTAAAAATACTCACAAGGATAGGAAGAGTGGGAGAGGAGAGAATAGCAACAAAATTTTGGAGGCTAAAAAGCAAAGGATGGGCAGTAATGTATTTTGTAGGTCTAGAGATGCTAAAGCCTAAGCTGAGCATTAGGAAATCTGTGAAGCAGCCTCAATTTGTCCTGTACAATAGCCTGAGTCTAGAGGTTTACTCTCTGGAGGGTAAAATATAGGAATTCCAGGCCAGGGGAACGCCAAACACAGTAGAGAGTAGAGTTACCTTTCACCAAACTGAAATTAAAGAGAGAGGTATATATTGACGGCTGAAAACACTCCTTTCCTCCCCATCGCTTTTCCTACTCCACAAAGGGTGACAATCTGACCTTTGGCCCTCAGACAGAACAATAATAGAGAATTTTATGTATATTCTGATCTGCCAGAGAAGAAACACCAAAAATACCTGACATCAAATAGCAATAAAAGGCAGCCTGATTTCCCCAGGGCCAAGTTCAAAGTCAGTATACATTCCTTCAATGAGTAGAATTTTCATTTAGTATTTTAGTCTCCATATTTTAAATATAAATCATCAACCAATGATAACTGGATGTCTAAAAAGCTTTTAGTACAAAAGATAGAGGTTAAAACAAACAAAATATCCCCAAATCATTCACTGTGTGGGCAGAGGAAAGCTTTGAAATACATTAATTACCTTACAGAGACAGAAAAAAAAAAAGATAGTTTATCTATGAAACAAAAGCAAGATGTTATTAAAAATAAGTTACATTTAGAAAACAAAGAGCTTTTGGAAATTAAAAATATGATGGCAGAAATGAAAAACTCAATAGAATATTAGAAAATAATGAGATAACCTGAGATGGAAGATAGGCAAATACTTAGAGAACCAGTCCAGGAGGTATGATACCAAGAAAGAAAGAACAGAGAAAATGGACAAGAGATAGCCATTATTAAGTCAGGAGACTTGAGATTTTACTCTAGTTGAAGGCAAATGAGCTATTCTACAACAGCTTTATATACATATGTTGACAGAAGATGGAACAGCTCTGAATCAGAGAAACAAATCATTTATTACCCATAACAAAACCAGCAGCTGGAAAAGTGTCTTTTGTGGGTTCTCTGTGCTCCAAACACCACAGGGGCAATGCGAAGGGAACTGGATTGTACCTGTGTGTGCAGTGAGGTGAACCACTGGAGAAGCATCCCATATTTTACATGACTTTGAGCTTTTATAGGCCTACTGGGACATCTGCTCATTCTCCCTTCCAGAAAGAAAGAGATTGCTCAAGAGTGAAAAAAAAAAAAAAAAAAGAAGAAGAAGAAGAAAAAGAGATTGCTCATTATCCTGGAATGTAAGCAAATACCTCCAGGGGAAAAAAGTAGAAGGCTCTTCTTTACCACTTTGGAATGTCTCTGGGGAAGCATGTCTTTAAATCTCTTTAGAGGGATACACTATCTCTAGTGTCTAAGGTTTGCTAATAAAAAATACTATTTTCTCAGAATGTCAAGGCTGTGCAGGTCTGGACTATGAGAAACCCATTGAGAATTGTCTCTGTGTAACCATCAAGAAAATAATTCAAAAAAAATTTCCAGAATCCACTTATATCTCTGCACACTAGATGAATATAGAACATTACTGATGCACATCACTGTGAAACTAAGAACTTGTGCAATCCTAGCACTTTGGGAGGTCATGGCAGGTGAACTGCCTGAGCTCAGGTGTTTGAGACCATCCTGGGCAACATGGTGAAACTTTGTGTCTAATAAAATACAAAGAAATTAGCTGAGCTTGGTGGCATGTGCCTATAGTCCCAGCTACTCAGGGAGGCTGAAGCAGGGTAATTGCTTGAACCCCAGAGGTGGAGGTTGCACCACTGTAGCCTGGGAGACAGAGCTAGATTCCATCTCTACAAAAAACAAAAACAAAAACAAAAAAACAAACTTGGGAATAAGCAAAATTTCAAAAAGATTTCAGAGAGACAAAAACTGGTCATACGCAAAGTCAGAAAAACTTCTGAACTGCAACAGAAAACTAGGTAATAATGAGCTAATGTATTTCAATATCCTGAAGGAAAAGTGTTTCCAACTTAGTGATCTATACCCCCTAAATGATCCATCAACTGGGGGCAGAATAAAGGTACTTTCAGATATCCAAGTTAAGGTCAATACATTGACCTCCCATGTTCCATTCTGATTAAACTACTGGGGAATGTACTCTACCAAAAAGAGAAAGAAAAATCAGGAAGATAAAAAAATGGATTCCAAGAAATAAAAAAAAAAAAAAAAAACAAAAAAAACACAGAAGGAAGCCATCAAGAGTGAAAAGGAGGATAATGAATGGAAATTCTAGGAAGACAGGGTCACATGAGACACAGTAGACAGTCAGTCTGGATTGCAGTGACTTCAGAGATATCAGAGAATATTCTGTGGGCTGACTTCACCAATATACCCAACATCATTGTACAATCATTGAAATTTAGGACAGGATGGCTGGCTGAGTCTGATCTAGACCAGTACTTTATTTATGTTGACAATTTGCTGATGGCATTCTGGTGTCCCCTCCATGTCCCTGTTTTCTGACTTAGTAGAACACACATTTTATTAAGTCAGTATTCTGCTGTAATTAAGTTCTGAGAGAGGAGGTAGGCCATACTGAGCTCAGAAGCTAAAAAAAAAAAAAAAAAAAAATCCATATATATATAGAGAGAGCAGCTTCCTTCCCTGATAGTGTTTCTACTGTCCATCTAGCCTGGCCCTTTGTGGTCCTTCTAGACCCCTACGCATGATGAGTCCTGTGCTTACCAGGACTCACCTATGGCTTTGCCCAACCCCATCATATAATCGAGAGTATAGTCTTGATTATCTGCAGCCATTAAAAATTATGCTTTTGAGGAATATTTAAGAATAGAGAAAGATAGTTAATCATAATGAAATATAAAGATTGAATAAAGGCGACAGATTGTATCCACACTATTATTACAATTTCATTTTAAAATGTACTGTATAGATACTATATATATATATATATACTAAAATAAATTATGAATAATTTTAATTTTATTCTTTTCTGCATTTTCCTTGTTTCCTACCAGAAGTAATTATTAACTATCAAATCAGAAAAATATATTAGACCCAACTACTTGAAAAAACAAATCTCTCATCCTTATGGTACTTCTAGCTACAGAATTCCTTTTCTTTTCCTTTATAATTATGTTTCCTTGAAACAGTGGTCTATAGTCCATGTCTCTAATTCCAACCATCCCACTCACTCCTAAACATCATTGCAACAGAGTTTCTATCCATGTACTCCATAGGATATACTCTGGCAATGGTCACCATCAGTGGATATTCTTAAGTCTTCATGTAATTTCATCTAGGAGTTTCATCCAGCCAGTATTTATTTAGTACTTACTATGTGCCATGAACTGGTCTAGGCTTTTAACACCAATGACCTCTTTTTTCTTCTTGAAACACTCATTTCCCTTGGATTCCATTAGCCCCTGATTTCCAGTTCTGCTACCCTACCATTCTTTCTATGTGTCCTTTGAATCTCTTCACACTAGCCTGACAGTTGTGGGTCACTCCCTAGAGGAATTTCATGATCTCTTTTTTCATCTCAGTTTACAAACCCTTGAATACATGGATTACATTCACTTGCAGCCTCATCTTTGTCCACTGTTGACTCTAAATTTTCATATCCTGTTAGATTACTCCCCCAATTTTCCAACCAAATACTGACCAGCCTTAGTGACAAGTCCGCATGCATCTCCCACGGGCACTACTGCATCAGCACATCCTAACTGAATGTGGGATGTGTTTTCCTATGCTATATTTTCTAAGTCAGTGACAGCCACACCAATCTACCTGGTAGTCTAAGCCAAGAGGCTTCACACTATCTTGCACTTCTTACATTTACATATCCTTATTGCCCACCCTAAGCCAGCAGGTCTGTTAACTATGCCGTTTTGAAATCTTTGCACACATTCCCTTTCTGCTATCCCCACCTTGGTTTGACGTCCATCTTCCCCAGATCTTACCCTACCCATTCCATTTCTATATGACTGCCAGAGTGAGCTTTCTGTCATGTACGTTTGACCATGCGTAGGTAGGAACCTAATTTAAAAGGAATTAAGATATTTCTCAGCTTTCAAGATAAGGGCTGAACTTCAGGCCATGACATTTACAACTCTACCTTGACCCTGCTTCTTTCCTCAACATCATCTCCTGCCAACCTTACCCTCCAGCCTTACAGTACAATATTTTACGTATATTCCTGCCTCTCTGCCCTTGCACATAATGCTCCCATTTCCTGGAATGACCTGTTCTTCTTACCCTTAGTATTTACCTGAATGCTATCCATCGGTCATAGATTCAGGAGTTGGTTCATCAGAGATACTATCCCTGAATCTGCCTTCATCCTCATCTGGATCAGGTGTCTCTCCTATGTGCTTCTGGCAAGCCGTTTTGGCATCTATCTCTCAGAGGCTTGACACCCCATTACACGGTCATCCCACTGGAAACCTCATTTCAGTGATGGACCTCTCAGTTGATCTTCTCCAGAGAGATTTCCTTCAGAATTAGTTTATGACTCACACAAGAAAACTTAGCTTTATGGTCCGACCTCATTTCCTTTAAAAGATAATATTGCCCAGTGTGATCACCAAAATTATTTCACATATTTGACATTGAATAACTTCTGGCTATTTCAAAATATTCAAATATGCTTTCAAAGGACAAAGACTTTCTCCCACTGAGAATATTCAAAAGACTGTTGTCAGATGTAAGAATTCTTGAGTGTTTGTTAAAAAAAAATCAGTCAAATAACGTTATAGTTTTAAATGTACACATGCCACCCAATACATATTTCAATACAAACTCATTTAAATACAGCTTGTCAATGAAAAATCCAAGCTAATTTTTAATTTTGGAAAATGAATGCCCTCTATAAATACTTTTAATCAGTGGGTGAGGAAAAAATGGTATTAAAATGCAGCCTGTAACGCCACACATAACTGGAATATAATATTGTTACACATCAAAATAATCACAGTAAGGATACATGAAATAGAAAATGACATAAAATAGGCATATCTTGGGAGAATTATAATATTGGGTTAGAATATTAATGGGAAAAATGTAATAGTACTAACGGAATTTTAATTCATTGTTCTCTGTGTTCATTCTTAGTCTATTATCAAAATAATGCCATGTTACTAGTGTTTTTTCCTCAATAAATAACATTCTGTTTCAGAAGAGGAATAAAAGAATCAAATACGATTTAGAAGTGTATGTTGCTCAGTATTTGAATATTTTAATCTAAATATATGATGAAAAATTAAAAAATATATATGACCCAGCTTCATAAAGAGTTGTTCTTAGAAAATAGTTACGAAGCACATTAAGGTATCAAGTTCTTTTGAGAATGTCACACAGTAGAGGCATTGCTTAATATAAAACAAATGAAACATGCATGCAGTAGGCACACAATAAATATTTGTGAAATTGAATACCAAATAGGAATCAAAGGAAGTAGATGTGAATCAGCAAAGAGACCCAGAGGTATTTACAGAGTCATTACTTCCATGATTCCAGATTTCATTTTAACGAGCATCAAGGCATCATTTAAATTCTGTGTCAGTTGAATTTATGATAGAGACTATTGCTTTCAATTACATGTTATCTTCTAACACTTGGAAATTCTTACTGTCTGTCCTGGGCTGAATGTTTGAATCCCCCGAATTAATACGTTTTAACCTTAACCCCCAAGGTGATGGGATGAGGATGTGGGGACTTTGGGAAATAATTTGGTCAAAAGGGCTCTGCCTTCATGAATGGGATTAGTGCCCTTATAAAAGAGGCCACAAGGAACCCCTTTGTGTTTCCACCACGTGAGGACACAGTGAGTCAGCATAGCCTATGAGGAAGAAAGCCTTCATCAGACACTGAATCTGCTGGTGTTGTGATCTCGGACTTCCCATCTCAGAACCGTGAGAATAAATGTCTGTTGTTTATAAGCCACCCAGTTTATGGTACTTTGTTACAGCATCCCAAATAGATGAATTCAGCATCTAAGCCTTTTCAGTATGATATGGGACTTTTTTGTTTGGGCATGCAGATTTTCTAAGGAGACTCCTGATGCCTGAGTAACATGTGTATTTTTTCATTTATATGTATATACATGAAATAAAGGGAAAACCATGGCCATGCATAGCAGTGTCTATTTTACTGGACCTTTAATGAACACATAGTTAAGGGCTACAGTTTCTTGCTGCTGAGTATACAAAGACGATAAGCAAAACTAATTCTTGCCTTCAGGAGTGTCCAGTGGGATAGCTAGACACATTCCACTGTAATTTAATACAGTGAAACAAAGATACACAATGTGAGATTACAGATGAGAGGCTGGCCCACATAAGCCTAGAAACTCTGAAATCACTGATGGTCATCTTACATTTGTGAACCTAAATATATAAGTTCCATTGCGATCAAACTCTTGGTAAACTTTGGGTTCATTCTGAATTCAAATCCTGGCCTCATCTCTTAACTAGCTGTGACGTTGGACATACAATAGGTGCTTAGCAAATTAGGCTAAAAACCACTGTAGGAGGTAAAAAGAGACATAATCATGAGCTATGGAGGTTTAAGAAGTCTTAATGGGTAAGGTGGATCTCAAACTGACGCTGCGTGACATGTAAGAAGTTAGGTAGACTGAGCTTTTCATAGGACATTTTGCTTATGTGGAAGGAACAAAGTTTCAGTAATGGGAACACGCATGGTGATCCAAAAGCAGTTATAGAGGTTGAATGCCCGGAAGAAAAAGATCCAATTCCAAGATCACAGGAGATCTTTGAATGTTATTTCATAAAAGATTGGCATCATGTCTTTCCAAGCTCCATTCTTCCATTCTTTTATACTCCTCACTAATTCCTTTCAAACATACATTTAGAAATATTTAACTGAACACAATATTTTGCCAGCATTTTCGATAATGACTTCCTTTTAGCTCTTTTATTAAAGAAAAATACAATGTTTTGTAGAATACACAGCCCTAGTTTTCTCAGTTAGCAAGCTACCTGATGTATCTTGCAGTAAACCAGCATCCAGAAGAGCTATTCTTCTGCTATAAGAGAACACTGTTTAAGATTTTTAAACATACAATCTTGCACCATTTGCAAGTTATCCCTCAAAGGTACAGAAAGAAGTTAATTCATCTTATTCAAATACATTATCTCTACTCCCCTCCTGCACAATGTTGTATTTTTTTAATACAATTGAATTGGCTTTTGTGCTACATCATTCAGTAAGGAGGAATAGATGCACATTCTAGACAGAAATATACCAGTTGCAAACAGTACCTCTCTGAAAAGTTCACAAGAGATTTATCACAATAAAAGGGGCCAGAAGAATCTGGACATTTCTGGGTTACTGTGCTATTCCCTACAGCTATTCTCTAACCATCTCAGACAGGCTGACAGAAACTATTGTTATAACTTCCGCTGGTGTCGTATTTATATACTGTATTGGTTAGACTTCAAGACCTCAGGAAAGGCAGGCACTATAATGTGCTCTTTCAATTTGCACACAGAAACTTTAAGAGTCTATTATCTGGTTTACTTACAGTGCCTATCAGCATCACTAAAAAATAGAAAATGGCACCATCGGGTTGAAAATAAAAGAATGTCTGTTGTGTATGGAATAAAAGAAAAACTTAAAATACCTCTACTAGAACATTTTTACACCCCGTGATCATCTCCTGCAATTTTCTCTCTGACATGAAAAAGTTTGTCATGGACAAAGAAATAAAGACAGAACTCCTATTACATGGGGAGCTGCCAATAATTGTGCATTCACATTCAACTCCTAGATCATTCACATACTTCTAATGTGCCATTCAGCAAGGGGCCCAACAATGAAATAATTATATGAATGATCTTGCCTGCATAAATTCCTGTTTACTTAGAAGTCAGCAGGCAACTTCTAGATTCAAATCCATACATCCCTTAACACGTGATATGTGCTAAGGGATCAAAATCAAATCAAAGCTCTAAGACTCAGTATCAGGAGTAGCTAAAACACTAGTACATTCTGTGCCTCTGCATATCCACCAAAGTTGGCAAGAATATGTGCTAATAATCCCAAACTGAAAGAAATATTCTGAGAAACAGTTTTTGTTGGTAAGGTATTGGGGGAGTGGACATGGGGGCAAGATGAAGAAAGGAGAATTCATATGTGTTATGCTATCAACTAATGAAATTTCTTGTTTTCACCCCAGCTTTTGATATTTTTCTGTTATTATTTTGATAAACTCTGCATAAAAAAGTTAAACCCGTATAATATTGATTATCCTTTATCGAGGATTTACTTTGTGTCAGTTCTTAGTATTTTATACACGTTATCTTGTTTAATTTTCACAAGGTCTTTGATGTAGATTCCATTTTTATGACTCTTATTTTATAGATTACAAACTGAAGGCACAGAGAGGTTAAAAAAATAGTCCAAGGTACATAGCCAGCAGGCAGGAGATCTGGGATTCAAACCCAGGAAGCCTGATTTACGTGCAATTAGACCTGTGCTACCCAGTGTTCTAGGCAGAGTCATGGAGAGCTACTGAGCAATTAAAATATGGCTGATTGGAGCTGAGATATGTACTACAAGTGTAAAACAGATACAGAACTTCACTTAGTAAGAAAAACAGTGTAATATATCTCATTAATAACTTTTATATTGATTACATGCTTACATGATAATATTTTGGATATATTGAGTTAAAGACATATTATTACATTTTAGTTAAGAATATAATCCATATATTGCTGTATTAAAATTGGTTTCTTTTTACTTCAATGTGGTTACTAGAAAATTTAAAATTATGTATGTGCCTAAGATTATATTTCTAATGATAGCTCTGGTCTAGACGCTTAACCACTTTGCAACATTGCTCTTAAAATCAGTAAATTTTAATCCAAACATAGATGTTTCCTTCATTTTTATTGGACATTTTGTTAGCTTGTTACATATGAATAGTAGTATAATCCCTTCAGGTTTAAAAATGTAAACTGAGCTTTACATAAAACCTTGCAGTGGACTAACTGTAGAGATATTAGTTATTTTCAAAGGTTGCTGATGACCATATGACTGATGAACAGTGGCGTCAAGTGTCATCTGTATGAGGAATAAATGTGATCTTATTATGATCTGTGGGGTCAGTAAGAAAAATAATAAGCATCATATCACCAATATCTATTTAGTACTTACAAGTCAACCATTAGCCAAGCCTGTGCCATCTATAGAGTTGGTACTGACCACTGGGACATTTTGGAAATTTGTGGGGATATTTTTGGTTGTCCCAGTGATAGATAGGAGCTCCTGACATTTAGTGGAAAGATACCAGTGGTACAAGAAGTCTTGATTCATTTCTACCCAGTGTAGAATCTCACTGCATTTTACAATCATTTCAGCCTAATTGGCTCAACCTAAAACCTTACCTTAAAATACAAAGTATTTGTTGCATAGTTGTAATATGCACTGGGTTTTCCCAGGATTCAGCTACCATGCAAATCAAGGAAAGACTGTACTTTGGTCAGAAGTGAAAAAAAAATTAAAGTCATCCATTGACATCACGGATGTCAACGCCACTTTTAGTGGTAGAGCTGTAGATCCACTACACTTCTGTGCACACTAGTGTAGCCACCACAGTCAAGATTCTTTAAGGGCGTGCATTTCATCATTCATTATGTCATTTAGATTTGTTATGCATGATTATTTACATGTACGATACATATTATTTTGTTATAAATTGGTTTCCTCATTCTTTTTATTTAAATAATATTTAGGGCAAAATATTAATTTTTAAAATATTTATGTATTTAATGATATTATGTATAAATTATTTTCCAGAGAGTAAACGGGACAGTATATATTAATTTAAGAAAGGGCATGTTGTTTTGATAAAATTGAAAACACTAGGCTAAACTCTTTCTGTGGATTAAGTATTTTCATCTTTAAAAATGGCAAACCCTGAAAATCGGCACTATTTTTGTCATCTCTATTTCACAGATAAAGAAACTGGAGCTTACTCAGTTTCTTTATTGTCTTAGGTCAATACCTAGGATTCAAATATAGAAAACTTTATATCTTTATCTATGCTCATACCAGTATACTGTCTTATTTTTAGTATCAATAAGCTCTAAATTAAAAAATTTTTAAAATATCAAATTTTAATCAAAGTGTTACCCATTGATATTTTACTTATTGTTGTGTTTAAAGGATTTTTTATTCCATATTAGTACCTTCAGTATTTTCCACAAAATGCAAAGGAAAGTAGTTACTTTGTTGTTTGGGATAGGATCTCTTTGTCTTGAAATTATTAAAGAAACATGAATTTAGGAATAATGGATTTTTTTTCTATAAAAGTATAATATTCATAAACTATTTTGAATCGCCAACTAAGAGGAAGTTAAGAATTTACATATGCATTTATCCTATGTCTGAGAATTCCCAGTTTGAGGAATCTATCCCAGTAGTACCAGATTAGCAAAACTAGTCAAAGAAATGTATGTAAGGCTATCCAATGCAGTACTATGTGTGATTTCTAAATACTTAAACAACTCAAATGTGTATCATTTGAACTGGTGGGACATACTGTAAACAACCCAAATGTGCATCATTTGAACTGGTGGGACAAACTGTGGTAAATCATCACAATGGAGCACTATGCAGCTACAAAAAGAAACAGAACTTCTCTATTGCTGAGGTGACTGCCATAGTAGACTTGTAAGTGAAGGAATGAAGTAAACAATAATGTATACAGTAGTGGTTCTCAAAGTGTGGGATTAAACTGAAGGTTCCAGACTCTGCTTTACTATGTATAATTAAGAAAATGGGCAAATATTGGTAGCCCTCAGTTCTTTTATTCCACTGGAATATGCCAGCAAAATCTCACAGAATGATCTGTGAACGTATTTTTCAAAGTGCTGTAAAACAATTAGTTGGTATTGAGTTCATTGCTTCTGAGAACTTCAATAGAAATGAATAGTTACCTTTTTATAGATCTTAAAACTTTGTGAAGTGTCTTAAGCTAGAATCTCACAGGCGATAAATATATTTTATTTCTTTGTTCTACTTTTTTTTGCATAGAGGGTTCTCAATAAATATTCATTAAAAATAAAAGGTAAACAAATAAGAATGGTATTATGTTTCATAAATTTATAAATATTTAAGTGTTCATAAAAAAAGAATTCCAGCATTACATCCACACTTTTAACAGAAAGAACTGGCCTATGGAGGGAGAAACAGACTTTATTTGCTTTAGTGTGTTCTTAAAAGGAAGAGAAAGCAAGAAAATATATACCGGTCACAGCCACGAGGTTGAGTTCTTCCTGAGACTATCAAACCACTTATAGAATAGGATGGTTTGGTCTGCCATCATGGCTCTGAATTACCCTGTTCCACCAGTGAGCCGCAGTTTTCTCTTTCTCTATTTATTTCTTTTTGAGATAAGGTCTTGCTCTCTTATCCTGTTATCCAGGTTGGAGTGCAGTGGCGTGAACATAGCTCAATGCAGCCTCCACCTCTCAGGCTCAAGTGATCCTCCCACCCCAGCCTCCTAAGAAGCTGGGACTAGAGGCATGTGCCACCACACCCAGCTAATTTTTTTTTAACTTCTTTGTAGAGATGAGGTCCTACTCTTTTGGCAAGATTAGTCTTGAACTTCTGGCCTCAAGTGCTCCTCCTCCTCCTCCTCCTTGAGAGGCCTCAACTTGGCCTCTCAAGTTGTTGGGATTACATGCATGAGCCACTGCACCTGGCCCGAGTTAAAATTTTCAATGGACCATCTCACATGCAATGAAATGTTCTCTGTGTTTCCCAAAGTGTTTTCTGAGGACCACTATGGCCAGGAGATGCTCTGTGTAGAAAGGGCTTCTTCCTCAAGTAAGTTTATCTGAGGATACATGTGCGTCCCCCAACAGGTCACAAAGCAGCTAGCATAGGAAAGGCCCAAGAAAGTATCTGTCTTAACCTGTGAAACTTATTTGATCCCAGCACCAAAATACTGACACTCTGTGGGAAATGTTGGCTTGGCAAGGCTACCTTGATCACTGTGAGCATTTAGCAATAAAAATGAAGTATGATAATACAAAAAATGGCAATGACCAATCTATAAGTTTTTTCTTTCTGTGAGAATTTGAGAATATAATTATGTCCCTGGATATTAGGGAATAATTGAATTCTGAGGTCAGAATAAAGCATAGGGACATCTAGTCTACTGGTTCTCAATCTTGGTGACCCAAACCACAAGGAATATAGTGGTATTAATTAGTTATAAAGATGTGGCTGTTTTATATCTTTTTGAAGGCAGGTGGTGCTAAGTACTTATCAACACCAGGAGTGATTTCTAAATGTTCAAGGTAAGTGGAGGTCTTACTTTTGGGAGAAGTGACCAAGAAGATTTTCCCTCAACCCAGGTAAAGGATTCACAACAAAAGAGAAACTACAACACCTCCTTTGAATTCTCTTAGGGCAATACGATTGACTGTGGTGAAGTTTAACTCCACCATCCCACTTAATGGGGTTTCAAAAAGCATATTCCTTTGTTCTTGACCAGCAACATTTAGGAGCTCACCGACTGTAAGAACCTGTTGGTGGCCTAACCAAGTCCATGCCTCCTGTTTCTTCTCTGCAGATGAAGACCTGCTCTTATTCAGGTGTCCACCCTTGGCACTTCTTTGCAGCAGTGGGGTTATGGACAGTGACTCTTCTACCAGGGACAAGGATACGCTTAGTTTCAACCAATCATTTTGCTCATAATTATTTTTCACTTTTAGAAGGTGCCAGCAATCTAATTTTGGTCCACGAAATGACAGGACAAGTTGTCAGTGGGGTACTCTGAAAAAGCTTTCCTAGCTCTTAAAAATATAAAGAATAAATAACTCCCTTTGTACATGTGAATGTTCATAGTGATGATGGGATAGTTGGAGAGCAAAATAGAAAGAACTTGCTTCCTCTATGATGGTATTGAATTAATCAGTTAATCAACCCTGAAGCCCCCCCTCTACATCCCAACTTCTTGTGACATGAGATAAAAAGTACTACTTTTTAACAAAATCAATGTTTACTTGAGGATTCTGTTACTTGCTAAATCATCCTTACTGATATTTTCACAATTTTTAAAAGAAAAATTTTGTAATTCCTAATTATTTTTTAAAAATCAGATATTTGTTATGAGAAAGATAAGCCAAGATCATCACATAACATACATTTAATAAACTGCAGATGTCCTGCTGCGCTTATTAATTCTACCTGTTTCCCAAGAGAGGGAAAAATACAACAATTCAATATTGTTGTATTTAATATTGTTGAGGGAGTAATGGGGACTTGTATTAGTCTATTCTTGCATTGCTCTAAAGAAATACTGATACTGGGTAATTTATAAAGAAAAGAGGTTTAACTGGCTCACTGTTCTGAGGCTGTACAGGAAGCATGATGCTGGCATCTGCTATGCTTCTAGGGAGGCTACAGGAAACTTACAATCCTGGTGGAAGACAAAGGGAGAATGAAGCCTCTCAAATGGTTGGAGTGGGATCAAGAGAGTGGGGAGGTGCCATAAATGTAAACAACCAAATATTATGATTATGCTATCACAAAAACAACACCAAGGAGATGGTGCTAAACCATTTATGAAGGATCCACCCCCATGATCCAATCACCTCTTACCAGGCCCCATCTCCAACATTGGGGATTATAGTTCAACATGAGATTCGGGTGGGAACATATATCCAAACCGTATCAGGGGCTTAAAGTCTACAGAAGGTATTTCGTTTGATCTGGCTATTGACTGTGAACTGATTGGCTGGTGTTGGGCGGAGTGAGGAGCAGGGAAAAAATGAAATAAAATATTTTCTCTTTTGACTTAATACTAAATAAAATTGGGGAATTTGTCTGATAATTGTTTATTTTGTATTTATACCATAATAAATATATCAAAACAAGAATAATAAGGATCACTATGAATATTTTCCTAGGGCTGACTGCAGGCCAGGCTCTGTTTGAAGCATTACATGTGATTCATTCATGTGCTCTTCATAACAACCCTTTGAGATAAGTTCCACTACCCACCCATTTTGCACAGCTAGTCAAACAAAGGCACAGAGATTGGAAAATAAATTATCCACAGTTACACAGACAACAGGAAGTGGGAATGGGATTTAAATCTGGGAAAATTGGCTTCAAGCTTTGTGTTCACAAACTTAACAATATTGCCTTCTAAGGAAATACTGAGCTTAATAAGAACAAGAATAGGAGGTCACCAAGTTGAGTTTCTTTTAACTTTGAAAATTTCACAAGGTAGGGGACTTCCATTCATTCATTGATGTTATTGCTGGTATTGCAGAATTTTTATTTTATAACTGCAACCTCTTATTTTGTATTACTTTTACAAATGTCAAATAGGATTGTTCTGTTTCTATTTGACATTTTCAAATAGATTCAGATTCATAAGATCCAAGAACTAAAGCAGATCTCAATTCTAAAACAGTTGAGTCTAGAAATAGTATTCTTGGCTCCCATGAGTTCTGACTCACTCTATCCTTTCACAGGGAGGGTTTCTATGCCCATATATGCTGTAGCCCTCCTGGAGGCATATAGTAGATTTAAACTGATATATGATTTATTGACCTAATGATGGTATTTTTAGTATTCCCCCCTCTTCTAGAGATTCTATTTGCAATAATTTCAATCATATTTATATTAGTTCTTGTGCATATGTGGCTTGTTGGATAGCCTAGCATACTGCGTAATTGCTTTGATCAGCTAGAATACAAAAGCTAAAGGCATGTGAATTTGTAGTTATTTTAGCCCTAGGTAATTTTTCTAATGTAGATAAGGTAGTTTATATTGTTCTACCCCACCCCAGGTCTAGTGCAAATGGTAAGGATTAACTTGTATTTATTGAAATCTAATAAAAAATATATATATATATTATTTAAAAGTACCCTTCTCTGATTGTCAATTAGAATGTTTCCCTTGATGTCTCGTATCTCTCCTCAGCTACTACCTCATTTCTTTGGTCTTCTTACCTTCATGTGGCCAGATCCAATGTGCTATTCTCAGTCTGCGTCTTATTTGGTCCTTGCCAGCATTTTTGAAGTTTACCATTCTCTCCTTTGAAATGCAACCTGACTTTCTGGAAAACTCTTTTCTGATTTTCCTCCTACTTATTGGCTCCTCTATCTTATTGGCTCTTGTTTTATTCCTCTAATTCCTCTTGGCCTCTAACTGTTGGTGCCTAAGGGTTTAGTCCTGAAGCATCTTCTCTGATTTCTCTCTAGGTTCTTATCGGGTACCATGACATTAAAAACCATATATATGCGCTGATGGTTCTCTAATATCTGTTTCTAGAACCAGCATGTCCCTGAGCTTGACAATGAAATATGCCACTGCCCTCTCAACACTGGGATATTTAATATGCATGTCAAAATTTATGTGTCCAGGATAAATTACTGATTCTTTCTGTTCCACCTCAAATATACCCTTCTTCAGTCCCTCTCTCTCTATCTCAGGAAAGGGCACTGCTCTTTACCAGTCACTCAAGACAAAAACTTGATTCATCCTTGATTTTCTCCTTTCTCCAATATGCTATTCCCAATCCATCAAATCATCTTCTGAATGATACCTCAAAAAATAAATCCTGAATCGAACCACTTTCCACCTTATCCACCCTAATCTCTGGACTCCCTACTAGTCTGCCAGTTAATCTTGTTTCCATGGCTGTCCCCTCCTATGTCCACATCTGTGCAGCAGCCAGGCCCTGTCCCTCCGATGTCCTATATGTGATCTGGCCAGGGATGACCCTTCTCACCTCAATTTCTAGCTTAGGCCATGCTGGTATTCTTAGTGACCATTAATACCAGAGGGCCTTTGTACTTGAAGTCCCTCAGCCTCGAATGTTCTGCCTCTCACATTACTCAGTCTTTGTTCAAATATTAAAATTTTAGAGGCATTCTCAGCAGTGATCTCTTTAATGGCCTTACACTTTCCTACCTCTCTGTCCTCACACCCTGGGCTACTTTTCCTCATGGCACTCACTGACATGTTATTATACACGTCTACTCCCCTTGTCTTCTCCAGCTAGAATATGCACTGCTTGAAGTCAGGAACTTTATTGAAATTAACAATGTATC
Organism: Sapajus apella; assembly: GCF_009761245.1. NCBI lineage: Eukaryota > Metazoa > Chordata > Mammalia > Primates > Cebidae > Sapajus > Sapajus apella. The sequence continues at coordinate 15,306,494 of NW_022436979.1, read as the reverse complement.
CCTTGTGTCTACAACAATACCTGCCACACAGTAGGCATTCCAATGCTTGATGAATAAGAATCTAGGAACCTTTGAATAAATAATTTGGATTGATTAATATATAGTATCTTCTATAACTATTACTGGAAACACATCTTTCCTTTAGCACAATTTTATATTTGTTCTCCTCCTCAACATAACACCTTTTGTGAGTATTATTATGGACTTAGTTCTTTTTATAAATTCTGCTTACTCCAATTGACTGTTTTCTATTTGATACTCAAATTAAACTTTGGGAGTTCTTTTCAGCTGGATTCTTTCTACATTTTAGCCCTATCTCAGATACTTTTGAAATTATCATTGCTTTTGACAACCCAGAACATTCTAGGCCTATCTTGAGGTTGCTGACTGCAAACATGGAATTAGCTATCCTCCAGGAATTCTGATTTCTTTAAGGCAGTGGTTCTCAAGCATGGCTACACATTAGAATCATCTGGGAGTTTTAAAAAATCTTTAGACCGCTCAGATCAGAATTTCTAGCAACAGGATACAGGTATTTTTTTTTAAGGCATAGCCAAGATTGAGAACAATATTAGGGACTCGGATCAGGAGAATAAAAGCTAATATAGGATACAATTAAGTTTAGGAAAATGGCATGCTTTCATTATCATAATCATATAATAATTTAAAGAAGTCATAACTTGGTTTGATGATATACAGCATGGTATTGCCATATTAGACACACTGGTTCTTTCAGAAGTAGGCAGGAGGAGTGGCTGGGAGGGTAGCAAATAGAACAGTGAAAGGGAAAATATAATAGGGGTTGCTTTAAGAGGATGAGCTATGTGACAACTTCACAGCCTCAAGAGATAAGAGGGAAGCACTGAGTTATTTTGATGTTATTTGGGTTGGTGAACTGAGCTCTTTAAAGTGCTGAATGACTACATCCACCTACATCCTTGCAGAAGTTGATACTTCCAGAGAAGACCAAGGAGAGTGCTATCTGTGTGTCATTCCTTTCCTGGACAGCATGCTTGGGACAAGGCTTTATCCACGTCTGAATATTCTGTCATATTTCTTACCCTAGCAGTCACTGAACCATTGGGTCATTTTTCAAGGTTGAAATGCAATTTAATAAGGTTGAAGAAAACAATACACTGCTTTTCTGTTTTCTTATACAGGTAAGGAAAAAAAAAAAAAAACTCCCCAAAGAATTTCCATCCATTAAAGAGGAAGGAAGATAAGTCCTGGATGCCAAGAGGAAAAGGAAAATTAGCTTAGCTAGGCAGACAGACATTGCTTCCACCTGCTCAACACAGGAAATGTGAAGTCAGCCAACTCAGCTGTTATAAAGGGGAAACAACATCCCAAGAACCCCTACACTTTGCTGTGCTTTAGAGAGCGGGAAACACAGGAAACACAGTGACCATGATCAAGTTTCTGAGTCTGGGGGAGAAGAGTCATAAAGGGAAGAGGGAGAAGGTTTTAATGCATCATTATGGCACCTCGTTAAAGACAAAAATCTATCATCCAGTTACTAGGTTTTCTCTATTTCCCCTCTTAGATCTGTATGCATCCACTTATGTTAGAACTATGCAATCTTCCTTTATGTATATTAGAAATAATACTTTGCACTGTAGGAGAGAGAGCCTGAGGGTAAGTTATTCAAATCCCCAAGCACTTAGCAGAGAATAGAAGGCTCTCTAACAGTAGACATGTACAGTCTATTGAAAGGGATCATGCCATTTCTATGCCATGTATGACTCCCACGTCTGAAATCAGGAGAGACTCGGCTGGTATGTGGTGTGTTAATTTGGAATGTGAATGTGTGCCAGGGCAGTGTCCTTTAGTGGCTGACTGAGTACACTCTGGCTGATCTGCTTTGGTCTGAAAGCAGCTCCAGTGCTTACTGTGTGATCCTCATCAAGATACTGAAGCCCTCTGCCCCATATATTTCCTCTTCCATAAAATCATGATGATGATTATCTCCTACCTTATATATTGTTGCAAGGATTCAGTGAGTTAATATGAGTGAGGACTTAGCATATAGTTAATACTTAATAAAGGTTAGTTTTTTTCTTTCATACTGGCCAGAGACAATTTATAATTTATATAAGTGTCAGTTTCATTAGATGCTAAATGTTCTAAAATGACCAATGTTTAAAAATTAAATATGATAAAGGTCAATAGTCACAGAAGTTACTCTAATATGAAATGTGAACACATGTTGAAATCTGAGATTCATAAAAATAGAATGCCATACCTGTGTGTGCAATGAGGACTCTAATTCTTTTAATGGTGAGTAAAATACGTTTTTATATGTTTACATTATGTATTATTATTGGCTAGATTTTTAAACTTTAGTTTTCTATGCAAAAACACTTCTTCAGAATCAATAAGCTATTTGAAAAATAGATTTTATATAAGAAAATCACTCCACTATTATTTTTTACAAAAAAGAAATCTGTATCTATCTGATCAAATTACTTTTTCCATTCAGCCAAAATATGGTTTTTCCCCTGTACTAAGTACCATGCTTTTGTTTGACAAGCATATTATCCATTAAGAAAACTTTGAGGAGTGGAGTTTGATAATATGTTTTATTTTTAAGAAAAAACAATCTTTCCAATTTTAATTTGTCTTTTTGAAATCCTGTTGGCAGTGAGCACATATTGTTTGTGTTGAATTCTTCCATTTGATTTATGTATCCTAATAGCAAAGAAAGCAGTCGTACACATTAGCACTGATCCCAGATTATACTGACTGAAGGACAGAAAAGTGAAGGAAGCACAACAAGGACCAGAAGCCTCAGACAGTTTCCATAGAGTCAGTTTCAGTTCCTGCTCTATCTGCATATCTGAAGCTCACTTCTTTTTGCCGTCACAACTTACAGTGTGGCACTAACAAGACCATAGTGTGCACTGTTCAGTGGCTTTGTCGTGTGCCTAGCAATATTTGCATAGTGCACATTGAGCATAGGCTGGTTGCTGGTATGGGTGGACGGCACAGAACTAGGCTGTTTTGGTCCACGGATCCTGTACTAATGGCGAACTGGACAAGGACCTAGCTACAGGAGAACCACAAGCCATCACATACCAAATGCCTCATGTTCATCCAGCATGTTTTAAAGTACCGTTACTTGCTTTACATGGGTTTAAAAATTGGGATGTCCTGATAAGAAAAGGAAAAGTTTTCTTCATTCTGCATAAATAAATGTATCCATGTATTAAAGAAAGCTGGAAAGCTCCATTGATTTAAATGAATGCTCAGCTTCCAAGTCATGTGCGGGCACTTGAACTTACTGAAATATTTATTCAAAATCAACAAGCTGCCCTCTAGGTGTCTTTCACCATAAAGGCAAGCATTTTGTTTCATGCACTTGGTTCTCTTCCATGCAATTTCCCAGTGGCCTAACATTAGGGAAACGGATATATTTCAGACCAGGCAACTGAAACAGAACGTAACCTTGCCATACAGGTGTAAGTGCTTGCCCTTGGCTATTACCTGGCCTGACCACAGGGTTTTCTGGAGACAGCAAAAGCTTTATAAGTGTGAGCTCATGGCTAAATCAATGTTTATGCATGATGTACCTCTGAATAGCAAACACTTGCTGCCTGCAAGCTAAACAATGTTTTTATCTGTTTGCCTATTTCTGGTTCTTCAACCACTGCACTGAGTGTTGCGAATCACATTTAGTAACAATCACCTGCTGGTATTTCATGAAAAGGAAAGTAGTGTGATTAATGAAAAGTGACATACACCGATTACTTTGTCATGCCAGTCTCCTTGGTGGCAGAGTGCCTCTGTTGAACCCAAGTCTGACCTCCCTTACCTTTAACAAGGTCAACGAGAATGCTAAGTGCCCAGAAGATTAGCTCCTACAAATGCTCCAGTATGACTTAACGAAGCTGCCTCCACTAATGAACTGCAGGTAGCCAATTAAATAGAATGACACCACTTTCACCTCTGTAGTAAAGGTGGAATTAAAGACAAAAGATAACCTACTTTTTTATAGAAGTATGTAAAGTATAAAAATTGCTGATTTGACATGGCAATAGTCCTTACTAAAAACAAATAAAAAAATGGAAATCGAAGTTCGTCCAAACACATCAGATGATTTGCTTCAATGTTCCCCTTTTCTAGTTCACATCTGCAATGTTCCTCCACCTTAGTTTCGGTGACAGGAAGTCCCGATACCTTTCCTTTTTATTTCCCTGTGGCCAAGCACAGCACCAAGCTGACAAAATGCTAGTGACTGCTACTATAAAGGGGTCGTTACTTTTTGAAATATATTTTGTGTGACCAAAAATGACTCATCATTTTTGCAGCAATGGAGTAGAGATAGGTCACAATAAATGAGGGGAAGGGAAAAGATGATCATCTTTGAGGAGGTTAAATATTTCATCAAGATTTTTAGGCTTTTGCTCATGTTTTCAGTTGCAAGAACATAGCAATGAAAAGAGATGCAAAATGGAATGTATTGCATTAACTATGAAAACATGCCAAAGCTGAGGTCTATCCTTAACGAGATCTCATATTGAAATGTATTTTCTCCTCCCCTCATATTCTACAAATTTTAGCAGATGGATCAGTAGTATTTACCACTGCATTTAGAAGCAATTGATTCTTTTTAACTTGATTAAAGAAATAAATGTATTCCTGAGAAGCAAAAAATTACATATCATTTTGTCCCTGACTTATATTAGGAATGCTGTCTCACAGAAAAAAAAAAAAAGACCCTGAAATAAAATAAAAATCAAACTTAGAAATGCTGACATTCACTTCAAGGAGGCAATTTTCATGAGCATTTTATTTTCCCACATGCAATCTGCACAATCTAGCGACATTGTTTCCTGCAGTCAATGTCTACTTTATTGGAAATTCTCACTGATTCTGAATGTGAATGATGGAACAGTCACACTGGAGGGTCACTTTTCAACTTTTCAGGAGAATTTTCTCTATCTTCATAGAAAATTTGCTGGGGAGACTGAAACAAATTGACCCTCCTCATTAGGAATACTACACTCATTTGTCGATGATCTTTCTGTTAAAAGAAAAACAATCCTCTTCAGAAGATCTGTTAATCTTCACCTGGATTTAAGTGCACATTAGTTAAGCAGCCATTCATTAATTGTGGAGGTTAAACTAGTAGGTGCTAATTGCCTCACAGGGCAGATCCAATTTTCTTTCTGTAGTTATTAGAATTCAAATACTTTCTGTACATATTCGTTTTGTTACAAAAGGAAACAAAACAGCATCTATGCGAGATTACTGTAAGTATATGTCTGATTGATTCAAAGGCTTACAATTAAACTCCATAAATACATTCAGAATTCTTGTCCTAAATTTCCTCCTCAATTTAAATAAAAAATTATATTTTGTTCCTACCTCAACTGTGAAAAAGTCCTCAGCTAATTAGTCTCCATAAATTGTATAGTGATGTGTTATATTAGCAATATATCTATAGTACTTTCTTTTACTTTCTGGCTCTGTAGCCCAGGCTGGAATGCAGTGGTGCAATCATAGCCCACTGGAGCTTGGAACTCCTGGGCTCAACATCAAGCTCCTCGGATCCTCCTATCTCTGCCTCCAAGCAGCTAGGGCTATACGTGTGCATCACCATGCCCAGCTAATTTTTGTATTTTTTCTAGAGATAGAGTCTCGCTATGTTTCCCAGGCTGGTCTCGAACTCCTGGACTCAATCAATCCTCTGATCTCAGCTTCTCACAGTGCTGGGATTACAGGTGTGAGTCACTGCACATGATCTTATAGTATTTTCTTATCTCTGTTGCCCACAGGTCTGAATCTTGATGGAGAAATGGGTCAAGTACTGGAGTAGACACATCAACTCACATAAATTGACACTGTAAACTTTATGTTAATACTGTTGTCTTTCTTCTTCTACTTATTTCTCCAACACACAGTCCTCAGCAAAATAGTCTCAACTGAAGTCTGTGTTTTCTTTAAAAAAAAATTAAATAAAAGTCATCTTCCTTTAGATTCTTTCATCATGTTAGTATCTGTGGATTACATAAGAGAGAACTTAACAGATTTCTATTCTTGTTTTTGAAAGCAAGGTACAATTGTGCATTAAATGAGTAGTTGAAAATCACTTTTTTATTGACAAATAGTAAAATACATAGATGATGGCTAGTATTGCAAGGCACCTTCAAGATCATCTTGATTATATTGATATGGAAACTGAGGTATAAAGAAGTTAGGTGATTTGCCAAGATCTTACTGCTAATTTTTGACAGATTTGAGGTCAGAATCTTGATCTGCTGCTTTCCATTACAGTGTCATATTTTTCTTTGTTTTCCATACCACTTTTCAATGTATAATCTGGAGACCAAAAATATATATATTTTTTGTTTTAATAGCTCGATTTTTAAGTTTTGAGGTTGCTGAATAACAGGGCTACTATCCTGGATGAAGTACAGCTCTGCAGTTAAAGCATGCCACAGTGATTTTCTCTAAAATAAAGCCTCTAAATACATGATTTATGGGAAACACGTACGGAAAAGTTTGTTGGCATTAAAATAAATAACTAGAAACATCTTTAAGACTTAGAAGAGACAATGGAGAGAATCAGGGATCTTTGGAATCAGGTGTTAATAGTCCTTTGCTAGTTTTTTGGCCTTGAGCACCTTATTTCTGTCTTTGAGCCTGTGTGTCTTTATTCACAGAGGAAAATGTAATACATTTATCTTAAGAGCTTTTAGTTTTTGCTTTTTTTAAAGATTAGGAGCAAAAACCATACCCAATGGTGCTTTGCACAGAGTAGGCATTGAATAAATGTTAATTTCTCCTTTGCTTTTAGAAATTAACAGAGTCAGCTAGAAAATCTGATTATTCTGCACATTTCACTTAATAGTGTTTAATAATACAAATGAAGTGAGATTTGTACTATAATATAACAGTATAAAATAAGGAAATTGGAAAAAAATACTTTGGAGTGATGCACTTCCTGCATCTACTGATAGCTTTGAAGGAAACACCCCTCCACCTACTGAGGTCGGTCATAGATGGCAGGAAGTGCCCCTGTCCCCTTTGCAGAACTCCCTGGTCTCCAGAAAATGGCAACCAAGACACTTGCCACAATCAGTTCACTCCAGGACAAACTGCCATGCCTGTCCTGGGCCTGAATATCATTTTATTTGAAGACTCTTGGGCCACAGTTGTAGTTTTGAAATGTATAGTAATAGCAGACAGATCATTGCTGGTCATCAAAGGTCCCAGGAGTGTGAGCCACGAAGAGAGAAGTTAGTTAATCGCAGACAATTTGTAACAACAACAACAACAAAAAGATGAAATCTGGCTTCTGAAACTTCCCTGTTCTTCCTTCTTCTTCATTTCAGGCTCTTGTCTTCTTGTTCACTGGCGTACCCAAGACTCCACACTCTGATGCACGACCTCTTGTCTGTACGTTTGTGGGGTCAGAGTGTTGAAATGCAGAGGGCTCGGAGTGCTCAAGTCACAGTTCTGAGTTCAGTCTCTGCCCCTATAACTCACTAACTATCATCCTGGATGCTTCAGTTCCTGAGACTCAGTCCTTTCACACATCGAATGAAACTCAAAATAACCAAACTCAATTTGGTTAACCATTTAGTGACTGTGTACAGTATTGTGGGCCAGGCCCTGTGCTAGGCACCGAGAATATAAATAAATCAATTTGACCCCTTATTTGAACATTCTACCTAATCAGATTCTTTTAAAAATATATTTTATTGCATTTTAGGTTTTGGGGTACATGTGAAGAACATGCAGGATTGTTGCATAGGAACATACATGGCAATGTGGTTTGTTGCCTTCCTCCCCATCACCTATATCTGGCATTTCTCCCAGTATGAAAAAACAAATAAGTAGTCTATATGAGCTGTTGTGATATATAATTATATGTACATAAATCTACAGTGTTATTAAAGTGGACAGAATGTTTCATGTTAACATGTTTATTGATGGACTTAGAGGGTATTCCTAATACAATTTTCATGAATTCAGCACATTACAGTGGCCTTTGGAGACAATGTCCTGTTTGGTAAATACATTGGTGAATAAATGTCAGGTAATAAAGAAGTATTGATGAGGGAGAAGGGAGAGAAGGGCAGCAAGGCAGCAATGGAAAGCCCTGTTGCCTTCTCTCTGCTGTATGCTGTAAGTCTAATGGCAACATACTTTATCATTACAAGATTTCTATTATACACACTATAAAACTATAACTGTCAGCTAAAATGTCTCAACTCATTAGTTCTTAACGTACATCGATACCTGGAATGTAATTCCACTAGTCTTACGATTCACCATGTCACATTGTCATGAAATGTCAAAAGAATAGTCTTTGAAAATGCAAACCCATGTTCAGCTTTAGGGGGCTTATTTACACATTACTTTACTTCCCATTATTATTATTCTAAATGACATTTCCAAAATAGAAAAGTTATATTCCAACTTGCATGGAAGTGCTGTTTTACCCCCTAAATTAAAAAAAAAAAAAGTCTTTTTTTCTGGAAAGCACTTAGCCTATGAAAAGAATACGGTCATTAATACTGCCCATTTCCCTGGCACAAATTGTTCTTTTTCCTTTGGCTACGATCAAGGACCCATTACATGGTAGATTAGCAGTTTCAAAAAAAAATTGTTTTTTAATCTACAAAGTTAACCTGCTCTGCTTAATGAAGTACTTTGTTAACATAAAAGAATCTTTGTCTGTTCTGGCTCAGAAGTTGGAAGGCTTTCAACCCAAAACAATTATCAAGATACGAATAAGAAAATGGATAAGGAAACTCAGTCTTCAGCATGAGTTTGGGAAGTGGGATAATTCACACTCAACACATAGTAGGGAGTGGGAGAGAAGATGCTAGTGGAAAGAAAGTTGAATAATCACACTGAACTCCAAAGATTTCATCATTTTGCTTTCTCTTCTGTGAAATAACTAAATATTAGAAATACTATATGTAAATATATATAACTAATAAAAACACATTCGAAAGCTACATTTAATTGATTTTGAGATAGCTTATGACTTTGAATTGTTCACATCACTGCTCCCTTCCATTGACTCTGTTACCAAGAGTTGAGCCTATTTGCTAAATTGTCTTCCAGTAAATTCTGGATTATTCCACAGTGCTAGAGTTTTTTGAAGGACAGAGAGGCCATCTTTAGCTATGTGTCTTTCCCAGACATTTCTGAGGTCAAAGTATTCTGATTATTACATAAACAACTGTACAAATAATGTACTAACAAAATTATTTGTTAGGCAAATATTAAAAGCATTTTTTAGGATGTTGAAAATAGTCAATTATAATATACAGAATAAGAAACCACCATTTTATAATGATTTATATTTCCCAGGCTTTCTGAAGTCAGCAAAGTGCCTACAACAGAATCAAAATGAAATTAATCCAACCAAATCTTAATTATAGGTTGGATTGAAGAGTATGGAGAGAGAAAATGCTGACTTTGAAGTAGTTTGGCTTTGAAGTTAAGGTGACAGAGAGGCAATTGGAATAATGCTAACGTGGAGAGAGAATTTTCTTTCTTCTAGGATAGCAGTCTTAAATCACAAAACAGCCAGTGATAAACATGTTTGTTTCCTATTAAATAGATAAAAGAACTGAATAAGAGAGAAAGTTGGGTTGAACAAATTGGTTGGTGTTAACGCAAAGCTCTGTGTATTCCATTTCAGGAAGAAAAGCTTTTCTGGGGTCATTCTTATTCTCTGGCCAGGTCACATGTGTGTTCCTACCTCATTCTAAGCTTACCTTTACTTTAAAAGTGGAAATTGATTATGGTTAGCTTGTAAATGTACACAACTAGCCCGTTAACTCTCTGAAGGTAAAGATTGTGTTTATTTGCTCCTTTATCCTTAGATCTAGCACAGGAGTAGGTACTTAGTAAAGGTTTGTGCTGCTGTACATAGTTACATACTTGAGTAAAGTCCTTAAAATTTTAATTAATAAATGAATTTGTTGTTTTGTAGTAATAGCTTGAGCCAGCAGCAGACCTGGAGTCAAATCCTGGGTTTTTCAGATGTAGGCTGCGTTTCTTTGTGTGCATAGGTCAGAAACCAACTTATTCCAATTCTTCTTTATTTTCCTTACTAATAACAGCTAATTGCTACTGAAACTTTACCAAGTTTTAGGCGCAGTTCTAAAAACTTTACACAATGAAATAATCTCACGCAATACTCTAAACTAGGTACTATTATTAATCCCATTTTTAGATAAAGATGTGAAAGCTTAGTGGGATTAAGAAATTTATTAAAGATGCCCAGCCATTCTGACTACAAATTTTGTGTTCTTAATTATTATACTCTGATCACCCCAGAATAGTATCATGTTCTGAAAATAGAATACAAATTAGTAGAATAGGTCCATGGTAGGTTTATCCAAGAAGATCTAATCAGCCAGCCAGATCTCTACTGGTGCCCATTACATACAAGGCTATTCTTATTCTCTCTGCTCCATGTAGGAGGAAAAAAGTCTTTCAAGTCCTTCTGCCTGAGGAAAGGATTTCCAGAGGGCACAAGCTGATGTTGACTTCGGCACCATGGGGAGCTCTCAGAAGCTAGGACAGAGTAATTCTGCTCAGACTCTCACTGCAGAACTCTACTCAAGGATCCAAGTTCTGAGTTGCTGAAAAATGAAGACTCCTGAAGGTTCCTTTTGTCCCTCTGAGAGCAAAAATAATTCACTTCGCCACTTCTTTTCCAAAGTCAAAGTCAGGAGACCACATAATTTCGCTCTTCCTGGATGGCTCCATGTTTCAGATGGTATGATGAGAATGCACCAAGCACTCAGGGCCTTTCCACTGGGTGTCTGAGGAATAGACTGTCAGTGGTAATTAACACACCAAAATAAAATTATGGGTGATGGATCTGATTAGATGCAAATGAACCATACAGGTCACCTCTGAAGGCTTGTGAATTCTCTAAGACAAGTCATAGAGAAATGAATATTTTGGATTTTAATCCAATAGACCCAACCCCATAAATTTACAATGGGCTATTTAGCTAATTCTCTCTTAACTATGGTGCATTTCTTTACAGATCACTTTCAGTTAAAATAGTTATACAGGATGAATATCACATGACCTCAAATGTAAAAACTAGTTGTTTATGACTGAAAAGTCTGGCACATTTGATTTGCTGCAAATTTTCCACGTAGCAAAACTGCATGGCTAGGTCTGGAAACAAGTAAAGGCTGACTCTTTGACTGCTCCTCTGGTTGTTCTATCCCTTGGAATTCCAAGGGGATCCCAAACTGTCCAGAACTCCTTTTCACAGTGCCTCTTCTAGCACTAAACTCTTTGAGTAGTTGCTATGTTCCATCCTCTCTAGCTTCTATGGCAAAGGCAGCATCTCTTAGCACAGCTGATCTCAGCTAACTGTTGGAAAGCTGATTATCTCACCTTGAGGTTTTAAGAGTGTTAAGCAAATAAAGAGGGATGGATTACTAATGATAGACTTTCAGTAGAAGCAAAGACCCTCTGATACCCCTCATACCATCCTGCACCTGCTTGCTTACTCTTTCCAACCATACGTCCTGATCTGCTTGGGCTCTTTGATATTACTCTCATAGTATGCTATTAATAATTATCACCTAAATTAACTGTGTCTATGCATGCAAGGACACAGATTTTCACAATTAATTCAATACCAAACTAAATACGTGGTTTACACCCAATAAGAACAATCATGTAAAATCCATATGCTTTTTTACTCTATCAATGAGGAGACACAAGTGAGGAAACTTACGTTTTAAAGTAAAATGCTCAGTTACATGCATCTTGTTAGAGCTTTGAACTGGTAATTACCTTGAACATTAGACTACAATTTAAAACCCTAAAACATGACACACATAATGTTCTGCATTGATTGTGAAGCCTCTGACATCTTATACATTAGCCTCTTAGTCTTAGAAATGATAGAGTGTAAGAAAACACAGTGAAAATTGTGTATGCCAAACACTTACTCAACAGTGACTCTTTTGCAGAATGCTGGAATATCTTTACTTGAGCAAAATTTGCCAAGTTGATTATCAATGTGATATCTCACCCCTTAATATATTATACAATTTGCACATAATGGTTCCAAGGGAACTTGCAAACCACAGTAAATCATAAAATTCATTTTGCTTTGCATCAATTCATTCATCCATGCGCCAACTAATCACCTCATTTCAAAATTCAATAAGCCTAAATACCTGGATTTATGATGCTTTGTCAGAATTAACAAGGGAATATCAACAATGTGGAATTAGAAGTCTATTGCAACTTAAAGACAAGCATCTAGTGGAAAACAATTAAAAAGACTAGGCAGCAATAATTATATCCACAGTGTTAGCAAATAAAATAAATTAAAACTGATTTAATTTCTGCTCTGGGAGATGGGGTAGGGGGAACACAGAAAAGTCTTAATTTAGTCAGTTAAAATACTGAAACCATTTGGAGGCAAAACTTTAAAGTGACTGTGAATTGGATTTGTAGTGTTAACTGTTCTTAATTGCAAATAAAAATGCACGCACAGGGTGTGTTTTTAAGAATGTATTGGTTGGTCCAATTGTATACCAGACACACTAGTTTTTGAAACTTTTATTTTTCTTACAAGAATTTTTATGGTGTAGATCCTATTGCAGGATTTATTTGTATAAAACCCATTTACCCTACCATTAAAATAAATAGTATAAGGAAAAAACCCTCCTGTTTAGGCAAGTTACAGGACAATTCATACTAAAAGGATCTCTTTACTAAAACTGCATTTCACACTTACTTTCATAAGACGTCATTCACCTCTACACACTCTAGGCTTTGATCTATAGTTCTGGCACAGAAAAATGTCTATAATGCTGATATGAAATGTATTATCTTATCGTGTGTGTGTATAAGTATATATATATATGTGTGTGTGTATATACATACATATATGTATATACACACACACCCACACATACACATACAGCTTGTGTATATGAGTGTGTGTACATATACATATACACACACTTATGCACACATATACATGTACTTTACACACACACGCACACTCATATACAAGAGCTCGTATTTGTCACTTGGAGTTGCAGAGCCAGGGAGAAAAAGTTTTTCTCTTTGATTTTATTTCAAAAATAAAACCTGAAGACATTGGCTTGGCAGCTGTTCTTATTCAGTCTGTAAGCGTCTATGTAAACCAAAATAATTTTTTGCTAATAACAACAATGCATGACTTCACATTCGGTTCTTAATGTTTTCTTACTAAATTTTTCTTGGAAGCCTAAAATAGCATAAAGAAAAAAATAACATGCATGAAGATGCATAGAACATTCAGTAAAGACAGAGCAAAGGGAGAGAGCAGTCATATATTTTTCTTTAAAAAGGCTTAAAAAGGTATTTGCTTGTTAGAGTCACAAAAGGTCTATATGGTTCTGTTACCCCTTTAATTAAATTCTTAGAAGTAATCAGATGCAAAATGACAAATGGCAAGAAGAGAACATACCACTGCTGAATAATTTTATCATTTATACCTATAACTGTCAATCCACGAAAGGCGATTTTTTATATGTCACCTAAATCATAAGAGCTGGTACCTTTTGCTGTGATTCATGTTAGCCCTGCTCTATGATTTACTGCTAAATTATTTCCCTTCTCTTTCAGGGAATTTTTTTTTATCTCCTTTCTGTTATTAATCTCTCTGGTTTGAATGAGCAAAGCTTTTTAGATGAGTGTCACAATTTCGTTGAGTATAAATTTTTTTAGTATGATTTTTTATACATATGTTGTTTTTAAATGTGCTCAGAAAAGACAATTATTTATTTAAACGCTTATATTTCCATTAAAAAAAAATCCTTGCCTACTTCAGTTATATATCCCAGGCTTTTCTTCCAGAAACAAACGGCCTTTGCTTTGACAAGACGCAGTGACAATGGTTATTGGTGGTGACACCACACAATCACAGAGCTTTTTCACAAAGCCATGGCCCTGGTTGGAATGATTGAAGACCACAGAACACCTCAATGTCTACTCTCCCTGTGTGTGAAATAATCCTGTTTTGTGTGTGTGTGTGTGTGTGTGTGTGTATGTTCATGCATGTGTGCCCTCCTGCTGGTTCTTGAATACTCACAGACTTGCCCTCTCTGTGAATGACTGACACATCAGTCCCTGAATTTTAGTCCTTTGAACAGGAAAAGCAGGTGTTTCAAACTGCTTTAATGAGCCCCATCAAGTAGACTCTGTTGCTATATTGGGTGCCTGGGAATCACATTTCATCTCTGATTGACATGTTCAATATGCACATGGCCATCTACCTGAAAGCAATTGAAACCACACCCCTGCATCATCTCTCCATCCACATACATCTTTTCTCTCTTCTCTTGCTGGCAAATTTGACCTCAACCTTTTACATGTATATACTTATGTAAATGCTTATGTTGTTCATGTAAGCAGTCAATTTGCTTTAGTGTTATAGGGGGATGTATCCCTAACCGACCATCACAACAGCCTCCAAAAATAAGAAAAGCACATTTTAGTGATTTTTTTTTTCTCCTTCAGTCCATCAAACCTTTACAATGAAAACTGCTCATAGATAATTGTGTGACTTTTATTCCCCTTCTCTTCCTTTGCCCTTTATCTAGTGAAAGGCTGAAAGAAAAATGTCTTAAAGGGAAGTGAATTCTTAAATACTGTAGAGGAAGATTGTACTGTACTTTTACCAAAAACTGGATTATCCATGATGGAGTGATCTGAGTTTGGTCCTCCATCTGCTCCCTACAACTCTACTTCACCAGAATCGTACCCTGGATGTAGGAGAAATACCTAGGTACAGAGTCTATGCCTGGTAAATGTGAATTCATTTCTCCTTTATTTCCTGTGCCCATTGACCTGAAGACCAGCAGGAAAACAGTCATGACATGTATGGCTTCTCTTCAGTTGCATGGATTTCCAGTTGGGTCACACATTTTGGCCAGATTTCAAACAACAAACAAATAAGATTTAGCTGGATTAAAGTCAGCACTGTCAGACACTGGATTTTTTAAAAACAGCTACGCATTCTAAGTTTCAGATGAGTTTTGCTCTGTCTAAAATGCTGGCATATAATCCCAAGATTCTGTGCAATAAATTACTGGAAACACAAATTCTAAATATAGGTACTGGTCATCCAGGTAGGGGGTTCTGCATGGGGGGCAGTCTCTTCGCCTGAATTCTTTGTGTGTGCCTTAGTCATTCATTCACTTTTCAGCACCAGCCTACTGCTCTATGAATTGGGCTATCCATGCGGATTTAAAGATAAAGTTTATGTATATCAAGTAGAGGCAAAGAGAAAGCAGCAAAGTGAATGGGGGAAGAGATTGTTTGACATATCCTCACTTTGAGGAAAAATGCGAAGTCTGAGACTAAGGGTACCCAACATGAATGGGTCCTGTGAAAGGGACAAGTGAATTGGAAACAGAAACGATAATCTGGTATTTTTTTTCCCCACAAAGCTGTTCAGAAACTTTGTTGTCTTGTATCATCTTGCTTAATAGCTAGAGACATGTACTTAAACCCTGACTGTTGTTGTTTCTGCTGTCTGTGCTACAAACACTCATGGACATATACAGATACTCTGTGGCAGGCCCCCTTTTCAAGAAAAAATATTGTTTCCCATTGTCCATTTTACAACAGGAAATGTTGAAGTCAGATGCTCAGTGGACCACGGTGACATTTATGGGTCAAGATGCACATTCAAATGCAAGTTGATTTTCACAGCAGGGGATGTGAGGCACAATGACACCTACTTGCAAAACCCTAAGGGCTAACTCTGAACAAGATCAAAAAAAATTTTTTAACCACTGACTAGAGCACATGAATTGGTTTCTATCAAGAGAAAAACTTCAACTTTGTTGAGTTTGAAGATATGACTTACACAAAAAGCACTGATTTTTTATTTTTTCCCTAGTTACTATCAATATAAAAAAAAATCAAATTTTCTTTGAACTAAATAGAACAGGAATGGAAACTTTAAGTAAAAAGGCTTAGGCTTAGATGAAGAAACTCACCCTAGTGAACAGATTTTTAACCATGCTCAACTTTGGGTTAATGAATACCTTTGCTCTGGTTAGAAGATTATGATAATTTTGCAAGAAGTAGATGAAGGTGCTGACAAAGGTACCTCCTATGTACTACGGAATTTATTTGTCAAAAATTAAGGAAGTTGATTCCACAGGTTCTGATACATAGGGTATAAAAAGCAGATATTTCAAATTGCTTCGTTTTCTGTGAGTGTGAGTTTATCTATGTAAATTACTGACAACAGCACTACTTACACTCAATAAATATTTGCTAGTATTATTATTTATAGAATATACTTAATGTTTTAATCACAGATCAAAACACTGTGTTCATCCCTGATGTCACAAAGGTGTTACTTTAAATGAAACACCAAGGGGCTGCATTTGCGGAGGTCTTGGAGCAGTTAGCCGATCCTTGGAGGTTAGCCTAGTGCCTTCTGTGGCAGTCTCAGGCTGACCAGGCTTTAGTACTAACTTGGAAATTACAGTAGAAGGAAGTCTCATCTCTGTCTAAAAGAAGTGATGGCTTCATGGGAATTTCTGATACAAAATAATTCAGGACTGGCTTTTTAAAGACAAGAATAAACAGATGAAAACAAGTCCTCAAAAACAGATGAAAACAAGTCCTCAAAGGAATTTTCAAATTTTGTATTCAAAATGTTTTTGAAAATGTTAAGAAAGTCAGCGTTTTATAAGAATATGAAGCTGGAAAGAGAACAGAAGAAAACTACTTTTAGTTTCTACAGAAGTTTGTGTTATCTTTTCAGCAAAGCTAATTTTGATGAAATGAAAATTACTATACACCCAACAGATTAGTCATTAGAGTGTAGGATTAAACAGTTTCATCACAATGCAGAAAGGAACAAAATAATCACTAATAGTGACTTTTCAGTAACAGCTGGCCTGATGTTTTTCTACTAACACATGTAATGGTCATCTTATTTAAATTGATATTCTTCTTCCATTATATGACTCTTAAATGGTTTAATACAATTTTATTTGGAAGGTCTATAAAATTACTAATTTGGCATCAAAGGGTATATTTCTAAAATTCATTTTATATGTAAGCTTTACAGATCCCTCTTTTTTAATAAGAAGACCCAAAGAAGCAGCATATAGGCAATTAGATGATAGAGCAGAAATCACTTTTTTATGGAAAACTATTCATTTACTGAATGGAACAATGTCAAAAGAAAACATAAGTTGAAAAGAGAGGAAAGAAAAAATAAATCTACTTTGTTCTTTTCAATAAATGAGAAAGTATTTTCAGAAAAGTACATGGTAATCTATACTTCATCAACGAGTATAGAAATGACCAACATGAGTCTATTATTTTATTTTAGAAATTACAGCGATTTTAAAAATAAACAGGAAACCTACTAGATGATTTCCATTAAAGAAGGTAACAAATGAATTAAATGAAAGCAACTGCTTCAAAAATATAGTTGCATGAATTTCATAGAATCATCTTTGTCTTTCTCCACAGGTTTATGTATATGTTGCCTCCTCTGCTAAACTGTAAATCTTTTAAGACCAGGAGTCATGTCTTACTTATTTGTGAATTTCCATAACATCTAGTAGAGTGTTTTCTACATAATTGGGCACAATAAATGTTTATTGAAAACATAAAGAAGACTATGGGGAACTTTTGTCCTTTAAGTTTAAAACAGCCTGAAATATGAAGTTCCATCTGAGAAAAAGCAATTCTAGTACTTCTCACTGAGGGAAAAGAAGAAAAATTTTTCTGATTCAACAACAATTAAGTGGTACTGCTTAAATCATGAACTAAAAAGATTTCAAAAGTATTCTTCTGAAATAAGGAATTATCACAAAGAAAATGTTCATCTCAACGGTGTAGAGTGATCCTAAAACATATAATGGAAAAATCTTCTTCCCTGTTATTTGTGCTGTTGGGGTGTCTGGGTAGCGTGTGTTAGCGTATTTGAGTCATTCCGCTATCTGCAGCTGCTGACTTCTAAACCGTACATGTTGCAGTCAGTGTTCATGATGCTTCGCCTACAAAGATGAGTAAAACTAGTTTGCCAGAGCCCAGCAAAGGGCACAGTGACTCAGAAAACATATGCATACTGATCCAATTGGATGATATTCATTTGTCATCCTGTGTTTTGTTTCCCATACAAAAACACCTTCCATGGCTAAAATGTCAGAACAATACAGAGAAGTAATACTAATATCCTGAGAACAATATTTTAAAGTTACAATTAAACTAGTTTTCTAGGAACACCCACTAGCAGATGAGGCGATGTACAAGGATTTCATATACAGGGATCTCTGACATTGGCAAGCTGAACAACTTCCAACATTTTTGGAAAGCACTTGACTTATCATTAATTACCTGCTGCCTTCACTAGCTATTGAGGACACATAAGCACATTTGCAATGTCAAAAACTCGTTCCTGGAGTGGATGGGGGCAGGGTGGCAATCCATCCTTTGACACTATTCTGGATTGCTTGCTCTTTAAGTATTATTTGGTTTGGATTAGGCTTTTCTTTCGGAGATTTTCCACACGATGCTCCCTGGGTTTGAATGTGAAAACTCCTAACCACCTTGTTGAGATATTACTTCTACAACAAGCCTGAAAAATTCTTATGAGATTGTAAACCTGCCTAAAATACTGAAAGTGGATTTAACCGAACATTACAAATGCAACGAGGTTAATACATTAATATCAACATTTTGTTTGGACCTCACTATAGCACCAACCAACATGGAATACCATCTCTTATTGAATAAATTGAGATGATAGATTGTGCTCCCATGGACGTGATTTTCTGCAGTGCATATTTGAAATCTTCAGTTTCACTTGAAAGTTTTTCTCTAGAAATGTACAATTAATAGGATATAATTTTGTAACATTAGGTCTAAATGACCAAAATGTCTTATTAAGCAAATAAAAATCTCCACCAGAGGTGAAAGAATAATGGTTTATACTAAACATTGAAGAGTAGAAAAAATGATTTTAATCATATTTATCTGTACACTCAACTGATTGCTGGCATATTTTTAGAAAACTATGTTAAAAAACAACAACAACAACAACAACAAAAACAAAAACAAAAAAACAAGCACTGGTCAAGAGCTAGTGGCTCATTGCCTATAATTCCAGCACTTTGGGAGGGAGGCGGGAGGATCATTTGAGCCTAGGAGTTTAAGACCAGCCTGAACAACACAGCTCAACCCTGTTTCTACTTGAAAAAAAAAAAAAAAAAAAAAAAACCCAGGTATGGTGGTGCACATCTGTAGCCCCAGCTATCTTGGAGGCTGAAGCAGGAAGAATACTTGAGCCCAGGACTTCGAGGCTGCAGTGAACTATGATGGCACCACTGTACTCCTGTCCAATCAGTAGAATGAGATTCTACCTCAAAACCAAACAAAATAAAACAAAACAAAAACACACAAACAAAAAACAAGCACTAATGTATGTTCTTAAATTCCCAAAGAGGAAAGGGTATAGTATAAACCACTTTTTATTTAGCTCAGTCTTAACTGTAAAGCATCACTGACATTAGTCTATACAGAATAATGATTGCCCCACCGGAGTTAGATTACCCATGGTTCAATCCAGCTCTTGATGCATAGTGTGTATTTTAATGTATTTAGGGGTTGCCTAAGAAATCTAACGTGTGTCCCTTACATCATCACATTCATTTCATTTAAAAACACATTTCTCACATTTTCACACAGATTCTCAAGAGATGATTTAAGTGACTGCAACGTGAAAATATTAGATTCAAAGTCACAGGATTTATTTTCTTTATATATTGAGAAGGATGAGCAATGGGATAGTAGGAAGGCAGCAGAAAGAGGAGGTGTCCATAGGTCACATTCAAAATAATGGATTTCTAATCCTACTTTTGTATCTGTAAAACGATTGGTAAAAAAGTAGAGTTTTTGGCTTTCACTCTTGCCATGGCCCCTTCCCCTCCCACATGCACTCATGAATAACACCGCATAGGAACTGAAATCAATGGGATCCAGGATGCAGGATAAATAAAGTCCTGGAAGTGTCAACCTGTGTGGAGGATGCCAGGAATGCGAAGCAAGGCAAACCAATCCACTTGGACTTGTAAGCTAAAAACTGCCTCAAGTTATCCCAGAGCCCTCCTTCTCCCACCTGTAATAACAACTAATATCTGTTAAATGCTTCCACATGATGGGTATTTTGCCTATTTCTTTATGGGTTTAATCCATTGGATTCTCATGAATATCTCATAAGGAAGACATTCATGTTAACCTCAGCTTAAAGAGAGGAAGAATCAGTCAAGTTGCGCACTCAAAGGCTGCTCAGCTGGTGAGGTTCCTGACCTCATAACATGGGCTTTGAACTCCCATCTTCTGTCCCCTTTCTCAGCCAGCACAGGGTCTGTCAATAGGTAGTACAGATTCTAACACTCTCTATGAGGACTCTGCTCCATTCCTACAGCCGTGGCTTGAGATCATCCATACCCTCTTCACCTCTCCTAAACCCTTGCCTTGCACAAGTAACCAAAAGCTTCATCTGACACATCTCATCTTTCACTTAATTCGCAACGTCTGCTTTTATTGTCTAGGGAATAGGTTCTCAAAGGTTCATCTGGGGACCAGTCGCATCAGTAACACCTGGGAGCTTGCAGAAGTACAAATTCTTGGACCCAACCCTAGACTTACTGAAGAATAAGAAAATCTGGGAGTGGGCCCAGCAATCTATGTTTTAATAAACTTCCCAAGTGATTCTGATGTAAAGCATAAGCTCTTAAGCAAGACATTGGAGGCCCATTATAATCTGGTAGTCTGCCTAGAACAGTGGTTAGAAGTGTAAGTTTTAGGGTCAGAATGCTTGACTTGCATCTTTGCTCCATCAACAATGACTTGGGACCCTAAGTGAGTCGTGATTGTCTTTCAGTGTTGTTATCTGTAAATGTGGGAATGAGCAATTTCCTAGGTTTTATGCAAGAATTAATTGTAGTCCTGTGCCCGATAATGTAATGAGTGCTCAATATATATTAGAGATGTTAGTGATGTTATTATCATCATTATTTCTGTAACTTTATTTTCTGTCATTTGCTACTTCCAATTTTATTTTTTTACATTTCATTTATTTAATTTTTTTTTTCAGTGAGGGAATCTTGCTATATTGCCAAGGCTGGTCTCAAACTCCTGGCTTCAAGTGATCATACCATCTCTGCCTCCCAAAGCACTGGGATTACAAGTGTGAGCTACCATGCCTAGCCTTATTCTAAAAGTTGTTATAAATTGCTCCTGAGATCTTAGCAATTTAGCACTGCCCTCTTGGATGAGTGTGTAGGATGTGCATGGCCCTAACATGAATTCCAGTGAAGCCTCTCCCTCTACCCACCTCAGCTCAAGCACTGAATCATATCTGGCTGGAATTTGTGCTCATTTTCCCTCTTCTACACACCCCAAGTGAATTGCCTGATTTAAAAAAAAAAATTAATTCATTCTACTTCTTTTTTACCACTCTCCAATCTACCAAAGTCATTAAAAAGTCTGATGGTATTCTATGTGGTACAAGTCAATCCAATAGATGAATGCAAATGTGCATGTATATGTATTTTCCTCTTCCCATCTTGGTAATGTTATATTGAGTCCAAAACCAAAACCACATCGAGTTGCTTTATTTTAAATAAAAGGTCATGTTCAGGTTCACACAAATGTCCGTGTCTACATGTAAAGGGGTCATGGGATCAACTGTTTCAACAGTCAGTCAGTCAATTTGGTGAAACAACTGCTTTTTCTCAATTTTCTCTGAATTGACTGGTAAGCTGCCTACAGATTGCAAACTTAAAGGAGAAAAACACAGGGAAAATGTCTGGGAAAAACCCTGCTGTCACTGAACAGAAGACCTCCACAAAAAGGGAAATTCAAAGTACAGGCTCTAGCTGGCTTAATGAGATTTTTCGTTCGATGATATAAACACCCTCTGTGGCAGTGGCAGGATACTCAAAAGGACTTTTTGTTGGGCTATTTATTGAATTCTCTTTTTGTTAATTGTTACAGTTGATTTGAATTATATCATGCTCCACATGGGGGCCTTCAGCACCAGTCATATTTAAGTGTCTGGTAATTTGCATGTAGCAGGTTTCAAGAGCTGAGCAATATTGTTACAATATATTTTTTCTAAATTCAGCTCAAAGGAACTCTTGAACCTTCATGCATGACATTTTGTAGAAATGGAATCAAGCTTTCCTTTTTGTATGAGATCATCTGAAGTTAGAACACAACGCATTGGGGTGTTCCCTCAAGTTACATCTCTTTTAGGAACACTGATTAACAATGATATAGAGTTTCATTGCAATATTGCCATATTTCAAAATGAAATATTTGAAACATTTAAAAAATATTTAGAAAAATCACCTGTTTTATCTCATTTTATCCCTACTGGGAAAAAAATAGCTGAGTCTACCTAAAACCAAATTTTGCATGTGAATTTCTTTTTCATAGAGATAGAAAGCATTTACTTGACATATCATCATGGATCAGTATTTCCTTGACTCATTATCACCCTAAGGTTGAAGTAATATTTTTGGTGAAGTGAAGAAAAATTCTAGTCTAGATAGAGTATGCATTAGCTTACTTTATTATAAAGTTACTTATACAGAAAAGATATTACATCTAAGCAATAAAGAAAAATACCTTCTAGTTGTGGGCAGCAAAAACAGTACTCAGGCAATAATAGCCCACTGAACGCCTAAGGCTTTTCAGAGTTGAACAATTTTAGTGATAAATGCCTTCAGAATGGGGGGAGAAAAAGACTAGTGTTCTTTAGACCTGCCTAGGAGCATAAAGCAGTTTCTTTCCAAGAGAGAAAATATCAAAGGTCCAGAGAAATGTTTGTTATTTCTATTTGTAGAAAAAACAACTGAAATGCAATAATCTTTTCATTCATTTCAATTAGACTACTACATAATCCAGGCAAGCTATGAGATTTGACTTGGAAAGTCCTTTTCAAGTGCATTTGCTCCTTTACTCTCTTCTGCCCTCTGTTCTGTTAGGCTTGGAAATTTTACACATGGACTGTTTCCATTCAACAGAAATATGCTTACCTTAGACAATCTATGATAGTTTTCTCATTAGCTAAAATAATGTATAAACATAACATTTAGTATACCTCCACATATACAGTTTTCCATGAGGAACAAATAAAAAAGGAGAGAAAAGGTAATGTTCAGTTTATCTTCTAGCTCACATTTCAGCTATTAAGATGTCCTAATTTCTATAGGCTCTCTTCACATGATTCAGTATTTAACTTCATGAACAGTTGACATAATTATTTGGATAGAGACGAAAATTCCCTTTTGGAAAACATAAAGTTGATGGGAAATTTAGAATGTTAAGATTAAGGCTGCATCTGTGAAACTTGACAATTTGGATTGACTTGAGTAACAGCAATATCTCATATCTGCCTAGCACTGTACAGTTTACAGAGCACCTCGGTTCTGCATGGCAATCTTTCGTAGAAAAAAAGCAACCTAGAATAACTTATTATGATATCTTTACACTCTAGAGTTTTTCTATTTTTATAATTCCCTGATTATTTGAACTATAACATAAAGCACATCACAATAAACATATCGAAGATAGAGACAAGATGGAGAAACACACAAAAACAAATGAACACTATCCAACAATTGATTGCTTTGGCAAGACCTCCCTATTGAAGTTTTCCTCTGTCTATCGACCTGAAGTTTGACTGGCTTGTTTTAGCATATTTATAGAGCCAATCAAATTTCATCTTACGAAATTTTTTTGACAAGTTAAAAGTGATTAAAATATATTTTTTAGAAAGATGGGGTAAATATTGGATATTCTTTGGAACAATTTTTTACAAAAGCATTAACAAAAAAACTTTAGGATTTACTGCATGAAATGTACTTAGTATTTATAGCCTACATACTTGAGAGTGAGAGAAAGGGTGTTAAAGCATTACTTCACAGATTGTAGAGTTCAGATATAATTCCGGAAGGCATTAGCCCAGAAATGAAGCTTAAGGTGGCAGTGGGTTTACCTCCACAAATATAAAATAGAATACAAAATGAAAAGTAAAATGTTTACACCTATGGTGTAGTGTGGCAGCAAGCTGTAGGTAGGTGTAGCTGAGAGCTACACTAACAATGAGATACTATTTGGATGGGGAATTGATTAGACATAATCATGACATGCACGAGCAATTTGTCAGGTAACATTGTCATCTCAGTCAAGCCAGCCAGGAGATTCAGACAATGATTTGTGTATCAAGTCTCATCTTGCCTGAACCCTACTTTGAACTAACTACATAAATAATGCAGAAGTGAGTGTTTAAATTATCTAGACAAACTCACACTTTATTTCCAACATAAAGACTTAGTTTTATGTATTATTTATATTATTATAACATATGCACTATTTAGTATAATTCAGTCCCAATAATATATTTGATCAAATGTTTTGACTTGTCATGCATTATGAAGGCATACACTTTTAAAGTGAATCAAATCAGTGTCATGTATATTCCTTCAGGAGGAAGGTGAGTTGCCTTCAGAATAATCTAGTCCTGATAAAAACAGCTTGAAAACTCTACTTAATTAAATGTCCATCTAGGATAGTGAATGAAATCATGGGAATATTTCCCGTGCTATATAACATACATTTTGCTTGTTTATACTCATCTGATTTAGGAAATGTGCACGTTTTAAGAATTTTATGTAAGAATAAATGTTTTATTTTAAACTGATCTGTTAAGAAGAAGGTTTATAATGTACTACTAGGAAGTGATAAGAGAAAATATTCAAATGAATTAAATTTAAAGGAGTTTAATTGAGCAATGAATTATTCACTAATGGGGCAGCCCCCAGAATCACAGCTGACTCACAGAAACTCCAGTGCAGCCACATGGCAGAAGATTTATAGACAAAAAAAGGGAAATGAGGTACAGAAACTGGCAGTGAGGTACAGAATGGCTGGATCAGTTATTGGTTGGTGTTTGCCTTATTTGAACACAGTTTGAACACTCAACAGATGAATGGCTGAAGTACCCTTGCTGGGACTGGCCAAGGGTCAGCTATTATTACAGATGTATACTCCTAAGTTAGGTTTCAGTCTTGTCTACCTATTAAGCTAGGTTGCAGTTCGTCCGCAAGGACTCGACGTAGAAGTATAGAGTCCTTCTCAGGCCATATTTAGTTTGCTTTAATAGATGTATTGGAATAAGGTTAAACCAAAGTAATACAAAAATTAATCTGTATTATCATCATGTTGCTGTTATTTACAGCTTTTATTGATAGATAATGATATTCTAAAATCATGTTTTCTCTGCTTTGGTTTAAAACATTTCTGGGAAGCTTTTTATTCAAACAGCCTAGGAGAGATGATATAGATAGATACAGACACAATAGATATTTTAAAGAAAATTAAGCAAATATATTTTTAAGCAAACAAATATATATATATAACAAGTTAATAAATTTTGGTAATTTTCTTAATGATTTATAAAATAATTATTAAGTAATACTTTTACTTTAAACTTAATTATACATTCAGTTCTAGGATGAAGTTACTTTGTAAAGGTAGTTACGCCTATGTGTCTATTTTCTTTCCATAAATGCACCCCAGGTAATGAGCTTGCCACTAGACTTTTGGTAGAGAGAAAAACAGACATTCTTCCTTCCCATCAAAGTTTGTGGATTAGAGAAACGGACAGATACAAAACGCTTCCTAAATTCTTGCCTTCCTCATTGCCTTCCTCAAGACCTTCTCCATTCTCTTACATCGGCAGGAAATGCATTTTCTGTCATTAGCCCCACCAGCCACTTACATTTTCAAGTCGCAGTATTAAAGCTACCTTCTCAGAGAGCTCTTTCCTGATTCCTAAAGCAGATCTTTCCACAAACCCCTTCTTCCCTTGCACTGACCTCTATTTTCTCTAAATGAGTTATTACAATTCAAAACGTACATACATTTTTGTGGTGTTTATTGATTTTTCATCTTTCCTATGAGATTATTGGTCCTGTAGCTACATGGAGCTTGTCTCTTTTGTTCACCAATGTTTACTATCACCTTACCATGTGCCTTGCACATAATCCTTACCATGTGCTTTGCACATAATAAGTGCTCAAAAAAATTTGTTGAATGAGGGCACAAAATAATCCCTAACATAAATATAAATATCTGACTGAGATAAATTCTCTCAAAGAAAGCTGATGTGTCCAAGCCATATAAAAAGGAAAGTTGGCCTAGGGGATCAGAGAATGTTTTCTGGAGAAAGGAAACTGGGGGAACAGCGGCATGCAGAAGAAACAGTATGTGAAAATTCCCATGTAGGGAGAAGTGGAGCCTATGTCAGGAACTGGAATAAGGCTAATGAGAAAGGTGGGAGAATGAAATGAGACTCCAGGGCTAGGCATGTCCAGATCATGAAAGACATGGTTGATCATTTAAAGGCCTTCTTTATTTAAAGAAAAATGAAAAGGCATTCAATTGTTTTAAACAAGAGAGAAGCATAGCCAGGTTTGAACTTTTAGAGAAGCACTCCCACTGTGGTATGAAAACTGATAATTTGGGGAGGGCATGGACGGAGGCACTTAAGGCAGATATGTTAATGAGGAGGCTATGTTGTCCTACAGCTAAGACAAAGGAATGTCTTAGACTATGGAAGAGGCACTGGACATGGTGATAAGTGGATACTTTAAAGGACTGGAGGACTTCTTAACAGACTAGATAATGCAAAGTGAAGGAGGGATATTTCAGCTGGGTAATGACTATTTCATTCTCTGGAAGCTGACTCTGAAAGAGGAGCAGGGGGTGAAGACCAACTAACTAAAAGTTTGATTGAAACACTGAAGTGTCTATGGCGAGACATCAAGAGAGAAGTTGAAGCAGATATTTGAATACATGAGTCAGAACATCAGATGTCAGAACCTGAGATAAAATTTGCGAATCATGGGCATTAGGTGTTAAAGAAAGCAATGGACATAGATGGGTTCACATAGGGAGAGAATATAGGGTAAGAAGGGAAGACATATTAAGGTGAAGTTTTCAGGTACTCCCAATATTTAAGGGTCAAGTAGATATCAATGAATGTGAGAAAGGACTAAGAAGGAGTAGTCAATGAGTTTAAAAAAAAAAAAAAAAAAAGCTAACATTGGGAGCATAGGTCATGTGACTGAAGCTATGGTGAAAAAGTGTTTAAGGAAAAAAAGAATGGTTAACAAGGTGGTTCATGAATGAAGGTCTTTAATGAAGATTAAAACATGCCTCCCAGATTGAATAATATGGACAGCATTGGTCACTCTAGGGAGAGCTATCTAGGTAAATTATTTTGGGCTCACATAAAACAGGGTGTGTTGAAGCATGTTTTGACTTCATTATCTGTGACTAATAGAACGTAGACATAGTTTATAACTGTAATCAAGTAAATAAGCTGCTTTAATTTTGACACATCTGTGATTTTTTACATTGATGGGAGTTTCTGGCTTATAGTTAGAAAGAGATTCCTTTGGGAGGCTGAGGCCGGTGGATCACAAGGTCAAGAGATCGAGACCATCCTGGCCAACATGGTGAAACCCTGCCTCTACTAAAAATACAAAAATTAGCTGGGGGTGGTGGCATATACCTGTAGTCCCAGCTACTCAGAAGGCTGAGGCAGGAGAATCCCTTGAACCAGGGAGGTGGAAGTTGCAGCGAGCTGAGATCGTGCCACTGCACTCCAGCCTGGCAACAGAGTAAGACTCTGTCTCTAAAAAAATAAAAATAAAGAGATTCCTTAAATTTTAGTAATGAAAAGGTGATCTATTCTAATACAATGCTTCATAGATGAGGAAAACAAGATTAAGAAAAAGGCCTGGCACTGGGGACTACCAGAGAGGAGAAGGGGAGGAGAAGAAGGCTGAAAAACTACCTGTCCAGTACTATGCCCACCACCTGGGTGACAGGACCATTTGCATTCCAAACCTCAGCCACATGCAATTTACCCATGTCACAAACCTGCACATGTACCTCCTGAAACTAAAATAAAAGATGGAAGAGAAAATTCCTGGCACTTTTCCAAAGTTACAGAGTCTGAAAGAGAACCCAGATTTCCCAACTTGTAGTTATGTCCTCCCTTATCCCCTATTTTTAATCTCCCATGTTATATATTGTTTGTTTGTGAAGTTTTCTTTATGTAGATCCAATACCAACTGCAATTTAGGCCAGTATGCATTTTACTGTACTATACTTTAATTCAGAATTGTGAGTCCAATTTAACAGTGCATTTTGAAGCTCAAAACTACCCTGGAAAAATGGTGTCTGTCAATTAAACTACAGAAAAAGAAAATGTACCCTGCAGCCCCACATAACACTTTAAGAGTGCTCATTAGTAATGGTTCTATTGGAAAATATATTGACAATGAGTCAGTAGAGGAAGAAACTTGATTTATGAGGCAACATTTCTGTTGTCTATATACCCTTTTCTAAGACATTTTTTGCATAAAATATTTCCATATTTCCCTAAGGGACTTTTATTATCAAACCTCCAATTTAACCTAACTCAAACTGGAGCAGTTAATATGGAATCTAAACTAATTGAAAAAGCTTAACCATATTTCTTCACCAATTCCACCTTCATTTTGCATGCAAAATTTTTTTTTTCAGAGAAAAATGTGTACCCCTCATGCAGCAATGGTAAAACAATAATAATTTTCATGCTGTGTATGAAAATCAGGCTTCTACTCTAGGGCCCCAGGCAAGAGTAAAACTATCCTGATGACTTTTTGAGGACAGAGCGTCTCCGCCGTGTCTCTGTCCGCAGTGCCCATCATAGTACCTGGCCTAGCAAGTAAGGCACATATGTTAAGAAGACAAAATAAATTGTCACGTGTACAATTCCATGCATGTTTTTATTCCATCTTGCCTTCTATCTAATTAATGTTTATTTCCCAAATTGTAACAGATAGTATAATCATATAAAAGTTTGCAAATCATATTAGTGAAAAATATTTTTAGGTATATTGCTAAGTTCTGAAACAATAGGAAGGATTATATAAAACATTCATATTTATGACTACCTAGAAGCCATAATTCCTCCAATATAACTCATTTTATAAACGGCAAGGAAATGGTTCACTTTATAAAATATGAATGATTACTTAAAGAAAGCTTTGTCTTCCATATAAAGCACTAGTCTTACAGCTTATAATTTCAAAAGGGCATTCTATCTGCTCTCTGATTTGATAATGTTTCTGGGAAATAACTTCAATTCAAATAAACCTGGATTTAGGCATGTGTATCAGACTGGCAGACCCAGACTTGCTGTTTAGCTAGTGGTCCACCTGAGAAGGATTTAAGAACTGTAAGTCATTTTTATCAAGTAGTTCTTATTTGAGGACCTGCTGTGTCTCCAACACTGAACTAGGTGTTGGAATGATTTATGAGACAGCATTAAGGGTATAGAACCTGTTTCTCATTCAAATTTTAAGTGAAAAAAATATGTGATAGCAATTTGGGAAAACTTGATGACTATGCAATACATGTAACGGGTCCCCATGGTAAATTTCTATACAATTTCTGGTAATCATATTTTAACAAAAACAAGACATTTTGGAAACACGGTGCTATTCTGAACATGGTCCAAACACTAATAGAGTATGCACATTGACCTGTTGAAGCAGCGCTGTCTACTCAGAATAATCCTGGTCTGAAAAAAATCCTCTGCGATCTCAACTGTCCATTTTTCCAAATCAGCATTTCCAAGATTGTTTTGGGGAAAACCCAATAGAAGGTCTATGGGGAAAAAAGTTGCATTTCCAAATAATTTCATGCAATGCTGCTTGTTGAATTACCTTCTTAGAATTTCACAATGCATAGTAGCTTCATAAGGCTCCTGAGAAGTCTTGCACAAAAGGAACTTGTTTGACTTTGTCTGACTCAGGATTTCCAAACCTTAATTTAATATGACCATGTACTAACAACTCGATAAACTCCAGTTTTGAAAACTGAAGCAAGATACACTAATAATATTTTTACTGCAGTGAAAAGTCTATATTTTGTTCTACGTAGAAATTTACTGGGCTGGGTGCAATGGCTCACCCCTGTAGTTTCAACACTTTGGGAGGCCAAGGCAGTTTGATTACTTGAGCTCAAGAGTTCAATACCAGCCTGGGCAACGTGGCGAAACGCTGTATATACAAAAACTACAAAGAAATTAGCTGGGTGTGATAGCATGTGCCTGTAGTCCCAGCTACTTGGGAGGCTGAGGTGAGAGTATGGCTTGAGCCTAGGAAGTAGAGGTTGCAGTGAGCTATGATCATGCCACTGCACTCCAGCTTGGGCTACAGAGCCAGACCCTGTCCCCTACCCTCCAAAAAGAAAGAAAGAAAAAAAAAGAAATTTGCCATACTCCAGCTATGGTTGGTTTATAAGACTGCAACTTCAATCACGTGTAATGTGGTAGCCTGTTTGCCATAAAACACAAACACACACACACACACACACACACACACACACACACACACACACTTCCGACTTTCCAAGGTGGTCACTACTCCTCGTATCAAAATCTCCTTATGGAAATTGCTGTAATCTAGGAGACTTTAAATTAAGAATGAAGTTGCAATAGCTACCCACGTTAACAAATAAGAGTATGAAATAATTACACGTTAATTTATTAGTATTCTCAGTTCTTCCATTTAAAAGGTATTGTTAGTGGTAAACTTTGAAACAGGATGTTCTGGAAATTCTTACTTTAAAAAGATATCAGATTCTTCACCTCTGTAGGGACTGTTTTCTTTGCAATTGCTCTCTTCCCTGAGCTCTGAGTATCATGTTATTATATTGCAGATATTCAATACATGATTCCTAAATTGATGAAATTGCTTAAAATTTCCATTATAGTTCTTGTCACAAACCAATACTATTTATTGAATTGCTTGTTTTTACATGATGTTACATGATATACAGGTTTTTGAATCAAAGGCAGGATTTAAATAACATATATTCCAAGACAGCCGTTTTGGTTCAAACACTTCTAAATGGAAAAAGTCCATGGACTGAGACACTGTAGAAACTATAGAAAATCTATAGGGCATGGAAAAATACACATTTCCTGTGGAAACATGTTTGTGACACTACTGAAAACAGATTTTGGTTTGTTTACAACATAGAAATAGGAATATAGCATAAAATAGGGAATTTCATGAACCTGTGGAACATGCTAAATTTTTGCAAAGTTCATTTTGGTGACTGCTGTGTGTTCACTAGGGCTGTGTCTAGGGTCCTAGTTCTAGTGGTTTTTTTTTTGTTGTTTTTTTGTTTTTTTTACTTTTAGGTTATTTCACTGAGTTTTGACATCCTTATCTGCGATATGAAGACCGAATAATCTGCTTCTTTGTTTACTGTGTTGGTCAAAATAGGCTGATATAGCAAATGCAGAGAACAGAGACAGGTACAGAAAGAGAGGGTGCCAGTCCTGAGCTAGGGTGGCAACCCCACCACTTATAAGCCTCTTGGCAAGGGCAAAGTACTTAACTCTTTGAGCTTCAGCTTCTACTCCTACAAAATGAAGATCATATCTGCTACGCAGTTTATTTTGAAGATTGATTATACTGTATGCAAAGTACTTAGAACAGTTCCTGGTACGTGAAAGGGGAAGTTATTGCTAACACCTATAATGCAAGATGAAGGCACTTCTGTAAACTATTATAGAAATAAAATAGAATTAGCATGATGCGTGTTCATCATGATTATTGCTAACAGCTAGAATATTCTCCCCTTAATCTGAGTAGTCTTTTATACTATGAGTGAGAGAGAAGGAAGTTGGGCTAAGTTGCTTCTTAAGCCATGTGATCTTGGTTAATTTCATAAAGTGGAGTTCTGAGGATTTTAAAGGAAGTTAATATCACTTCACTCCCAGAAGTGGTAAGTGCATTTAAATGAGATGATATATGACAAATCCTTAGTATGGCACTTGGCTGGCAGTGGGTACCCAATGAATGTTAATTTTCTGTTTTTTTTTTTTGTCTGAAAAACTATTTGTACCAAATATGAAAATAATAAAGCAAATATTGCATTTATAGAGTGCCTAATATGTGTTCAATCTCACTTTAAAATCACAGTGAACTTTGTACTATTATTCTCTATTTCACAGAAGAAGTAGAGCTCACAGGGGTGCAGAGATCTATGCAAGACGGGGCACTGGACACTTGTGGTGGTTTCACTACATCACAGAATGCTCTGGACAGGCTCTCACAGCATTCTTGTTATGGTAGTGCATGTTTGCAGTGTATTCTTCTGCAGGTGCAAATGTGGGTATTGACCTTTCTGGAGGAGCAAAGATTTTAAGGTGCTATCCAAAGTATGTATTTTGGAATTTTGCAATCTAAATTTCGAGAGATGGTATCTTTTTATTAGGTAAGACAAAAGAGGGGAGGAATCCTATTCCTAGTCAGTCTTGGGAAAGGATCTATCCCATTAGCCAGAGATAAGTAAGAAATGTTTTCCTGGGCCAGGCTGTCCCTGTCTGAGACACTGGAGCGCATCAGAAGGACTCATGTTAATGTATGAACAAGAACTACCAGGTACGAGGCTCTTGCTCACGGCAGGAAATGCAGAGATTAAAAAAAAAGTAAAGTTTGCTTCCTAGGAATAACCAGCTTGATGGGAAAAGTAGGCAATTAATTGGATACTAAACTGCTATGCAATAATTATTGTACTCTGCTTGGACAGAAAGGGCCACAGCAGGAAATAAAATTAATGTATGTCGAGCACCAAGTGCTAAGGTGCTTTACATGGTTTCTCTTATTTCATTCTGCTCCTGACTCTGTGAGGCAGGTATTACTGTTCAAATGAAGAAACAGAAACTCAGAAAGGTGAACAAACTTGCCCTAAATCATACGAGTATTAAGAGGCTAAGCCAGGAATTATGTAGCTATGTTTGCTCTCAAGATCACACCCTCCCCATTGACTGCAGGGAGATCCAGATGACCTGAAACTTTCTGCAACACTCTGCGACAATAAATACAGCTTGTATGAATATTTACTCCAAAATATAACAGCATGCTCATATTACTTTATGTGTACTTAATATATGGGTCAATTTATTCATGAGAAACTTTAGTAATAATTGCTCTCATATTTATAATAGGAGGTAACTTGACCATAATTTTTGGAAAACATGAAGTCACTTGTTAAGGAATCTAATTTACTCCACCTAATATTAGGCAACTCTCGGAGTTCTTCATCACTTTCTAATTCTAACCAGTTATTTTCATGGGGAACATTACCTACCCATGATGGTAGATCATTTTCTATAAATTATGTACAACAAGTAGCGGTGTATAATACCACTGCTTAAATAAATATGTATTATTTATAGTGTCACAGGTGAAGTATTGAAAGAAATGATATAATTTGCCAAGAATCCTGTTTTGAAAATAACTTGTCCAGAATGCTGAACCTGTGCAATGCTGGCTCTTTTTCTGCTGTTTAGATTTTTTGTAATAAATGTGTGTTATAATAAAATATTTCAAATAAACACTGCATTATTAATGTACCCTGTATTTGCCCTAGGGCAGCTGAAGCATAAATGGTTCATTTAAATTCTGGGCTCTTCCTGCGACACACACAGCACTTGTAATAGTTCACTATGTGAAGACTGTACCTTTATTCCTCCCATTTCTACCCGAATGCCACATGCT
This sequence comes from Sapajus apella, assembly GCF_009761245.1. Taxonomy (NCBI): domain Eukaryota; kingdom Metazoa; phylum Chordata; class Mammalia; order Primates; family Cebidae; genus Sapajus; species Sapajus apella. The sequence continues at coordinate 15,272,808 of NW_022436979.1, read as the reverse complement.
GACATACTACCTACAGTATTCAATGCTCTACAACCAAGTATACATCTTTTCCCTCTTAACTTCAATGCCACATGTCTACAGCAAAACTAGTATTATTTAATATTGCTAGTATTTTCAAAAGATCACATATAAGGGTGAATTTCTTCTCTCATTTTATAAGATCTATTGTCTTTTTTTTTTTTTTCTATCTTTCACTGGGTTAAAAACAATTTGAAGTGACGACTAGATGCATGGTTCTTAAATTGTGCTGTAGATCATTTCAAGGCCAAGAGAATTAATATAGCAGTATCACTTTGTGCTTTGAGACATTAATAACCTAGAATTATCAGAGAAGAAAACACGGTTACAAACCGATCACTCTTGGCAATTACTTTTACCACAATGGGACTAAGGGACAGACCCTTTTACCTCCCCATTTTTCAAATTCACATCTATGACATTATGCAGTTTCCATTAAATATTACCTAGTGGTTAATTAAAAATTATGAAATGGTATTCATTCCAAAGTATTAATCAATACTTGCAATCCATTTACCTTGAATGCACAGATCAATTTCTAGAAGTAGAATTATAAGCTGTTTATCTTGTACATTTTTCTTGGCTAAGATATACTTTTGGAAATACAAAGTATATCTATGAAAATAAAATTTCATTGCTAAAATTAGAAATTGTAAACTACCCTTTAACGGAATAATCATAAGATGGTTATTATCAGCCTTCTAAGAAAGCCATATTTTACATTCTTTTTATACCAGGTTTCAACCTGTTGCTGATGTGCTGGAATGTTTCAGCAGGCTGATGCAGACTGAAGTTCTCCCTAGAGGTCCCATCGGACAAGAATTTCAACACAGTCATAACATTCTTAAACAGAGTGGGCTTCATTGGTGGACTCCAAAGTCAAGGTCAGATGAATCCACTGAATAGGCAGCCAGGTGTGTCAGGACCAGATAGACACATCCCAGGTTTGCAAGTCAGAAAGGAGGCAGAAAAGGCATCAGTTCTTGCAGGTTCCTCTGCACTATGCTGGGGTATTTGGTCTAGCAAAGTGATTCTCAAGTCAGAATGGGGAAACATTGGGAAATTATGGAGGAGAGAAGAAGGGGAATAAACCCTCCTTACTAAGAACCTTAACTCAGCTTCTCCACGAGACCTGGTAAGACTCTACACAAAAAATGCCCCACATAAGCTTTATGACGTGGGGATATGTTGTATATTTCCTTAAAAGGCAGAGAATTTAGAGGAGTAATAAGGAGTACGTGGTCTCTGGAGCCTGTCTTGGTCGAACTCCCAATAAATCCTTAGTTGTATAGAATCTTGAGTAAGTTATATAACATCTCTGGGAATCCCTTCATCGAATAAGGGTGGATAATAATTATACTATCTCCCAGGGTTGTGGTGAAGACTAAATGTATCAGTATGTAATGAATTTACAGCAGCATCCCACACATAGTGAGCCTTCAATAAATCTTAACTATTATTGTTACCAAATATTCCTGGCAAGTTAAGGGATTTAAGCTTTGTTATCTAAACAGGGCTTGAATATTTCTGAAAAGTTTTTTTTCAGGTATTGTCTTTGTTCCTGACAATGATGTGAATTGAGGGGAAGCCTCAGTTACTAGGACTGACTTATGACTGGAGGTTATTTTGCTTCAAGCGCTCCTCTAGGTAACAGGGAATATTCTCTATCTATCTACTATTCTATTTTCAAGCACCTTGCTATCAAGGAGAAGGAACAAAATGAAAAGGTATCCAGCTAGTGAAGTGTAAGTTCAGTTAAACTTTATGATATTATGAAAGTTGAAGTTTTTGGGTAAGAGTTAAGTAGAGGACAGAGCAGGACATTCCAGGGAGAAGGAACAGCAAGAGCAAAGGCCACGGGGTAAGAATGCTTGTGGGTTGGATTGTGTTACTCCAGAATTTATATGTTGAAGTTCTAACCCCCAGCACCTTAGCATGGGACCTTATTTGCAAATAAGGTTGTTGCAGATAGTTAAGATGAGGTCACTCTAGAGTAGGGTGGGTCCCTAGGACAGTGTGCCTGGCATCTTTAGCAAAAGGGGACATTTGGGCACAAGCACACCTACAAGAAGGACACTATGTGAATACTGGAGATGTGCTGCCACTAGCGAAGGAACGACTGGAAGGGAGGAGAGAGACCTTCAACAGCACCTTCCCCAGCACCTGCGGATGAAGTGTGGCCCTGCCTGCACCTTGACCTCAGACTTCTGGCCTCCAGAACTGTGAAACAGTACAGTTATGTTCTTGAAACCACTGAATTTGTGACATTTTGCTATGGCATCCATAGTAAACTAATACAGGAGTAAAAACGGAGCATGCAGGGAACTGATCCGACTTTGGATCAGTAGAATTAGTGGGAAGTAAGCCCTAGTGATAGGTAGAAACAACATTGGAGGAATATGAAAGCCAGACAGACAAGTGTGGACGTTGTATTTGAACACGTTGTATGTGTGTGTTTATGTGTATTTATTCATATTCATATATTCATCCATCCAACAAATATTTGAGCATCCACTCTATGCCAGGAACTGTTTTAGGCACTTGGGATGCACTGGTCCCATAACAAAATTGTCATACAGATAAAATTTCTTGCCTTCATGGTACTTATGTTCTAGCAAATACATACACAGTTTCTCAGTAGAACTATTTCTTCAAGTGAAACGTTAAGTGGAAGCTCTCTCTATAAAAGACTAACATCAGTAAAATCGCTCTGCTAGAAGAAGCAAGCAGTGACAGTGAATAGGGGACAAGTGGTTACTATTTGACCCACCCATCTCAGACCTCAGTGCCCCTGTGACAGGTCCTCAGCTACCTTCAGAAAGTCCAGAGTTCTCTCTCTAAAGGACAGTGTCTTAGCCCATTCTATGCTGCTATAAAGAAGTATCTGAACTTGGTGATTTATAATGAACAGAAATTTATCGGTTTATGGTTCTGGAGGCTGAGGAGTCCAAGACTGAGGGACTGGCGTCTGACAAGGGCTTTCTTTTTTTCTTTCTTTCTTTTTTTTGAGACAGAGTCTTGCTCTGTTGCCAGGCACCAGGCTGGAGTACAGTGGCACGATCTTGGCTCACTGCAACCCCTGCCTCCCAGGTTCAAGCAATTCTCCTGCCTCAGCCTCCTGAGTAGCTGGGACTACAAGTGCATGCCACCACGCCCAGCTAATTGTTTTTGTATTTTTTAGTAGAGATGGGGTTTCACCATGTTGGCCAGGATGGTCTGGATCTCTTGACCTCTTGATCCACCCGCCTCGGCCTCCCAAAGTGCTGGGATTACAGGCTTGAGCCCCTGCGCCCGGCCCCTGACAAGGGCTTTCTTGCAGCCTCATGCCATGGCAGAAGGTGAAAGAGCAAGAGAAAGTGAAGGAACTCATCCTTTTATAAGGAATCCATTCCCTTCCATAACAGACCCACTCCCGAGATCACAGCATTAATCCATTCTTGAGGGCAGAGCCTTTGGGGCATAAACACTTTTTAATCATACCACCTCTTACATGGCTGCATTGGGGATTAAGTCTGCAATACATGATTTTGAAGGGGTGTATTCAAACCAGAGCAGACGGTTTGTGAGCCATTGTCATAAACAAACAGCAGAGGTGATAGATTTTTAAACAGAGGAATAACACGAAGAAAGGTCTGTTTTGGATGAATGGTCTGGAGGTGATGTGCAGGATAGGATAGAACGAGAAGACATTAAGGGAAGAACAAAACGTAAGAGGCTGAAAGTAGAAATTAACGAATGGATACCTCAGCAGTGATGTCCTGATGCGGGCACACAGGTAGACAATGAGGAGCACTTTGTGCAGTGGGACTTATGGAGTTCAAGAATATGGGATCTAGGAAGAAGCAAAATTAAAAGTATTGATCCCATACAGCTATAATTCTGTACAAAAATGAATAGGTAAGAATGTACATTAGAACTCTCTTTGTAATCATAAAAATGTTAGCATTTGTCAAAATACGACGGTATGACTGCATCTGTACAGTGGGATACGATACAGTTATGAATGAGACAGACTTATATGTGCTGATATGAAAAGGTCTCTGCAGTATTTCATGAAATGGGACTAGTGCAGGAGTGGTCGATGAGCCGAGGGCAGAGCGATAGGAGTGTCTGCCCTGGGTGCAGGCAACCAGTGGAAGCGTTATCTGTAGAGTACTGAAAAATAGTAAGGAAACTTACTAAATCCAGTATGCTTTTAATTATCACTGTGCACTGGCAATTGTTAACAATGTCAGTGATCAAATACTTCTTCCTGAAAAAAAAAATTGTTGGTCTAAGTTTGAAACAATTGCTGCAGCTACTGTTGAGCTTTAATAATATATGCAAGCTTTGAAGTGGTACATTTTCATTGCTTACCCTTAATAAGCCTTGTAGTGTACAAAGAAATTGATTCAGAGAATTTCTACTTATAGAGCTGGCCTCTGAATCAGTAATATATGTTCATTTTGAGAGTAAAAACGCCAATTCTGCTTTTTAATCTTTCCAATAATTGTGCTATCATTGTTGATTGTGAATCTACTGCTTAAATGTAGGAATTGGGGCACAGGCTGCTTTCAAGGAGAGGCTGATCAATTCTGAAGCATGAATTTTGGAAGTTTTTATTAAATGGAATGGAAATATATATTTTCTGGTGAAGATACTTCAGTGAAATTTTTTTACTGCATATGTATTTGGAAGCTGCTAAAAATCGATTCCAAATAAATAAAGACATGGACAGCGTAGCAATTTCTTTCTGAATTTTTTGTTGTTGTTGTTAAGTGGGATTTTATGAATCTCTGCCAGACTTTTCCTTATGGTTAGAACTTTACTTAATTTGTGTACGTATTTTCTTAGGTAAAGGAAACTTTTCAAAATAAAGATTCATAAAAAGTGTGTTTGAGTCAGTGATAAGTGAGGATATATTAACAAATCTAGCTATACTTTCTATTAGACATGACGATGCAAAATCATGGATAAGTTTACAGAAGCTGATGCTTGAATTCCAAACTATTCACTACTGTGGCAGACCAATATGTAAGTATGAGTTTTCTTTTAAAAATCAATGTAGCTTAAAAAATAGTAACTTATTACCTTTATTTTATGCATTATTTTACTTATTTTTAGATTTTTAGACATATATGAAATTTAACGAAAATTGTCACTTCTTTTCTTTCATAAAAATTATTTCTTTAATGATTATTACCAAAATAAAGAATAATGATTAAAAATTGTCTCCAGGTATTAAATGTGCTGTGTGTGTACACACACACACACACACATATGTATATATATGTGTGTGTATACATGTGTATATATGTATGATTATACATATACAAACACACACATATATATACATATATGTATATATAGACACACACATAAGCATATATACACATATGTATGTATATATACACATATCTATGTATGTGTATATATACACACATATACACATATGTATGTATATACACACATATACATATATACACACATATATGTGTATATGTGTATGCATATACATACATATATGTGTGTATATGTATATGTGTGTGTATATACATACACATGTGTATATATGTATATGTCTACATACATATATGTGTATACATGTGTTTGTGTGTATATATAACCATATATACACATATACATACACATATATAAATATATGTGTATATATATGTGTGTGCATGTATATATAAACATACATATAAATTTGTATATATACATATATATACACACTGTATGTAAAAGGATGTATATACATACATACACATGATTCTAATTAATTGGCAAATAAGTATATAAGCATGTATACAAATAAATGCACATACAACATTTGTACTGATGCTTAAATATATAGAGCATTTTGGAGGGATGGTACAGAATGTTTATCTTAAGGAATGAAACTAGGAGAAATAGAGAGGAAGACTTTTAGTTTTTTCTTATTTTTTCTGCTCTATTTGCATTTCAAGTAGCTTATAAAACTACTTCAGTAATAAACACTAGTTTAATTTTTAAGATAAAATGACCTGATATTTAACACCTACAATATTCCAGGTATCTTTTACAAAGTTTACCAAAGAGACAGTGTCCTAGTGCCTTAGTGCATTGGGTGTGAATTCTCACAACCTGACTTCACAATCTGGGAACCTGACTTCACCAACTGGTAGAATGTGAGCTTGGGGACATTCTAAGTTGCTGCTTCATCTATGTGAGCCTGTTTTCCCTCTAGTGAAATGAGAATAAGAGTACCACCCACCTAATAGAGTTGACTGGTGTATAAAATGAGTTAAACTATCAAATATTTGGCACTGTTAATGTTACCTACTAGTGATAATGTGATATCACTTAAAAAAAAAAAAGAGAACAATTCCTTAAGGGAGCATAAGAATGAAAGGAGTCGAGAAGGAGCATGGAGGTAAAGCAGCATTAATCACCCACAGGATTCTTCCAGTAGAGTGTGAGGGTGGAGAGCAAGGGCGGGTCAATGTGCAGCCAGCACAGCCCAAGGAGTCCTTCAAGAGGGTGAACGCCATGGACACCATTGGCAGCCAAGTCCTGCAAGGAGGCTGTGAATGAGAGGGGTGCACTAAATTTCAGATATTTGGCTGTTGAAGCAATGTGCTAAGGTTTGGCCAGGTGTGGAAGTTGAGCAGTGAACTTGAAACTCTGTAGAGGCATAATGATGCACAGTGATAGCTAATAACATGTCTGGTTATCGTTCTAAGCACTTTTCATGTAACAATTCATTTAAGCCTCACAATAGCTTTCTACAATAGGTTCTGTTTTTATCCTTTTTAACAGATGAAGAAACTGAGGCACAGAAAAGGAAGAAACTTGCCTGGATCATTCAGCTAGCATGCGGTAGAGCCAGAATTGGAATCCAGATGGTTAGGCTCCAGAGGCCAGTCTCTTAACCACACCACTAAATTACCTCTCTGAATGATCATGAAGAATTATGTGTTCAAAGAGTCCGAAATGCCATATACCTGACAACTGAAGTAATCAAAGATAATGGTAGAAGAAAAGAATAAAAAGGAAACACTAGAATCATCTGCAAAGATGAAAGCGGTGAGGCGGGAGGCAGAGGATGATGGCAGCATCGATAACTCAAAGAGCATTGCAAGGCAATCACACACCAGAAGCTGAGAAAGGCCTGTCAATCACTAACTCAGGAGGAAGTAAATCATGGGAATCAAGGAAAAGCTGCCTGTCCTTGCATGTTTCTTTCCATCCCTCATTCCATGCTCTACACTGGACATTGGTGTGAAACCTCACTCAGCAAAATGTCTTCCTTTAATTTTGAAGGATGTTCTCCCCATCTTTGCTTACGGAAATCTTCAGCTCTGTAAGTGTAAGAAGAAAAGCTATAATTCGTAAAATATTTATTTCCTAATACTCCCATTTGGAATTTTAAACTCTACCAATCTTTTGTTACCCAAACTCCCCAAACTCTGTAATCTTTTTTCCGCTACATAAGCTCATGGATGAGAATGAGCATCAAGGTTTCAAATTATTTATGCTATCACATTGATGAGTTTTAAAAACCATGACATTAGAATGCACAGTTGCCCCAAATCCATATGCCTTTGGAGAAATTCAAGTTCTTGCTCCTGTGTTAGATAGGGGAACGTGCAGAACCCACGAAAGAATCAACCTCCATTTCCACTAACTGAAGGTGTCTGGAGCCCAGGCAAACCCAGAAGGAAACCAAAGACGCTTCAGGAAGAGGGAAGGGAAGATTTCCATATGGAATATTGCCTCAAAACCATGGAAAATGTCCATGAAGCCCTTGTTTAACTAGGTGATCAGTGGCCAGTGATCATTTTTCAGAACGTGTAGAAAAAAAAAGATTTTAAAATCATTTTACTAATTAGAAATTGGTCCAGTATAACACAGAAATGGAAACCAGGAAATAAATTGTCCAGAAAGACTGCTGGCCAATATGTCAGTACTGGGCAAGTTCTAAGCTCTGGGTATGGTTGTGCTATAAAAACGATTGCAGTTTTATATTTTCTCTTTAATTGGTCCATGGCCATTTACTATCAATACTATTTGGCAGCTGTTGGAACATTTTACCCTCTTTTTCTACCCTATCTGTGTTAATGAAAAATAGGAGAGGGTAAAAGAGTGATCCTAATGGGGCAAAAAGCCCTCTTAGAATAAATTGGGCAGAATCAATGTATAAAACCCTTCTAGGATAAGAATATAAAGCACTCAGTTGTTTATTGTTCTATGGATTACTTCAGCTCTTTCATTATGCGGCTGACATGAGACACATATGGTTCAATTGTTTTGTGTCTTCATAATACTAAAATTATTCAGTAGAGAGCCTACATTAAAATCGTGACACAATGTCCTAATGGGAGAATAGTCTTGGGTCCATGCCCAGGCCGAGGTCAGGAACAAAGTCTCTCACTCAGATTCCTCACATGCCAATATCCCAGAGAAAGACAAGGAACATTGGTTCAAAAGCTGTGCATAGAAGCAATAGAATAATACGATGCTTGCAGAACATACATCATACTAAAATAATAAGCACAGTCAACAGAAATAATCAACACACATTAATGTAGGAAGGCCCAAGGATTTTGGCAAATTATTAAAATCAAATAAAAATAATTCATTTATTTACCCTAGTTTGTGCTGTGTATCATGCAAACTCCTAATTGAATACAAATACTGGAAAAGCATCTTGACTTTATTTCCATTTGCATCTAGATTTGAAGTAAAATAATTCACATGTCAGCAGAGTGGATAAAACCTCTGTTTGAATTTTTAAATAAATATGTTGTTCTAGCAAGAATAAATTTAAGCTAACAAACACAGCAAGGGAAGTAGTTCCATCCTGTGCCATTCTTTGCTTCTCTGGCTATTTTACTTTGAGAACATCTGGAAAACTTGTGAAGGGCGCCTCTTTAAAAAGAAATGATGTTACTATGTGAAGAATTTTGAAACAATTAGGGTCTGTTATCTTATATTTGATGAGGCCAATTTGATAAGACCAAGCCCAAGAACTGAAAAGCAGAATGAGTTTTTCACAAACTGCCAGTCCTTATCTCACTGCCAAATATGTACCTTTTGGACTTTCAAAAGCACTCTTTTGGGAGAGGAAAATGGCAGAAGAAAGAGGGAAAAATCCACTTAATGTTTTATGGACTTATTAAAAGGAAGTCTCTCCTTTCATTAACTGTGAAAAAAACCCTCCATTAATATAGAAACTACAGCAGCCAACTGGAGCAGACCCTGATAACTGCACCTCCCAAGATAACCATATCAGCATATCAGTAATCATTTTTCTGAATTTTAATGATAGTTTTCAAACAGGGCTCACGATTCAGTAGGGGCTAGTAAAACTTTACACTATCTGTTTAAGACTTTCTGTCTCTTTTAGTACACATTTTTGATTACAGCTTTGCTCTAGATATTAGTCCAAAGACAGAATCATGCCAAACTTTTTAGCAAAACAACCTTTAAGAACGAGGGGGAACAGGGTGTTTTGTGCAGAAATTTAAGTGGAATTTAGTCAAGTTTTGTTGTCTCAAATAATGTCTCATCTCAGTATGGAAAGATGATGTAAAAAGGCAATTTTTGGAGTATTTTTAACCTGAAAGTGCATTTCCACCAGCCACTTGAATGATGAAATAAGATGAATAAGTTGTGGATTTAATTGACTCATAAATAGTCAGCTCATGCGCATGTGCTGATTTCAAAGTGTAAAGATCAAGAAAGAAATTGTGCCCATGGATATTGAAGTCAGTTTTTATGTCGTTAAATATTTTCACCATTACCCAATGGATTTAGCATTTTGCTTCCAAAATTTGACAATTATTTATCTTATCTTTATATATGTGGAAAATTTTATCATTGTTCTTTCCATTTACATACTTAAGTACAGGATCAAAATTATTAGATGATTTCTTATTTGTAATGACTTGTACATACATCCATGGTCCTTTTAGAAGGTTGTTGCATTCTGGCTCGATGCAAAAAGAAATCATTTGTGTCAGTGTTTGAATACAAAGTAAGATAAAGCATGGATAAAATTTCATCTTTAAAAATACAGACTTTAAAAAAAGTTTATATAGTAAAAAGATACTGAATATTAGCTTTTGTATTGGTTGCTGTAAATTAACCCATCCATAATGCCTCAACAGGTGTAAAACATATTGAATGAGGGATTTTTCCAGTCATGTAAGAGGCACTAAGCAGATGCGCTTTGTACCAAACGATTTCATATTTCAATGTGACAAAATAGATGAGCCACATAAAGCCTAATTTCAGCCGAAAATTGCAAGCTGGAATAAGTTCCAGAATAGTAAACAATTAGCTGCTTTATTTTCTTTTTAATAAGACTAAATTACCAGATAATATCTACTGGCATCAACTTGGCTAATAAAAATCTGTTTAATAGGATTTGCCATTTTTCCAATTGCTATCATGATCAGCTTTGCATTTTGATTATCTCTAAACTTTGCCTCAATTTTCTCATAGAAAAGCTCTCAGTGGTAATTGCTTTAACATTTATTCCAGGTCAAGTGGTTAAGTATGAATAATGATCTGTCAAAAATATACAGTAATGCCGTCAATAGAGCAATTACCATTTAGCTGAAGATTATTATGGCAAAAGAGCACATTAACTGGGCACAATAAACAGAACAACAGAGAAAAAGGGGGCAAAGGGACTGACTGTTTGCAAAAACCTATGTGCGTTGTACATGTTCTTGACAGATATTAATTGTCTTTCAAGACCAATTAACCATACCCCCACAATGGTGTTCCCAGTACAGAGCGAATTAGGAACGTTCCGTTGCTGAGAAAAAGAAAACAAATGTTTATATAGCTTACATTTAATATTCCCAAAAAGGTTGTCTCGCTACATTTTCTGCAATGATGTTTATTTCTGCAGCTCCCTTTTCTCCTAGGAAGACCCACCACAGAGCAGGCTTAGTTGTCTATTGTAGTGAATCACCGATTAAATTAATGCTAATGGGAGGTGACATCAACTGCTTTTGTTGTCAATATTACTACAAAGCCTCAATTTTTCAAAGTGTCTTTCTGTAGAAGAAGCAATGAATAAGACTGTAACTCAATACAGTACTACTTGGGGGGAAAAGGCGATAGAAAGGAAATATGATGTTTACCCAGTCAACACACCATTGTTTCGTTGTGACTCTCTTAACATCTGGGGCTAAGGCGAAACCTTCAAACCAATATTCAAGAGCAGATGAAAAACGGCTCTTTACCTTGGGGTAATTCTGTAGCTAGCTGTACATTTCAGTACTCTTTCTGAATGTAACTCAAGAACAGGCTGCTGTTGCCTTCTTTGATTTTAATTTTAATGGAAATGCACTGAGAAAATTGGTCATTGGTCACCAAAAAGTACTTGTTTCTTCACTCACTCACTCAGAAAATGATTATTTAATTCTATTTACTATAGAATTGTTACTGGAAAGGGGTCTTGAGCCAGACCCCAAAAGAGGTTCTTGGACCTTGTGCAAGAAAGAATTCAGGGTGAGTTGACAGGGTGAAGTGAAAGCAAGTTTATTAAGAAAGTAAAGTGGTGAAAGTAGGGCATTCCTGAAAGTAAGAGGAGGCACTGGCCCACCCTAGGTACAATGCTGGTTTGTATATAGGATAACAAAAAAATCATGGGGAGATGTGCTATGCTGCCAGGGCTGTGACGAAGGATTAGTTTTCTCAATTACTATATTTTGCAAGAATCGGTATTATTATTTTTAAAGCAAAATTAGGAATGCTTCTGTTCTTAAGATATTGGGATAACAAGACATTCCAAGTCTCTTTAGTAAACGTTATCAATCTGTTCCCTTAACTGTAAACATATAGGGCCTAGGAACACCTAACTTTTGAGGTGTCCAGCCCGGCAAGTCCCAGCCTCATATTTCACAGCCCTCACTCAAGATGGAGTTGCCCTGGTTTGAATGTCTCTGACAGATGATGGTGATAGGCACAGGCTTGGGTTCACAAAGAACTGAGATAGAGTGTCCCAGCTCTGTTTCCCATCAGCTTGGACTTCAGACAATTTCTTTAAGCTAAGTCTCAGTGGTTTTTTTTTCTTCATTTGCAAGGTGAGCTAATTATACAGCCTACGTGCTCTACAGATAACAATGACACAATGAAGGTGAGGTGCTAGGTAAAGCACCTGGCACACGGTAAGCATTCCAAAATGTTCTCTGCTTCATTGTGCTACAGAAGCTAGAGAATCAGTGTAACAAAACCCTGCCTTCAGAGAGCCTAGAACAGGATTTATGTGCAGCAAATAAAATAACATACTGTGAGGGATGACTGCCATTAGTTGTGGTAGAGGTGGGAGTGGGGACTTGAATGTGCTGTCAGCATCACTAATCATCAGAGAAATGCAAATTAAATCCCCAATAAGATACCTTCTCACACCAGTCAGAATGGTCATTAATGAAAAGTCAAAAAATAACAGATGCTGGTGAGGGAGCACTTATATACTGTTGGTGGAAATGTGAATTCGTTCGGCCACTGCAGAAAGTTTGGCAATTTCTCAAAGAACATAAAACAGAGATACCAGCAGGCTTTTCCTTTAAGAGTTGAGGGCTGAGAGGCTAAGAGAAGTTTCAGGCTGCCCCAGTACATTCGAGATACTGCCCCTTCTGTGTGCTTCCTCAGCCCTCAAATAAATTGACGTTGATTCTCTAAGTTTTCACTACTGTGTCTCTCACTTGCTAGTGGTCCACCAATCGCCTGAAATGGTTTTCAACATGTAATTTCTTATGTTAATAGGTAGTATAAAAGAAAATGTCTCCATGATCATACAAGCTAGGAAAACACGGGATTAAACAAAACAACATTCTTTTGTTCTAATGAAATTCTCATGTATTTTTTTTTCTGTATTAAACAAATAATATCAACTTTTAGATTCAGAAAGTACATGTGCAGGTTTGTTACAAGAATATCTTGCATGATGCTGAAGTTTGGGCTTCTATGGCTGTCATCACTGGGATAGTAAACAGCGTACACTATAGGTACTTTTTCATCCTTGGTCTCATCCCTCCTTTCCTCCCTCCTTTGGAATCCCCGGTGCCTGCTTTCCCTATCTTTATGTCCATGGGTACCCAATGCTTAGCTCCACTTAGTAAGTGCTAAGTGTTAGTGAGCACTTGTAAGTGAGAACATGTGATATTTTTGGTTTCCCATTCCTGCATTAATTCACTTAGAATAATGGCCTCCAGCTCCACCCATGTTGCTATAAAAGACATACTTTTGTTCTTTCACGTAGTTGCATAGTATTCCACGATGATTTTGTATCCTATTTTCTCTATCCAATCGACTATTGCTGGGCATCTAGTTGATTCCAGGTCTTTGCTATTGCGAATACAGCTGTGATGAACATAAGAGTGTCTTTTGGGTGGAATGATTTATTTTTCTTTGAGTATATACCCAGTCATGGGACTGCTGGGTCAAATGGTATCTCTGTTTTACGTTCTTTGAAAAACCTCCAAACTGTTTTCTGCAGTGGCCAAACGAATTCACATTTCCACCAAGAGTATATAAGTGCTCCCTCACCAACATCTGTTATGTTTTGACTTTTCATTAATGACCATTCCGACTGGTATGAGACGGTATCTTATTGGGGATTTAATTTGCATTCCTCTGATGATTAGTGATGCTGAGTATTTTTTCTTACGTTTCTTGGCCACTTGTGTGTCTTCTTTTGAAAGTGTCTGTTCGCGCCCTTTGCCCATTTTAAAAATGGGGTTGTTTTATGCTTGTTGAATTGTTTATGAACTTCTCATGTATTTATTGTTATTGTGTGTTACCAATTCCCAGGCAGAGAAAGTATGGGTATGGGTGTTTCCCAAATTCATATGGCCATAGAATTGTTTTTTCCTGGTGCACCTCGTTGGCATAGTGCTGCAGGACGCACACCTAAAAATCAACGGTCCACTAAGTTGCTCTCATCCTGGCCATTCACAGACTCTTAACAGCCAAGCCCAACAATGTAATTTCCCTCTTTGTTCATTTCACTGTGAGCACAGGCTAGGAAGCGGATTGACTGCATCTGAATCCCACTGCATTGGGTGAGCTTGGAGAACTAACTTAGTCTCTTGGGATTTCAGGTTCCTCGACTGGAAAACAGAGGCCACGATAAAACATTAGCTCACTGTGTTGTTACAAAGTGATGCCAGGAAGAAGCTTAGAAACCTATCTGGCACATACTAAGCTCAAATCTATTTTAACTACTGTCAGACTTCCTGCACCCTTCCCTCTTGAAATCCTCTCTTCCTTTGGCTTCCTTGAGATGTTTCTGTCTTGGCAACACTTCCTTGTCAGTTTTCTATTACCTATTCTGTCTCCCTTCAATATTCAGTTCCGAGCTCCACCCCTGCAATTTTTACATCGTCCTCGGATAAACAACACAGAAAACCTCCATTATCAGCTGTTCCTTGTTGCCTCAAGCATCCACCCTCACCTTGAGGTCTGTATTTAAACTGCCCGATGGATCCTTTCAAAATTGAATTCAGATTCTCCCCGCTGCTCTCCTGGGCCCATCTGCATCCACATCTTTTCCTGTGTTCTGAATGTCAGTCATGACACCATTGCCCATTCTGTTTTCCACCCCCAAACCGCACTTCATTCATGCTAACTAATCGCCTTGCCTCAAGTTTTGCTGTCTTCTAATCCTGTATTTACAGTGCTGGCTACACACATCTTCATGTAACTCTCTTGCATAAATCTATGTAGTTCTTTGAGGAGGTCGTGTGAACCCTTTACTATTGCTTACCGGCCCCTTCTCTGGTTGGCTTTTGTTTCAGGCTGCCCTGTCGTTCCTTCTACATTGTGAGGCCTTAGCTGGGCCTGGGGCTCCATTTCTCATCTACCCCTGCAGGTAGGTGCTTCAAAGGCCTGAGTTCTGATTAATTGGGTGAAAGAAGAAGTGATGTGTGCCACCCCCAAGGCTCGCCATTACAATGACTGGGCCTGTGCTCATTGGTCCCCTTCTTCATCTTTCTGGCTGGAAATGACAAGAACTGGATCAGCTGTTTTGGGCCAAGGGAGATGGAAACTCACATGTCAAGGATGGCAGAGCCGCCTCAAATGTACCATCGCCCCGGTCTGTTCACATCTGTCTGTTACAGTAGGGACAACGAAGCTTCTAGCATATTTAAACCCTTTGTTTTGTGGTCTTTCTGTCATTAAAAAAGAGTAGACACTCCTCTAACTATTCTGTCCCTAACAGTTGCTGTCTTATTCCTTCACTGCAACTGTGATAAGCTTACTTTCAGTTCCTCAAAACACCATGCACTTTACTGCTTCTTTATTGTCGCTTCTTTTTTGTGTGCATTTTCTCTCTCGTTCTTCTCCCTTTACCTGATCATCACATCCTTCAGGTCTTAGTGGGATGACACCTCCTCTGGGAAGTCCTCGTGGATTATCATCCTGCATTCCAAACTATGAAAGAGGTTCCTGCCATGCTCAAACCATGTGGCAGTTCACCAGCCACAGCAGTGACCCAGCAGTATTTTAACCACGTATTCAGTGATCTCCAGAGTTGGGCGGAAGGCTGTGTGAACAGGTGGGCTTTCTCTTGTTCACAGTTGTTTTCCCCGCTGCTTTGCATGATGTCTGGTGCATAATAGATCGTCAATATAGCTTTGTCGTATCAGATTCATTTCAAATGCAGCATGACCAAAACCTTGTTCATGATCTTCTCTCCTTAGCCTCCAACTGTTTTCTCTTCTGTGATTCATGTCTGAGTTAATGGCACTATCATCCCTCTAGTGACCCCAGTAGAAAATCGAGCATCCTCACTCCTTGCTAACTTCCTTTTCCACTCTCCTCATTCTCCTTGGACACCATGTTATTTCTAAGGTCCCTCTGAAATGACTCCTAAATTATCTTGACTTTTGATTTCCCCGGGCAACTTCCTTCTCTTATCTGGATGACTCCAGAAGTTGATTTGCAATAGCACTTCCCTTGACTGGCCATCCCGTGTTCCAGGGCTTCCTCCCAGAATGAACACAGTTGATTACTCTTGCCTCTTCAAAAATCTTTAACAACTTGATTGCAAACACCTGAAAACGGCCAGTTAGCTAGTTGTCTGTCTATCTTTAAACCTGGTCTCACTTTATACTTCTACATTCACCTCTTTCCTCTTCTTGATCTAGGCCAGTGGTTTTCTCATGTTGGGCTGAAGGGGCCTGTTAACAACACAGCCTGCTAAGCCCCAACCACTCAGAATCTGGGGGAGGCCAAGAAATCTACATTGTAACAAACATGAGCAAGTGATCTGAGAACCACTGTTTGAGAAACATTGGTTTAGCCGAAATGACCTTGTTGAAGTAGCCCAAATAAATACATCATGCCATTTCACACCCGTGAGCACACATCCTTTTCACATCCTGGAATATTCTTTTCCCCCAGTTGAGCTAAAATGTCTCAAAACTGTGGAGCTTTTTGTTCCATCAGAGTTCTTACTGAGGCCAACTCACTAAAGCCTGAAATGGCTGGGCCCATGGATTTGGACTTTATTTTTTTTTTTTTTCTTTCTGAAGGCAGGAGAGAATCAGAGGAAGGTTTAGGGCATAGAACTGACATATTTGAGCTTTATTTTAGAAACGTTATTTGGGGAGCAGTATGTAAGAAAAATGCAGAAGAAAAAGACTAGCTAGACTTATATTATTTCTGGAAGGAGACTGAAAGAGAGTGGCAGTGAGGATACAAGGGAGGCATAAGGAAGAGTAAAAGGTGCCACTCAGTTTGCCAGCCTGACTGGCTGGGAATACGAAGGTACCAACCAAAGAGGGAACAGGCACTGGGACCACAATACCAGTGATGAAAACTCTGGACTATGAGAACACACGGACACAGGGAGGTAAGAGCACACACCGGGGCCTGTTGTGGGGTGGGGGTAAAGGGGAGGGAGAGCATTAGGACAAGTACCTAATGCATGAGGGGGTTAAAACCTAGGTGATGGGTCAATAGGTGCAGCAAACCACTGTGGCATGTGTAGACCTATGTAACAAACCTGCATGTTCTGACATGTATCTCACAACTTAAAGTTAAAAAAGAAAATTAGACTGGACCAGTGACTTCTCATGAGTATTTTCCAGACCAGAAGCATCAGCAACTCCTATCTTGTTAGAAACGCAAATTCTTTGACCCTATCGCAGACCTACTGAATCAGAAAACTCTAGAAGTGAGGCCTAGCAACCTGTGTTGTAAAGAGCTCTTCAGGTGACCCTGAATAGGCGTAAGTCTGAGAGTCCCCAGCCTAGACTGAATGTGTCACAAAGAAGGGTCCTGGTCAGCCCTGCCTGCCACTGAATTCCCAGTGTTTGGTGCGGTGCGTGGCATGGAGTAGGCTCAGGTAAATAACTCCAGAGTGAACAAGGGTTATAAGGTCAGCTACCAGTTTTTGAGACAAAAATTATATATTGTGCTGTATGCTAAATCATTTCATGTATTGAAAGAATTTTTAATTTCCAATAATACAATGAAATAGGGTACTTTTAAAAAATTTCATGAAAGAGAAGAATTTTAGAAAGGTTAAAAGTCTTGGCAAAGGTCACAGCTGTTCACGTGTGAAGATTTGGTGTAAAGGCAGATCTTCGGACTCTAGAAACTGGGCAATCTGTCATTACATGTGTTTGTTTGGGGGTGAAAAGGAATGAGTTCACTTTTGAAAACACTGATTTTTTTTTATTTTAGCAGAACAGAAAGTACTGCTGTTTGCTTTTGTACTTTAAGTTTTGGAAGTTTGCTATGTTTCTAGATGAAGGGGAAACAACCAAAACATTAGGAATCACTGGACACAGTCAGGATGCATGAGAGAGAGGAGGAAATTCCTGACAGTGCTGCAATGGTGTAGCCCAACGTGAGATTCACCGTTTTAGTCAACATGGCATATTTCCTATACGGCAAAACATTATGCTTGATAACAAGAATACAGATATAAGATGCAGAGCATTTTTGAGGTAACAGTGAAGAAAGATGGCATCAGTGGCATTAGTTGGTCCTTGTCTTCATTAAGAAGGAGACACAAAGACTTTCATGGAGAGTGTAGGGATGAGGAAGAAGGTTTGTAGATAAAAGGAGTCAAAATGTTTAGAGGAGCCTGTGTATCTTATTGTGGCCTTACTGACATCCGCGAAGTGCAGCATTGCTATTGGTCCAATAATGATGACTTTGGAAACCCTTTTCTTTGAAGAAATGTCAGAATGAATTATGGCCTGCCTTCAACCATGTCCCACGGAAGACTACAACAACCTGAGCGGATTTTTTTTTTGTACCCCAAAGTGCTTTGTGATTTGCCAAAAAGGAAAAGAAATGGGATTGAAAGAAGAGAAACAATTTGATAGAACGCAATGCATACTAAATAATGATTTTATATTAGATGTTATAAGCTATTTGAAGCACAAGTATTATGTGCACATATAAAAGGAAAACTGAAAGCTAATATCTTTATAATACAAGAGTCACAAAAATATGTGCAGTGAAAACCTTAGTGTGTCCGGGGTTCATTTGTACAAGAGTCAATTTTTGTCAATTGAAGTGCAATCAATACAGGCGGATCAGTCTTATTTGAATGGATGTTTTATATTAAATAGATATTGGGATTATTCTGTAATATGCTATTGAAGAAAAAGCTCAACTATCACATTAGACACAACACCAGTGTAATCCCATTGGTTTTAAAATTCTAGAAGTTCAGCGTTCCTTGGTGTTAGTTGTAATGCCCTTTTGGTTTTTCTATCTACGCAAACCTACTGATAGTGTTCTCTATACTTAGTATGGGTTACATAAATGTTAAGATCAGATTGGGATTTTTTTTTTCCAACCTCAGCCTCCCAGTACAAATGATTCTCCTGCCTCAGCTTCCCAAGTAGCTGGGATTATAGCTGTGTGCCACCACGTCCAGCTAATTTTTGTATTTTTAGTAGAGATGGGGTTTCACCATGTTGGCCAGGCTGGTCTCAGACTCCTGACCTCAAGTGACCCATCCTTCTTGGCCTCCCAAAGTGCTGGGATTACAGGCATGAGCCACTGCACTGGCCATCAGTTGGAATTATACACTGCTGCATTTTATTACATGGGATTATAGTTTAAAATGATGTACCTATTTAGGCTGGTTTTGGAAAACTTAATTTATATGAATTTCCATTTCTATTTTTATATCCATGTAACTTTTGTAATGGTTAAATTAATACCATCGATAGAAGTAGTAAAGTTTATGCTGTACTCATCAACCATAGATTTCTTTTCTTTCAGTTTGGTGCCTTTTATCCCTAAAATTTCAGTAACCTTTCTGGCATTCTGGAAAGGAAGACATACCTCACGCTTGTTAGAAGGCAGGAGAAATCCCCCAAAAGGTAAGAAGCTACAAATGGCAACGAAGAGTTGAACTAGCTGAATACTTAGGAATTTATCTGTGAAAGAATCCATTACATTTGTGTATGCTTGTAAAACATACATTTTAATTCAAACAGGAATCAAAGTGAAGATTAGAATACAACTGTTTTTTCACTTTCCAAATACTATGTAACATTTTGTTTTAAAAATAGGATTGTGACATTTACTCTTGAACACCATTAAATGTGCTGGTATTTTTTTTTTTTTCCTAAAATGTCTCTATACTTTATCCTAGTGCTGTAGCTCTTGTAAAAAGTTCTAGATTCCTGCTACTCAGTTAATTGTATGAAATGACATCTGGGGTTTGCAAGCTTCTTTGAGTCTCTGTATATTTTTCAGTGCATGTTAAGCCAGAATGATCTATTACAAGTACTCCTAATGGGGATCAGCAGTATTACAGGTGACAAGGAAACAAAGTGATTGTAGCCATGACAACTAAGATAGGAAGAAAGAGAAAGAGAGGGTGAACACCCCATCTTCACACGATAAGGTTGAGGGTGAAGAGTGTTCCTTACTACAAGCTTCTAGGCAAGTGGAAAAGGTCTAACAAGCCCTACATGATCTCCATGTAGCAGATAAGTGTAGTAAATGACAATGCATATGGTATATGTGTGTATATTGGCTTTCAATATGCTTTGTTTATGCTCCTTCCTTTAATTTGCATTCTGAACACCCCATCTGAAACAGAAGTCTAAGAAATTCTGGTGAGTAGGATTACAAAGGAAAGTTTGTTGACTCATGTAGGTCTTGGGTGTAACTGTTAGTAAATCTATTTTGGAAAATGAAGTATCTGGGAATTTAAAAACAGCCAGAGTGATATGCCAGTTTGAGGCTACTATGCATATTCTTCGAGTGACAGATATTGCTTTCCTACCATCAAACCTTCTCAGATTCTTATAATCAGAGGCCCATATACCTGACTTGTCTAATGCGTGACTTCCCCAAAACAAAGTTTGTCTCTGCTGTCAAAATTCCTCACCCAGTGATGATCACTCCTACCAGAACGCCATCAATTTCAGCTACCATTTCCTTCCAGGTACGACTTTTTAAAGACGCGCTATCCACTTCTGATCCAAGTTGAGTGGGATGACACATTATCTCTGTACCACGACAGCTCTACTTCATAGAGACTGTAGACAATGATATTGTTATAAAATGCCACCCAGTTTCTCTACTGTCAAACATTATTTATCCCCAGGTGATGGAAAATGAATGAAATTTACCAAGTGGTACCGAAATACATTTTTCACAATCAACTAAACTTGTGCTAGTCTAAAGCAGACAAATCATGGATTCTCTTAGGTCTTTCCGTTTCTTTCATAAGCCAAAACATACAAATTCATCCTTTCCATTTAGGTCCCCATAATGACACCCAACTGTCCCACACCATTCATTAGCAGTTCCTAAAGATTTTTTTTCTGGCTTCTTTTAGCCAAGAAACAAGAACTACAAATACTGATACAAATTTGTCAACACATAAGGCCCAACGGCATGTAATACTGCCAGTCTAGGCCAATACAGAAATAGTCATTTAGAAGACAACTCAGAGAAAAAAGAAAGAGGCCTTCATCAAATATGACTTATTGCCTTTTCCCACCTGATCCCATTTATATGCCTCATACCAGTATTGATAGACGGGTGAGAGAGAATGGCTGTAGGCCTCGCATTACTCACTGTAATCACCAGCCTCAATAATTGACGGAAAAGAGGCTCTGCTCTGGCAATAGGGAGCCAGTGAAAACTATTTTCACGCAGCAGTTAACCATTTATTCAGATACTCAGCCTGATGCATTTTCAAAGATTGAAAAATACCTTCTCTGCTAGAAATGGACGTGGGGGCAGGTAAAAATGATACTGCATTGCCCACAGTAACCGTAAGAATACTGCCCAAAATAATAACAGTAATAAAACAATATTTTTGAAGAGCACCTGCACCAGCAATGCAAGAAAGCCTGACAAAAGAAGGAGGACATATTTTAAGAAGTGTAAGAGGTTCCCAGTTGTTTATAATCACTGCATTGTCCTTGATTATAGCCTCTCAGCCTGTTCATGTTCATGCACAAAACTCCAAGTCTTGTAATGCTGCAGAGTCTAGACTATATGTGATGGGGGGGTCTTGGCTCAGGCACCTTTGCTGGTAAAACAGCCAGCAGTTATTTGGGATGGGCACCACATATTGCTATTGTTAACCATTAGAAGGACATGGGTTTCGAACTAATTCTCTTGGGTGGCTAGTACAGGACTTACCTTGGTACAGGATCAAAGTGTGAGCATACAACAATTTCAGATAAACTGTACATGAGAATACCACATATATTGCACCCTTTTGCTACATTTCTTAATTAATATGGTCTAATATTCTACATATTGCAGATACACATTTTTCCCTCCTATAGCTGAGAGAACTAAGAAAATAATCCTAAGCTTTCTTACCTCTTTCCCTGGTAAATCAGATCTTTTGTAAGGAAAGACAGCCCCTCAAATGCAAAATGCAAACCCAGTTTCTTGATCACTTGAGAAACTTCCATGAGAATTTTCATAGCAACTTTAAGTTGCACAAAAGCCAATTCTGTTTTGTTGCTGTTGCTGTTGTTTTGGAAGATTGCTAAATGCCACTGTTTTTTTGTTTTGTTTTGTTTCTGTTTTTGGTGTTTGGGCTTTATTAAAGGAAATGGCAGCTGAAGACAGCTAGCATGCTGCACGTGAGTCAGTTTAAGTGGCTCAGAAGAGGCAAAGGGGAAACCCTTTTTAGGAAACCCGACTTTTCTTTACAACTTGTGCACACATTGCAGCAGTGGTGGGATTGGAGCCGTGTCTCCATTCTAGTGTTTAGCAGCACTCCTGTGAATTAGAAACTTGTAAAATCTGAAAAAGCAGCATGCAGACATAATAATTACCATACCACAACAGGCCAGTGAAGCAGGGAGTCTGCTACTCTGTCTCCAATATGGCCACTGCTGCATGCTCCAGAAGACGTAAGTCCCCCATCATACACCTAATTGTGCAACACGGGACTACAGGGGCACATTTCTCCCCCTCCCCAGCTGGTGATCAGCAGCGTGTGCCCTGAAGCAGTAGAGTTGAGTGTCCTTGTAATTTTATCCTTGACAATAAACTGCCAGAACTCATGGCAATGTGGAATCCTTTTCTCAAACCTCCCCCAAAGGTTTCACTCAAGCTGAAACCAAACAAGCACCTCGATGGAATTACAGGCACTGTGTTCAAAATTTGTTTCTCTCTCTCCCTTCAGATTTGCTGCTGTTTGGTTTCCCTGAGCTCCTCCGTGTTTCTTTGCTACCAAGAAAAGAAAATAGGGTATCAGCTTGTTTCCTTAACACCATTCCTCATTTCCCACAGCACATCCCACAGCGTGTCCTTTTCCTTGCCCCCATTTCTATATTCATCACTCCTATTTCTGGACTGTTTTGTTGTTGTTTTATCTTGCGGCTGTTTCGTTTGGGAAATGAGTGACAAAAGCAAACATAGGATCAAAGTGTAAGCACACAACAGATTCAGAAAACCATACATGAGAATACCACATACATTGCACCCTTTTGCTACACTTCTTAATTAATATGGTCTAATATTACTCTACATATTGCAGATACACACTTTTTCCTCCTGTAGCTGTTGCCATGAAACAGATATTTTTACCCGATTCTCAAAACTGATGCCTCTATCTTTGTCTTGGGAGTTTTATAGATAATTTGGAATTCATCATGGATACAGGACTGTTAAATGTTCCACCAAACGAAATCAGTGTGTATGTTCACACACGTATATTCAATGTACATGTTGCTTTGCACTTGTCTATGTGAAATTTAATTTATCTGTGAAGTTGTTGCTTGGTTTTATTTTGTCATCATTTTCTTTGGAAACTCATCGTATTTCTTCTTCCGAACTTATCCTAAAAATGTGTGATCAGCAAATATTGTTACTTAATATTCCGTATGTCTTCTGAGTCATCATTACAGCCGGCATCTACACTCTGCTTAGACATTCTTGGGCCACTTTACCCATCTTCCCTGATGAAAATGTGTCATTTAAAAATAATGAGTTATTTCCCTGTCCATTTAACCCACAATAGAATTTCCGATTTGCCTGTATGACTCAGTTTCCTTAGCTGATTGTGTACTAAAAATGTATCCTAAGACCTCTCAGTGTTTAAATAAATTATCTTTAGATAGGTTTTTTCACGGATGGCATAGCTCTCAGAAAATTCATAAAGCATTATAAAAACTGTGATTCTGCTCATATTGTACTTAGGGGAGGCAGGGAGAAATAATAGAAAAGGTGTGGATCCCAGAGTCCGATGCGCCTGGGTCCTAATCCCAACTGTTTCCTGTTGTGGTCCTGCACTGGCCACTTCATTTGGGAGCCTCTATTTAAACAGCATTGTTAAAATATAGATAATGCCCTTTCACCTGGAGTCTTTAGGAGAATGAATGGGACAAGAGTTGATGCTCTTTGCCTTAGTACAGGATCAAAGCGTGAGCACACAACAGATGTATATGAGAATACCACACATATTGCACCCTTTTGCTACACTTCTTAATTAATTTGGTCTAATATTACTCTACATATTGCAGATACACATTTTCCCTCTTATATCTGAGAGAACTAAGAAAATAATATTAAGCTTATGAAATATGAATTCTCTCCCTTTCTTAGGTTTGAGCGGAGTAAAACTGACAATGAGCTGCAGAAGAATGCTTCTTGCCCTGTGATCTTAGAAATCATATTAGCTCCTTCCATTTCTTTCTTTCAACAAAACTCTGTCAAAACAGCTTGCCCTTGTTTTAACTTTTGTCCCTTCAGAGCACCACACTCCATGAGGCAGCAAGTTTTCTAGATTCCTAGATCTTGTGACCCACTAATCCTGTCTTTTGTTCTTGAGATGAAATTTCCATGTCCTCCCTATAGGCTAAAAGAAACAAGTGCTGATAATGGCAAAAATAAGAACTAAAGAAAAGAAAAGGAAGGTAAATGTGAGCAGGCTCACATAATTGCTCACGTATCTTTAAATGTTTGTGTGTATGATTCATAACTACCACCACAACAAAACCACAGCAATACCTAGCATCCCAAGTTTTATCTTCGTGACGCACTGGGTACGCTGTACTCAGAGTTTGCACACATTGGAGGGTTTAATGTACAAATGTGCGTACCCATAGTTTGCCTGCACCTGCAAGGAGCTGGACCTCTATTGGGCGTGTGTATGCAAGCCGATCCTGTGAAAGATCATGTGGGCAGCACCCAGGCCAGCTTTCTAGTCCTAATGAAAATTTAGGGCCGGGCGCGGTGGCTCAAGCCTGTAATCCCAGCACTTTGGGAGGCCGAGGCGGGTGGATCACGAGGTCAAGAGATCGAGACCAACCTGGTCAACATGGTGAAACCCTGTCTCTACTAAAACTACAAAAAATTAGCTGGGCATGGTGACGCGTGCCTGTAGTCCTAGCTACTCAGGAGGCTGAGGCAGGAGAATTGCCTGAACCCAGGAGGCGGAGGTTGCGGTGAGTCGAGATCGTGCCATTGCACTCCAGCCTGGGTAACAAGAGCGAAACTCCATCTCCAAAAAAAATAAAAAATAAAAAATAAAAAATAAATAAAAATAAAAATAAAGAAAATTTAGGTGGTCCAAGCAATTAAAACAAAGAAAAAGAAGATGTGCCAGGCTAGATGGGAGATCACATTAATTGTAACGACTTTTTCTTTTTTCTTTTTTTTCGCATCAATGTGAAACTCTCAGATGTATAATTTCTGAGATCACCTTTGGTCCTATTAAAAAGATGGGTATCACCTTGGCAGTCTTCCAGTCTTCCAGTTCAGTGGCTGTTTTCAATGATAAATTACATATTTTTGTTAGTAGCACAGCTACTTCATTCTATAGTTCCTTCATATCACTTGGACGAGTTCCACCTAGCTGATGATTTATTGCAATGTGATTTTTTTGAGAGGTTCCATCACTCCCCCCCCTCATACGTTTAAGCATTTCTCCTTCAACAATGGTAAAGGGTAACCCAAATTCTAGAATAAGTTTGAGAATAAATGAGAAATTTGACTGTTGTCCTGTTGAAAGGGTGAAATGACCAGGGACCAAATGCCCCTCCACAGCAAATGCCTGTGTCAGTGGAAGCTCTCATGGAGTCTCAGCCTCAGATTTCTCCCTGAGTTCCCAGGACCCCTGGCCAGGCTCTCAGTGGTGGCCACAGTGGGGTGCCATGCTGCTGTCGTCCCCTCTAACCATTAGAATCCTGGGAAACAGGCTGATGGCTGACAATGAGGAGAGGCAGGATCCAGGTGGAAGAATTGGATCTAAAACTAATCTCCCAAAGAGGTTTTCCAATAGCTTCTAACCCCTTCTCCCTACTGGAGATTCTTGATTCAAGGAATAGATTTCATTTTTCACCCTAGGAAAATTTGATCATCCAGGAATCTTCCATTTTAAGCAAACCCTTTGCAATCTACATCATTCACCAATTTTTGGAAAACATTTTATTCTACAAAACTGTCCTCATTTAGGAAGGTGTTCAGAATATTAATTACTCGAATTCTTGTTTATTTCACCATGTGGGTGGTCTGGGACAACCTTCATCAAACCTTTTGAATCTTCCCAGCCTCTCCTCCTCTCCTAGCCTTTTTACAAAGGGACATTTTTATTTTCCTGTATAAGCTTTCCTCTCAGTGGCCCTCTAAATAGAAATTTCTCTTCCTTTAGCTACATTCCAGGCTTTTTAAAATCAGAGAGGAGGTAGACAGAGATTGGACCAGAAGGAGTCTTTCGGGTGGAGTCAGTCCCTGAACTCACCTTTGTGTGTGAGAATCTGGATAATAAGCATAAAAAAGGAAAAAAGTCAAGAAGGGAAAGCAAGCCAGATGGAATAGATCAGTCTACACATTACAGATTGGAGGTAGGGGTCACAGAGAAACCACTTTGTGTCTTGGTCCCCTGAATTTGGCAAGACAGGCGGAGGGCGTGAAGCTTTGAAACTACAAGTGGGTGAGAATGCAGAGAAAGACGAGATTGCAGAAGCATGGAGTATGAATCTGATTATTTTTCGCCTCCAGGAGACTCATGTGAAATGCCCTTATATTAATTTTTTTAGATAAGAGATTCTACCTTTATTCAAGGAATTCTGTTTAGAGACCTGGCAGTGTGGGCCCCTTTAGTTTCTCCTGTTGCCCTGAACTGTGACCAGTCACAGTTCCCCTCCCTGTCCTCCTCTCTCCCTCATGACCTGGTGCATCTTGAGAATATTCACTCTTCTGTTTATAATCAGAAACAATAATTGGCTCTACCTTCCAGGTAAGGCATATTGGCTAGCTGCTTGAAAATGTGGCAAATATCTCTTTTATGGCATTACGGACC